>NC_046221.1:110190011-110497217 GCF_009819885.2 Catharus ustulatus | reverse complement strand
ATGATGGACAAAGTGGCAAAATTTGCCAACCCGGAAGTGTGAGCCGCAAGGGGGAGTGGCCCCACAGCAGGGCTGGGCTGGCCTGTGAGGGGGGAATGGCAGCGGGGCTCTGCCTGGCTGTGAGTGGGGAATGGCCCCGCAGCAGCGTCAGGATGTGAGGGGAGAGGGGCTCCATGGGGCGGGCCCGCCGGCATCGGGGCGGCCGCTGCGCGGGGTGGGAAAAGCCACCGGAATCGGGGCAGTGGTGGTGCGGGGCGAGCCCACTGGCATCGGGGCACCCGGAGCGCCAGGGAACTCCCAGAGCAGCAGGGCCCCGGGAACACCTCACGGAGCGGCAGTGGGCATTCCCCGGCCCCGAGGATGCCGCACGGAGTGGCGGCAGGCATGCCCCGGCCCTGGGAACGCTGCACGAATTGGCGGATACAGGCGGGTCCAGGGGCCCATGGCTGCCGGGTTGGGGTGGGGCCTCAGCCAGCAACCGCGTGGGGGGAGCTGGGGGTGGAGCCTCGCTGCAAAAAAAAAAGTGCGCCTTATAGTCCAGTGCGCCTTATCTGATCTACAAAGTTACAAATTTTGCCGACTCCCGGGGGGTGCGCCTTATAGTCCAGTGCACCTTATGGTCGTAAAATTACTGTACTGTAATTTCTTCTCCTCTGGGATATCATCATCTTAACTTCTATACATTTACATGCTATTGAGATGCTTTGCTTTCTTATGCTAACAGTTCTATAAGGATGGATTAGAAACTGGTATTCCTTGTGTTTACAGTATTTCTACATTAGTCATAGATCTAGCACCTAGAAATACCAGTGAAATTCAGTGACTTTTCATCAATAATCCATCTGGAAAAAGACAATACCATGTGATTGAGCCTTCTTAGAGTTGAAAACAATATGAATATTCTCCTCGTAATTAAAACATCTTATTTTAATTTCTTATGGTTTATAGCTTCTGGTCACTTTAAAGTTGAACTCAGTTTGCATAGCAACAAAATAAATTCTGACCTTTATTTTTATTGGTTTGTTTTTCAGCTTGAACTCTGCTTCTTCCAATGGTATCTAAGCATTTGCAAATGAGTAATATTTTCCTATATCTTCAGTACATAAACATGTGAATGAACCCAGTAATGAACGTGAATGAGCAGAGCAGTGATTTAATGCAGAGATGCTTGCCTTGCATTTATTCCTTACTTACACAGCCATGAAGCTACACTCTTATAAGAAACCAGTGGATATGATGATAATGAGTGGAAGAAGGGATAGTCTTGGGCTGAGCCTCTGAGGAAGAAGAGCAGTGGCTTTATCAGAAATCTGAGTGCTGTGGCAAAATTGTGGAGGAAAATCAGGATGTGGGGCAGGTGATACTTCATGGGTTAATGCTGTATCCACAGTAACTCATAAAGGCTTTAAGGGAATTAATGAAGTGGAGAGGACTGGAAAGCAGTCATGTGAGTCTTGGTGATAAGAAATGGCCAGATGCAATCCTGATCCACCTGATGAAGCAGGTTTGCATGACAGAAACTTGTATCAAATGGAAACTACTTATGCCCCCCTTCCCACATCCATAGGAGACGGTTCTATTTCCAGAGCTCTTCCACTGTGGCCAAACTGGTCATGGGGAAAAGTAGAGCCCACATGGCATGAAGAGGACTGTATATATAATTTAATTGAAAAAGTAAGCAGCATCTGCCTCAAGCTGTGATGGCCTATAAATATTGATTAACACATCCATGTAACTGATACCGACATTCCTTTACACTGCAGTGAATATGTCAGTTCTGGACAGGATTTGCTCCAATGAACTCTGCTTATAATGGACATTTTTTAGTAATTAAATTCACATTGACAGTACATGTATCATTATTCAGATGCTTAGAAATTCCTGTAGTGCAGTTATCTGGTGCTGAGACTTAAGTGCCCATGTACTATGCATTTAAAGTTAGGAAATATTATAAATATCACAAAAAAACCTCCTATTAATAAAATTCTGTGTTAAAATATTATGGTTAAGATACCACTCATGAAATCTCAAGTTGAATTTATTATCCTGTTTGTGACAGGACCACATTCTTCATTGAAGTTCAGTGGGGTTTATCCAAGGCTGCTTTTTCTGGTGGTTTCTTTGCCTGCCTATCCAAGCTTTCCGTGGGTTGAGGAACCTTTTCTGCTGCTCCTGCTTTTCCAGCAGTCTTCTTTGCTGCTTGCTGGTTGCTTTTTATACCCTTTTCTGTTTCCACAGGGGGTATTTCATTTGGATCAGGTGTCTCTTCTGTAGCAGTAATTTCTTCTATGTGGGGCTTAATAAAATCTGATTTAGGAGAAGTAATAAAATTTCTGAGTAATCCTCAGTAGCAATATTTACTGTGCTCAGCAACATTTCACATTGGTTATGACCTTATCATGTTCTTTTCCTCTTTCCCTACCCATATAAAGAGATTCACACATAGCATTACTACTTCCTACGGAACAGCCAAGCCCAAGTCTTTATGGTCTCTAATTTAAATGGTTAAGAGGTAAAGTCACCTAATTTACAGGATTGCTCAGAAAAGTCTAGCATACCAGTAAGGCAAGAGAGGAAGGAAATGCTATAAAATATTTGTTCTTGCCTTAGGAGCAAAAAGAAGTGGGGGGTGGGGTGGGTGGGAATTCAAAGTATAAAATGTTCTGTCAGAAATTATATTACATGTCTACATCCTGTATACAAAGAAAAAATACTTAGACAAAAAATATGTAAAACAGGTGTTCTGATATTGTCAGAATTTAAGACCGATTTGGAGCTAAAATGCTCTGTATGGGAGAGATGTAATTGTGAAGAATAAATCATTGTCCAAATAGCAATTCTATAGTAAGAGTTTAAAATAACAATCTAAAATAATATACAAGTAATATTTTTATTTTTCTGCACTTCCTGTAAATGAGACAAAAATGGTCACTTATAACTCCAACTTTACCATTCAATATGGACACAAAACTAGGAGAGAATAATTGATTCATCTCAAGTGGCTAAACAGTCAGAGTTTTCTAAAAGACTTAGGCATTTAGGGACCCTGACTCAGCAAGGCCTTATTTTTGGTGAAATATCCAACATCTAGCTGCTGAAATGAGTCTCACTTTGGAAAATAACATCATCTATGTATGTATACATGCTTACAAAGTCTTTCCTCATTCAGAAATTTAGAAGTGTTTATTAGGACTTTAAAAGCTTCCACCAGCCAGATTAGTCAAGGTGACAACTCACAGTGGAAGTAGAAAAGGAGGTTTAAAAATATTGATTTAAGTCTCTTTCACTTAGGCCTAACCTGTAATTCATACTTTGCATCTGTTGTTGATTAAGAGCATATGTACGGTAAAACTTGATTTATTGGGACCTATTAAATATTGATTGGCACAGACAATTAACTCCATAACAATTTAACCAGTTTTTGATTGGAATAGAAGACTCTAACAGTGAAAATGCTCTTACCTTTCTTTCCCCCTTCCTTCTGTTTGCTTGTTGTCGTTGCTTTTTTCTTTTTAGATACAGTTTTGTTATTTTGATTGTGTCCTTGGGCTGTGTCAGTCTGCCCTGACACAGGCATCACAATCACCTGAAGCAAAGCAAGAACAAAATGTGCACAAGCGAGACATGTGGATGCATCACAAATTCAGCCTGAAATCACCATACCTGAATCCCTGCAAGCAACACCTTTTGAAACAACTTCTTACTCTAACTTTCAGGGACTCGTACATCTGCCAAAGCAAAGCAAAGTAGAATCCAGCCTGTTACCTGGGAGGTGACCCATTGTATTCCCTGGCTGTTCTGCCAAGAGGAGGCAGGCAGGAGGACAGATTTTGGAAAATAAAGTAGTAGAAATAAACTGTTGCCAAAATGCAACCATTTTTAAAAACAATACTGATTAATAAACATCAGTTATTGCAAAGAGCAAGTCATAGTCTTGTTTGGGCTCTGGAGGATGGAAGAGCTGTGACTCTGTTATCTGTATGTTTTATGTCACGGGACAAAGATGGAGTGACCTGCACCTCATCTGTGAATTGGCTTCACGTCCTACTAAGCAAAATTATAAAATAATTTAGCATTAGTCCTTTAAACTCGGGAAACTTGCTCTATCTCAAATTATGGATCTTCTCATGATCATATTTTGAAATTTAAAAATTAAGCCTTGTTACTTTGTCTATTTTACTCAGTTGCTGTGACTAGATAATCTGAACTTTTTTCGGTGACAGATGTTGATTCATTAAAGGACATAATTACACACACCTTAAAAATGCAATAATGTCATCAATTTAGATGCTTGAGTGTTAAATATTTTAGGAGATAAGGCTATGTGAACATATAATGTTTATGTGAAACACCAAACCCACATCATTTTTGCATAATTTCATTTTTAAATTCCCTGTGATGTGAAATCTGTTCAGGAAGAAAAAGAGATTTATACCAGATAAACTTAACATGTTCCTTGAAACTAGTGATACTATTAGGGCAAGCACATACACTAAAGTTAGGCATGTGCCAATGTGTTTTGGTAGTTCATTAAACTGATATGACTAAATATATATAAAATATAACTAAATATGGATTATTTTTATAAGATTAAGATAATAATCATTAGCCCTTTATAAAAACTGATTTTTTAAAAAAAGAAATTGCTAAAATCGGCATTTTTGCCATTGGTAACTATGTTGAGTCTATTTTTATCTGAACCATTAAGAATTCCTTCATGCTTCCACTTCTTTAACATTAGCTGACAGTAAACCTCACGTGGGAAGGGTTTAAGTGAGTGTTAACTGTGCAAGACTTAGTGGGGGAATCCTCACAGAAATGCCAGTACTGCACCAAAGTGAGTGCCTGGGACTGCAGCACTATTTCTGCAGTCACAGGAGCTAGAAAAGACAAGGGAGAGTGTGTGAAAGGTGCACACAGATCATAATTAGACTGAAAATATATATGTTAGTTCTTTAGATTTTGATGTGAAGAATTGTGCTGTTGTGAGACTAGTCATGAAAACATTTATTGACATGGGACATTGCTCTCGTAAGTAGCAACTGTGCTGACAAGTGCTTCTAATCCTAGCCTATACAAATAGTATCACAGGTACATATCATACATATGTCCAGCAGGTTCTGTTCCTTTTCCTCAGCTGGTGTAATCAGCAGCATTGTAAAATAGCAGACATGGAGTTTTTAATCTGTGTTAAGTGCATTCAAAGATCTGGATAAATGTTTTTTTTTTCTCTGAAACATTTTTGTGTAACAAAAAAACCCCACCCACTTGTTTTTTTTTTTTTTTTTTGGTATTACAGTGAATATTCTTCTTGTACCTTTAAGAGGTCTTTATAAAATATGTTATTTCTGAATCTCCAGTGTTATTTTCTATCTAACAAAATACTTACATATCACAATTCATACCCAGGTGCATTGAAAAGCATGGGATTACTCCCGTGACAGAATTTACAAAAATACCTTGTTGACTTAAGATGTGAAGCAGTGAAGTTCTGCATAGAGACGTGTGAAGAGATGCCATTGTGGTTTCCTTGTAAACAGCAAAGTGAAGATTAACAGGGATCTAAAGGGAAGCTGGAGGTAATTACAGTGGTGAAAGCATTAAGACACTAAGATACTGTGCACAACTACACGAGCTGTGACTAATAAAACAAGACACAGTGAAACAAGCTTGTGATGGAAGGAAAGAAGTGAATTCGGTTTATTTGTGAACATAGAGCAGAGTTCATACACTTTTACAGACACACACACATATATTATTATCCTGGCCTCCTAAGCCTTATTTTCATTTATGTTACAGTACTGTTACCCTCTTTGGGCTGATTAAACAATATTTAGGGCTGCAAATGACACCCATATTCAGGCCTCACTAAATTAACACAGCAATACAAAGGGGCCTTAACACAGACAAAAACCAGCAATTATTTCTCTGTGATCTAACACATTCCATTTATGCTGCTTTACCAAAGCTGGAACAAATCATAACTGCTGCTTAAATACGCCCCGATCATTTTTGATCTTTCCATCTACCTCATTAGTTGCTTCCACTAAAAACAATTCTTGACCATTTCCTTCTAGATGCTCCAGGAAGAGTGTCAAATGGTGGGCAATGTGTTTACAGACAGCATGTACTTGGCCTTGCTTAAAATGCTACAATTAGTTTCCGTGGAGTTAGCAGTAAGAAAACATTTAGGAAAGGCCCTGTTTTCCCTGGCATAAATAAATGTATTAGAAGCAAATGTGAAGTGAATGGAAAAATCCAAGGCTGACTGCTAAAGCAGAAAGCCATTTACACACATGGATTATATCAGCCTAACATCCAAAATCTCTGTATTTCTGTCTTCTAGACTTAAATTCACGCTTTCATTTTATCCTACTTCTTTTTCTCTTGCTCAACCTCTCGCTCTTCCTCAGGTATGTACACACTTACAGTGACGTCGCTGGTCTCTGTGCCATACTTGTTCTTCACCACAATGCTGTATTTCCCAGAGTCTTGTGTGGACACAGTAGAAATGGAAAAGCTGACATTTTTTCCAGATTCATACTTCAGGATGCAATTGGCATCTGATACAAATGATTTTTCATTCTTCAGCCATGAGACCTCTGGGGTGGGATCTCCCCAGACAGTGCAAGAAAGATTAAGCGCCTGTAGAAAAAGCAGAAAGGAATATTGAATCCATAAATATTTGCTGTGTTTTTTGATGCCTGCCTCTCCAAATATTCCAGCTTCCCATTTAGCTTCCTGCTTTTAGTAAAGGGATGATAATCAGTAATCAATAATTCATGTTACTCTTCTCTATCATAAAGGAAAAGAAGGAATTCAATTAAAAAATGCCATTAAAACCTTTCAATATTTTATGGACCTCCTTCTCTACTCTCATGATCATTAGTAGAGGTTTCTCCTCTAAAAAATATGTATTTTTTAATATAAAATTAGATATTACCTGCATTTGTGTGTTAGACCTGAAATGAGATTTTAATGAACTGTCAGATGGTTTTGTTCACATTAAGCTCACTATATATATATATGTTTATATATATATATCCCATAAGGAAAGAAAGTGTGCTTGCTTTTTTAGATAACTTTTGGGATCCTTTTAAACTATGCCCTGACAGCTCTTCTAACAGACTTGAAGAGTTTTATACACTTCTGTAAAACTATTTTTAACTGAAATCAATACAGGCTTTACTCATTCTTTGGTGCTCATGTAAGTATTTCCCTTTGATGTTAGCACTGCTTCTAAGGACTGAATTCAGTCCCATCAGCCTGTAGAAAGTATCTTCACTGTTAGAGAATCATATTGTTGGAGAGGTCACTGGCAACTTCTACCTTCAGCAGGCTGGTAAATCTCTTGGGCACACTTTGTACAAGCCTTCTTTTTTCTTGCCAGCTAAGAAATTAAATGTTGGGATGAAATGATACATGTAAAGATCCCCTCCACCGTGCTATGGCAGTCTTCTCAAAAATATTTGCAAAAGTGAGTATCACATAGAGAGTCAAATGTGAAAAAAGTTCGTATGACAATTCAGTGGTACATAGGCCTTTTTTTGGAGCTTTATTTAGGAAGGAATTTATTTATATGTAAATATTGGATAGTACACTGGTTTAAATTTAAAATGCCATTTAAAGGGGAATCTAACTGCACTAGAAATTGAAGAACTTTTACTGCAAAGAAAGTGGTCTTCAGTGCTTCATTAGGAATGGACTAAATGACAAATTAGGAGTAGATGAGATTTGACTTGACTGGAATCAAGTATCTCTTCCAAGCCTCTCTCCAACTCACTGCTTCTTATCTGCTAGTGTGATAGTGGAAGATGGAACAGATGGGGGATGCCTGGAAGGCTGTTGAAATGAGTGGACAGAAAAACTGATATGTCTATAAAAGTGAAAGGTGTTGATATCTCTGAGAACAAAGTAAAAATCCCCACGTGCCCAACCCAAGGACCAAAAGGAGAGCAAAAGGGAAGAGGAAGTCTTTCCTCTATCAGCAACGCGTAATTCTCGGTACTGAAGGAGGGCAGATTGCAATTTAGAGGTGGTTATGGCATGGTGGAAATGGCCTCTGTCTGATTTCCTGCAGCACCTACAGCTGGCGACCACGTGGAGCTGTTGACTCCCTTCTCTCGTAGCCCACTGGTATGAATGTGGTTTCAATTGCCAAATCAGTTCATCTTTTTGAAAAACAAGTGGGAAACCAGAGGTTTTACATTCCCCCCTCTTCCTTCTCACTCTGGATACAAACATGCCCTCATCCTTAGCCGAGCAATGTGTATGGACCCCTTCAGGTGCTCAACATTTCATTATTGTCTTCTGATTCTCTAGCAAGCAAGAGCTCAGCACCAAGTGGCTCCAGCTGCCACTCCACCACAGTGCTAATGAGCTGATGTCCATGTCCACATAGCTCCATTAGTAGGGTGTGTCATTCGAAGATGGGGTGTTGGAAGTGGTGTCATGCTCCATAATTCAAAGAGATTCAAGCAGCAGTGATGATTCTTTTCTTCTAAATCATTCCTTAAAATAGCTACATTTTCCTTAACCTTGCATCACTAGCTCCTGTTTGATATGAGTGATTCTCTTGATGTCCCCAACTCTTTCTATTTATTTTCCAGCTACTAATGTGCAGAAATGTGCTCTATAATTCACTATGTAGATGGTGAGATCTTTGGTTTTCTGGAAGGTAATTCCATAGCCAAGAAGAAATGATTGTTCACTGTGACTGCACCTATCTGCTTTGGATTTCTGTTCTTTGGGCAAGAGATTGTCTTTGCTTGTGTATATATTTATTACTCACTGAAATCCTTGATTATAATAATAATATGATGAATATAATAATAATATAATGTGTTCAACTTGATACCATCATGGTAAAAAAAGTGTGCCCTATACTCCTGGGCCCAGGGCATTGAGGCATGTCCACTTGAAGCAAGCAGCAGCTGCAAGTCCAGACCTCATGTGCCCCTCACTACCTCTTCTGCTTTTTATTGTAGGTTACCATGAGTAGGGTAGTACAGATGGCAGAGAGAAATGTGTCATTTTGTTTCAAGTATTGCCATTCTTCTTTCATATTAACACAAAGTCACAGTGGATGGTTTGGTGAGTGGATTGAAGCAGCTCTGTCAAGGAAATCTGCTCCCTTCCTCCAGCCTATCTGTGAGGATCTACACCCCTGGCAGAATGGTAGAATAGTGAGTTGGTGGGAAGAAGGATGTTACATGTTTCTTCTCTGTCTGAAAGTACCTGTCAGAATCCTAAGCCTCTTCACTCATTTACAGACTTCCATTAAAACAGCCACCTAGGTTAAGTTGGTCGTCTGGACACAAAACTTAGGCTAGCATTCTCTGTCAGGTCAGATTCCTCCCTAATGTGAACTGACACTTAGCCTTTTCCAATTATACCACACTGCTGAGGAGCATTTATGTTTATCAGTGGAAGCCTCTTAGGCCATCTGGAATGCTATTTGATTAACAGTCAGTAAACACAGGTTCATTTGTTCTCACCCATACCCTTCAGCTCACATGTAAAAAGCTAATAAATAGCATCACAGCCACACTGTTCAGTTTAAATTTGAGATATGGCTTGGAAGTTCAGTCTCGGAATACCAATCTGTTCATATAAGTTTGTGGTTATGGTGGCACTAGAATTCACAATCAAAGTTTGCCAGACCTCTACTACCTCATTTGCTGTTTTACAAAATCCTCAATGATTGTGCAATTTGTGTGAGTTACACAACAGAGAATTGCATTCTCTTCTCTCCAGCATATATGCAAACAGCAGACAGATGAGCCAGCACCACCCAAACCAGCTCTGTTTTCCCTGATCACTCTCTGTCCTACTCAAAACGATCCTCTACTGAATCAAGAAACATAAGGTCAAGGATATTTGTCTCGAGTTCTGGGAGTATTTCAGCCATGTATTCAAACGTTACAAATGTCCTTGCTGTCAAAGACAATGTGTCTGGGTAAGATTTTGCAACTCATTTTTTACAAACTTGTTTTATAAACACTACACATTTTGCTTCAGTGAACTCATACACAAGTTCATATCAACTGTCTTTTGGCTGAAAGCTTAAAACAGGTAATAGTTTACACCCAAGTTTACACCCTGCCAAAGCATTATGAGAATCACACCTCCAAGCACTGCTTAGCTGAGAATCTGCTAATTCTTTCTGTTCCTTTATGTCTTACATCTACTGTTGCAATGCTCACACGAGTGCTTCCTACTTTACAGCATTTCTCAAACTGACAAATCTGTTAAAGAATTTTATTTTTTAATGTCAACATTCTTGATTTTCCCAGAACTGCTGCAGTCTACTGTCTTGTTGGCTATATCTCATGGTTGTTAAGCATTTCAGAATAAGATTTTAGATTCTTAACACTTCTGCTGAGCTTGTAATCAAATTCTTTTAACCCAGCTGACCTACTGACAGATAAAGCCAGAAATACCAGGAAGCTGCCTTACTGTAGCTGTCACATCACAGGTTTTCAATGACATTCACATGCCCTATTTCACTGTTTGCACCACTGAGAAGGGGAACTGGCTTGTGGCAGAGCAGCAGGAGGTGAAGGGCAGGCCCTTCCTGGTCTCAGTACTATTAAACAGCAAATTGTAGAAGCAGTGTGCTGGGAAAATGTTGTGAGATTGAGAGCTCACTTTCTGGGTCATCTGTTCTGTGCTCAAGCATCGATGTTCCTCTGGGAGTGCCTTACCATAATCTTTCAGCTGGACTCTCCTAATATAATCCAGTATAACACCAGTTACTTATTTTGACTTCTTTCTCCTTCACCCTGATAAAATAGAGAATTTTTCCTCCTTTTGGCTGGAAGAGAATTGAGTTATTGTGGTTTACTCTTTTTACACCAGTTAAAAGCCAGCCTCTACAGGTGTGATTACCATGCCACATTGCAAGGAAGTTAACTGCAGAAGGCATAGAATGACTGGCTCCCATGTGAAAAAAGGAGTTAAACTTTCCTGATGCCCTGTTATAAAAAAAAAAAAAAAATCTAACTGTGAAACCTGTGCATGAATTTTTAAAGAGCTGGTTATATAAGGAGTTTTAGTCCCAACTCACATTGTCATCTCACTTTTATCTAATTCTTAAGAAAAGACACTGCCCTGAATACATAAACCCATCTGTGCAAGTCCATTGAATTATGTACAGAAGGCAGGGGATGAATAAATAATGTAGCAGATTTTAAAGATGGCATCTTAAAAAAAAAAAAAAAAAGGTGAATATTTTCCCATCATTAAAAGGCATTCAATCTGTTGGGGTGCTGTGTAAAGCTTCAGCTAATTTACTGTACCTTGCCCTCCTGGATGGTGACAACATCGGGCAAACCTCCAAGTACCCGTGCACGATCTGGAAATAAAGAACAATTTTCTTTATTGTCTCAAAAATCAACTGTGTGCTGGATTCTGTTTCTCTTCTAGTTCTTTCCTTTTGTCTTATTTATGTACAACTTGTCTGTGTGCTAGCATATCCAGCATTTTTAGCACACCATTTGGACTTTAAAAAATGTTGAATTCACAGCAAAAGATGTGTTAATAGTTGGTGTCAATCACTTACAAAGAGGAATTAAAGTACACCTGCCATGTCCTGCAGACTTTGAGATCAATTCAGTTTTAATTCTGGGTTCACAAAATATATATACATTTTTGAGATCTAGTACTCAAAACTTTTACTGTAGTAAACTTAAACCTTTGGGTGACCAAAGGGAAATGAGTGACACCTGGTAAAGTGCTGGAGATTGGCTTTTAATCTAGATACAAAGACAGACTTCAGTCTCAGTGGCAACAGTGAAGTTCCACCACTTGTGTGTATCTGTGTGTAAATGAGATGGATCTAGTTTTAAACTCAAGAGTCCCAAAGAAATCTTAGACAAATTCAAATAAGCCAATCACATGCAGGCTTTAGTGCACTTATCCTGGAGTATGGATTTTGTTCATTGCATGTCTGGGTGGAGCCTGGCAGCGGAAGGAAATGACTGTACAGAATGTTCCCCTCTAGTGCGCTCCGTAGAAGACGTGCTCTGGAGCACAGAGATAACAGCCTCAGAGAGCAGGAAAGGGACTGTGCTATGACAGTTCACATGCCAGCGCCTTACAGATAGTCCAGGGTCAGCAGTTAAAGGTCAGGGCAATCACTGACCCCCCTGGCACTGTCTCAGCTGGGACCTGTGGGGAGTACTGTTCACATCCAAGCCCTGCTCTGTGTCTCTAAGCATTTTTCACAAATAGCTTTTCAACTGCCAGTTCTGCCCTCATTTTTATGCAGGTCTGAAAGTCATTTGCAGTGGAACAATTCGTTTTTCCATGGCTGCTTCTGTAAGTAGGGAGGAGAATGAGTTTAATAATTCAAGTTGAAGTCTAATAACTTCCTCCTTAAATAGTTAATACATACTTCTGTTTTAGTTGCTCTGTTGGAATTGACATACAGGCAAAAGTGTGAGGAGATTCTAAGCAATTCAAAAGCTTTCTTACCGATTTCTGTAAGTAATGCAGAGCCATTTGACATTTTAGAGCATTCAAAAGTAGCAAAATTATTTTCTCCATCTTTGAAAACCAAGAGACGTTTTTGTAGAGAACATGCAGGAAAGATCCCAGCAATAAAGTTAAGTTTTAGAGAAGGCTAACTGACATTGAGAACAGGAGTTTAGATGAGAAAAAAATCAACGTAACCTATAAGTATAATATGATTAGCTGCAAAGTGCACCAATGTTAAATCAACAAAGGGTCACTTACTTCTCCTTGCTGTAAGGACAAACTAGTTTTAGAATGAGCACATGCATATATACATGCCTACATGCCCTCTCTTTCCCAACCCACGACCTTCCTGGAGAGGAAGAAAAGCTTCATCAACACTTTATTACAACCATTGTCAAAGAAGGCCTACTTACTTTTCTCTGCAATTGCAGCTTGCCTGGAGTTGAAAGAAACAAAGGGAAAGTCCAATTTCAGTTAAGGTTTACTTAGAGTGATTGAAAAATAGATTATCTTTTTAACTGTCTTTAATCTGTTAAGGAAAGTCTCTCTCATTGCTTGGCAATACAGCTTTTTCTTTGCTACCTGACTGTTATATAAGAGTTGCACCAGAGAAGTCACATGCAAAACTCCTACGGGCTTCTGTAAGACTAGGACTTGTTTCATAAGATAACTTTATCTCCAGCACAAAACAAACAAATACTGTTATTATTTTATGGCTGCTATTACTGTATTTAGATGGCATAATACTTACTTTAGTCTCTGGAACTCAGCAAAGGCTTCATCAAACGCTTTGTAAAGAGGAAAAAAGTAGGTTTAGAGATAAATCATCCCACAAGTTTAAATTTAAAATTAATAAATCTAAAACTAATAAATAAATTTAACATGTAGATGTAACAAATTTAAAATGTAAAATTTAAAATGCATGCATGTGCATTGTACAAACTCTAAAATGCTGAATGGTTCAACTGATAAAAGCCATCTGGTATGTGACAGCTATTATATACACACATGAATGCATAAACACACTTTTTTCTTGTAGAAGTCAGGCTTTAAGATAGAGGGCAAGAAAGTAGTAAGCTGAAGTAATTTCACAAAAGAGAGGAAGAAATCCAAAATACATCACCTAAATGAGAGATTATGACAGTGACCTTCCAAACTTTTTACGTTATACATCCCTGTCTAAAATTATTTTGAGCATGCACTCCCTATATTTATATTTATTTGCAGCTTATGTAGATGTATTCAAGTGAAGTTCTGGTATATTCTTCCTGCTGTCCCAGTGAAGCACACTGGGTCATCTTGCACACACCCACTTCAGAGACCACTGGTTTGTGGAATACAAGAGATATGATTTTCCAAGGATTTTTCACATCTGCTTGAAGCATCACACTGATGGCTACGAGCAAAGTGAACAAAAAATTGTTGTCTCCTTTGTAAATTCAGGCTAAGCTGCCATCATGGGGGAGGTCAGCCTCTCCTGCTTTGAAAGGGAAGAAAAAAAGTCTTTTCCTAGAAAACGGAGATAGACCACGGAAGTTGCAGTGTGGAAATGATTAAAATGTTATCACCCGTCCACAGAGTTTTCAAACAAAAACTGAAACTTTAGGGATGGGAACAGCTGGGAATGGAAAGAGCAGTTTGGAAGGAGTTAATCTGTTCTCTAGGACCTGAGAGGTTTCTCAGAGTAAAAGCTTCCAAAGTTTGGTCAATCCAAATTGTTCCCCTAACAGTCCTTCCTCCATGCTGATGAGAGGTCTTGGCATCTCTGAAGAAGGAGTTTTATTACACTCATCAAAGAAATATAGTAGGAAAATATTGGAACAAACTCATCCCTCACTTCCTCCTTCCAAATATTTCTTGGAAGAGAGACACACAGAAGGCATTCAGTGCTGCAACTCATATTTAAAACTGCCAATCAATGCCAGCAACACAAGGGGTTTTGTAAAATAGCTCAGAAACTGGGCTGGCATCTCAGTAGGCAAACTGTAAGTGGATACTTAGAATAGGAAAAAGTACTTTGTATTTTATTACTTGAGAGCACAGGTTGAGGAAAATAAATGGCATGGGTTGGGGAGAACAGATCACAGAATCACAGAGTAAGCTGAGTTGGAAGGAACCCATAAGGATCACCAAGTCCAACTCCCAATCCTGCACATCACCATTCTCAAGAGTTACACTGTGTGCCTGACAGTATTGTCCAAAAATGCTTCTTAACTCTGTCAGGCTTGGTTGGCACAGTCCCTACAAAAAATGCCAGGCTGGTGGGTGCACACACAGACCCCAAAGGGTGACAGGTCTGTAGCAAGATCCTGCTGTGGATGCTGCCACAGCACACTGCCCACATAGTGATGATGTTAGCAGAGGGAATGCCTACCTTGCCCAGAAAGATCCACTGCCTTTTTGTGTGTTGTGTTGCCATCAAAGAGTTCCATTACGTATCTGCCCTTGTCCTGTGGAGTCGGCTCATTGATCTGCAACCAGATCTGCTCCCCGGTGACACCAGTCCTCATTCGGTCTGTGAACTTAATCTGGCTATCACTGAAAAGTACAAAACAATGTTCCATTTTTTTTTACTGGCGTCTAAAAAGATTTTACTCATGTTGAGTCACTGAGCACATCTGGAGTTATTTATGGTATGCCACCATATTCTGAAATCTTTGAAGTCAAATCCCTGCTAGAGCTGTGAGCCAGCTGGGCACAGTTGGTGTGACAGCCTCTGCCTGTGGAAGGTCCAGTTATCCTCAGAGCTTGCAGAAAAACTGTGCACCTCAGTCTACAACCTGAGCCATAAAAAAGCTGTACAAGTCTAAAAGCCAGATGTCTGAAGGGTAGCTCAGGCATCCACAAATGTTGCTGTTCTCTTTTTAGCATAGGTTTATTTCTGCTTGGGTAATACAAACGTATACAGGGCTATTTTACTATACAGAGCTATTTACAGGGCTGTATCTACAAAAAAAACCCACTTTTGTCAGAAATGGTGTTTGCCCAGTTGAATGATTTCTGACCTCTGCTATGTTTGGATTTTAAACACATTTTGACATAAGCATATCCTCTTCCATTAAAAAAACAGAAAGCAAAACCAAAAACCCAAAAACCCAACACTCCCCTCCCCCACCCCCCAAAATAAATTTCTTAGCTTCCTAGCTAAGTAGTTAATTTCTCTGGATGAGGCAAAAGATATTTCTCTCAATAAATAAGCTACACATTTCCATGCTATCTTTAAACTGATAACTTTGAATGCATGGGAGGGAAAAATATTTTTTTTTCCTATATTAATTTGACATGTTTCAAGATGAAACAAGTTTCTAAAAATGAAATGGAGAGAAGAAGGAAAGAGAGAGGGGGAAAAAACACAGAAAACACAGAATACTTCATCTTCTCTTGAACTTATTTGAGATACTTGGGACTTTTGATGATACTGGGTCAAAATGGGTGCCAAGAAACAAGAAGGCCTCAAATCACTTTCATTTCTCTGACAGGGTGCTGGTTAACATCAGTGTCAATAATTACAACAAGCCTGGTACAGCACATCCTGGGTACTCTGTGCCTCATTTACATGAGTCTTATTGAGAGATCAGTAATTCAGATTCCATCATACAGACTTATTACCATGTCCACAGGAAGCGAAACAGCAAGAATAGTATTAATGGATTTGAGTTCATCTATGTTGTTAACTTCTCTTGTTTACTTCTCTGGTTTTTCCAGGGCAAGCTGTTTGTGCTGGCTGAGAACTCAAAGCTGTCTCATAGATTAAGATGTGCAACTCCCATTAATTTTATGGGAAGCTGGGCATTCAAATTCTTTTTTAAATCTCAGTTATTCTGTCTGTCTTGGTTAGGTTTGTAGGGCTTGCAGCAGGGGCTGTCTGGATTTTACTGCCTTGGGCATATGCTGGAATTTGCTTTGCCTCCTAAAAATGAAGCCATGCATTAAGAGATATGTCCCAGTTCCACCGAATTGTGGCTTCTAGACAAGCAGAGCTCCAGGGCAGGTATCTCTGACCCCGTGGTGCTGGCCTCTTTTGAAGCCTGACGGTCTCTCGGGTTACATTTGCATCATTTCTTAAACGTGAGTCAGGGAAAGATGCAGCTCCCACTGGGGAGGTGGGAAGTGCTCTGAAGCAGCAGAGTCCTGCTGGCATCCTGTGGCATGGGACTGTCTTTCATGAGAGAAACAACAGGAGGGCCTGGAACCACCACATCTGACTCTTGCGCTGGTTTCCTGTGAATTTAATTGACTGAAACAACTCAAATGGGATAAGGACTTGTGAAACAGGAGAGGAAACCTGGGGCTCATCTTTCTTTCATATCCAGGTTCTTTCTGAATCTATGGAACCAGAATTGAACTGAGTTTTGCAAAGCTCTTGTGTACTTACTTGTGCACCCAGCCTACTCTCAAATCTTCCACATAATAAGTAACATAGGAGTACAGTCTGATACCCTCAGCTGTGCTCTGGATTTTCAGGTCTGTTGCAGATAAAGCTGAAAGAAGAGCACATGGTTTTATGCAGCCATACAGCCATTCATTGAGTGCCACAATGAGTCATTCATTCGAAAAAAGAATTAAGTACTTACCAATCTTTCTGCATACTTCATTCATCAGATCTGCAAAAGCTGTGGAAATAAAACCCAGAGACTAAGACTCTGTGTCTGCAGTTCAAGCACAGTTAACAGCAGGACAAGCACTGGCTCTGAAATATTCTCCCCCGAAGGTTTGAAAAACCAGTCTTTGAAAAAAGCTACCTTTTCAAGCATATTAGAAATCTGAGTAGTGCAGAAATGTAGCCTGTCATTTTACAGTCTCCAGACTTTATTTAAGTACAGTCTCAATGAATACTGCTGCAGCTGGGCAAGACGATGTTATATTACATTTTTTTTTGTAAATGACAGTATTCAGCTGGAATGCTAATCCATCTATATGCATTCTAATGGATAGGAGTGAAATGTTAAGAATATAGTAATCACAGTAAGTGGGAAGGCCTCTAAGTAATTGGCAAAACATAATAAAAATATTTTAAAATTATGTAGTTCTGTAATTTTTTTCCGTACTGGTAGGCTTATTGATGGCCCCCTGAGGAAACCTGTTATGATTTTGCTTAGTGTTAATCAATGTATGCTCCCAAAATGATACAGTATCCACATGCAATAAGCTGTATAGAAATGGTATTTGAACCATAAAATCTCGGTTTTTCTAATCAGATAATCTTGCATGCATGAGGAACAAAGCCACAGGAAGGCAACATGTGCACTGACTGAACCCACTTCAGTCAGGGTATCTGCTGGTGTGGCTGACCACAGCCAGACTCTGACCTGTGTCCTTGAGCTTTAGTTCACTGGTGTCCTTTCCTCTGTCGTCCTTCAGTATGACTTCATAAGTGCCAGCATCTTTCTTAGAAAACTGCAATATTGTAACAATAAAACCAGTTTTCAGAGCAGGTACTGTAGAAAAATCTAGATTTTACTTGTGAACCCAGCTGATACCCCGTCCCCGTCCCCAGGCAGGTACCCACTGTCTGGGGCTGCCCCTGTGCCCCCCAGCTGCCCTGCTCCTGGCTGGGCTGCTGGGATGGGCTTTGGCAGGAGGTCCTGATGTGCAGGACCTTGTCCTACCCCAAATCTGCTGCAAGGCTGGGCTGGGTATGAACCAGACCCTTCTGGTTACTCTGAAGGTCTGAGTTACAAGCACTTTCCAAATGCTATTCGGAATGGAAATGTGGTCTCAATCTGTTGCTAAATTGACATGCAAAGGAAGTGACAAGCTTATTATCTCTTCTGTCATCATTTCCTGAAAATCTGAACAAGCAGTTACAGACAGACATTTGCTTCAGTGAAAACACAGACGCCTTGTGAGCTTTTCCATTTTTAAAACCCACTTCCTTTTTCAATTGTTCTGCTGGAGTACCAGATTAGATCATATAATTCATCTGAACACTAATTTCAACTAAGGGCTAATGAAGACAGTCACTCACCTCTGATATCAGCAGAGTACACACACCATCCTTGAAGTCATGTTCTTCATCTACCATAATCTCCCTGTCATCTTTGTACCACACAATGTGTGTTTCCTTCTTAATATTAGCCACCTAAAATGGAAGAAAACCACATGGCAATTATTCACTTTGTCTGAGCAGGGGAACTCAGTGTTGTAGCTTGGGTTAGCTTGTTCCATGGGTTAGCATGTGCAGGTCTCTCACAGAAGAACAGCAAGTTTGCAACCTGATTGCAGCGAGTTACTGCACGCCTCCATCTTATAATGAGGGAGGCAAGAGGGAAAACAAGGGGGTGCAAAGAGAGAGAAAAGGCGACCAGGGAATGACTTGATCCTGCCCAGGGAATTTCTGCATGCATAAACAGGCCATAAATCAGTAAACCTCAGGATTTACAAAGACTTGCCATTTCTTTTCAGGTGCCTTTCTCTGAGTGGGTGGCTGACAGGCCAGAAGAAAGAAATCCAAGCTATTTTCCAACATGTTTTGTTACATGCAATGAGCTGTCACCTCAGCAGGATTAACCTTCAGAGGCTCTGTCACTGTCCAACATGCAGCTGGGAGAACACAAGCAAAGGGTAGGTCTTTAGTCCCTTCCCAACCATCTTGGTAGTGGTAGACCAGTGTGGTGCACTCTGAATATTGTACTCAGGGTTTTCCTTGCCCCTTACCTTACATTTCAACAGCACATTACACTCATCGGTAACTTCCCATCCCAGTTTATCCACAAAATGAGGACCTGGTTGAAATTACAGGTATATTTTTAAAGGTCACATCAATGGCATTCATGATGCAAAATGAAAGATAGATGTGTTTTACTTGACAGGAATACTGTTATATTTTAATGTGGTTTTATTTTTCCTGTTTCTGCTTCAGAAGTAACCACGTAACATAACAAACCCCATGTATTTCAAATTAATATATAAAAATATAAACCAACTTTTAACAGACCAACATATATGTCATCCTTATAAGTATTCATATTATCACCTTGTTTCCTTTGCCACTCTTTTCTCTGGAACTCTGCTTCATCCCGTAGCTTCTTGAACACTAGGAAATAAAACCAGTAAGAAATACAAGGTCAAACTTCATGTACCATTTGTACAATGCTGAATGTCACTGTAACAGTTTGGTCTAATTCTGCCCCTTGGATGTCAGTGAGAATCTGGCCATGGGATCAGGTTTTCACGGATATTCAAGAGTGTCAGAAGCTGGTTATGGCTAACTCAACTTTCTGGGCTGCTTGCAGTCATCAGGAGTTTAATGTGTCCTGTCTGATGATCTGCAACCCCCAGTCATACAGCTCCTGGTAGGAAGGCAAATGGGAGGCAGCAGAGTCAGCAGCTGCTTGAGCTCTAACAGGTGCAGCTACTTGTTCCCAGCTGAATGGGCTTTTTATATGGGAAATGTTCATTCCACCCATAGGAAAGCAAACCATGCTACAGCATTTGATGTTTCTGTAACAATTCCCCTTCCTCCCATCACTTTAAAAATTTCAGTTCACACACATGCCCTGTCTGTAGGAGGCAGGCAAAACTGTGACATAAAAAAACATGGAATGTCTATTGGTGTTGAAAACAGTGAAAAGTGAAGATGACAACTGAGGTAACCTTGGTATAATTTTTTCAGCCCACTGCATAGTATAGATTAGCCTACCATCACCAATGAGGACAAGACTAGATTGATTGGTTGCTTTTCCATCCTGCAGCTGGAACGTGTAAGTGCCTTCATCCTTTTCCTCAAGTTTATCCATAATCATTTCAACAAGGCCAGTATTCTTGTCCACCTTCATTTTATATTTCTGCAGGAGTGGAAAGTAAAGCAACAATTACTGCATGTCAGAGACAAAATATTTGTGAAGTGTTGTAATGGTCTCTTTAGGAGAATTTTGTTTTCTTTATTTGGATTCCTTCTTCTTCAGGTTCCCATTTGTTCAGATCTCTATCCTATTCTAAACTCACTAGCTTCAGCTTCAAATGTGCAACCAAACAAATAAATCTGTTTATTTACTGATGCTGTGTAAGCACATGACATGCCTGCTGCACAGTGAGTACTATGTTCTTTTTCATTAGTAAGGTTTAGATTTCCATCTCTTCAGAATAATACTTTCTTTGAGGGTGATTATATTTTACAAGGTTGTGTTTAGAACGCTCCAGCTCTGCCTTCTATCTGATACCAGTGTTGCAACAAAATCCTACCATGTCCCATCTTTGGGGGTAACAAGTTCTGCAGCTGGAAACAATCACTTGGGAATTTTTCTGTGATGTAATAAATTCATTCAAACCACAAAGAGAGGTGAGAACAAGGCTATTCTAGGGCTTTGGATGAAGGAAGTAGGAGCAGTGATTCCTTGAAGACCACAGTTAATAGAACACATGGTATTCACAAAAGTGGCAGGAAGGCATATAACTTCCCTTTATAAAATGCATCCAGTAGAATCCATGTGGAGCTCAGAACTATGGATAAAATCTTTCTAATCATGCTTTCTGTGACATTTGCTATTTCTCATGAAAATGCATCAGAGTGGAACACTGGTTGGAAGTATACTGAAGATAGAGACACTAATCCTCATTGATACTCATGAAAATGCAAACACATGTAAGCAGTGAAAAGCCTTACCTCTCCATTGAAAATCTCCTTATCATTAAATACAAAGTTGGCCTTTGCATTGCCAGACAGTTTTTCAGCTTGCAGCCAGAATCTCACTTCTCCTTTTTCCAAGATTTCCACTGCCAACTCAGAAATAAGTGGGACAGCTACAAAGAAGAAAGAAAGGAATGATGCATGTATTTTGCCTGTGCCCCAACAACTATGGTCTGCTACAACCAGAAAGCCACTTAATCCTTCCATACTCAAATGCTGTATGCAAGGTAACTAGCTCATAACTGCTTTTCATACAGACAGAATGCTTCTCCACCCACATATACACAGAATGACAGATGAGATTTAGTCTTTTAATCCTTAAATCACAGGGTCTGTCCAAACTGAAAGAGTTCAAGATTTGAGTTATGCTGTGTTCTAAACCAAGGCTATTTCAAATGCAAGCTGCAAGTATCTGTGCAGCATTACATGAGTCTGTATACTGCAGACCCATGTTTAATTAGTTGTCTAATAATATTACTCTAAGACAGTGAACTGACTCAGAGGGGAAAAAACAAAACAAAACAAACAAACAAACAAAAAAAAACCTCCAAGCACAAATCCAGATCAGAAAGTCAGCTGCTGAGCTGTAGGTTTGGAGATTTTTGAAAATATTCTGATCCTCTGCTGAGTGGAACCTCCATCTCAAGAATTCACCAAATATCCCAACATATCCTCAATCTTCCCAGTACATTTTGTTTTCCTATAAATAACCTAAACCCTCACATGTAAAACAATTCAATGTGTCAACAGGGGAAGAAAGACTGTAAAAATTGTGTGCTATACCATAGGTATAGTATAACTCTTTTAAATACAGCTCTTTTTAAATTAGTTCCTGTTAGTAACAGTCCTAAGCTTGCTTTCACTTCAACTTTTCTTTAAGACACCATAAGCAGCAGCATTAAGCATGAGTAGTTAGACTCTGATATTGGGGTGTATTGCTCATCTCATTGACTTCTGTCATGTTATCTCTTATTGGATGTGCAGATTCCCAGCGAAAATCATGCTCTCATTACATGTGCTGCTGTGTGTGAACTCTCCCCCAGGCTCTACTTTCTCAGTAGTGTAAAGTCTGCACTGCTCTGCCCTGCTAGGGTGTAGCATGGAATGGCTGAGGACAGTGCACAAACACGTTGCAAAACACATGATGATATAGTCTGGTGGTAAAGACACACCTCCCAGGGCAGGCTGGCTTCTTTAGCTCGGTGTCTGCAGAGCTCAGCCGCAGCAGGAGACAACTGGGACCATGGTGTCTGATTTCTCTCATCTTTCTGTTTGCACTGTTCCAAATGACTGGGGTGCCTTCTGGAGCACAGCTGCCATCCCACCCCACTGCCAAACAGAGCTGGGGGGTGAGGACTCCTCAGCTCTTCTTTTGCCATGCTCATCCTTCCTCCCACACCCCACACCCACATGGGTGCTTTTAGTGACCGAGTGGCACAGAGTCTGCCTCTGACAAAAGCTCCTGGGAGGTGAGGCAACAGCCACAGGGAAACAAAGAGAGTTATGGAAAAGGCACATGCTTAACCAGAGAGGGAAATGCCTGGAGCCTGGAAGAGCAGCGTTGCCATGAGGATGTGGGGCAAAGACACATGGAAGTGTGTCCCTGCTGTGAGAATGGTCCATGTGAGCCTTCCTCACCCAGCACATCACTTTGGGTGTAAGAAACAGAAGGAATCTCAGGGCTTGCATAATTTCTTAAAACAAAGCAACTGAAATGCTACAGGAAGCAAGTGGGAGTGTGAATAGACATCAGGCTGCACTGCTTTTGTCTCACTGTCAGCTCTACAGCAATTTTAAACCCCCACTTGGCTTGCCTGTTATTAACTAAGAATATCTTAGTCTAACATGGAAGAGAAGAAAGTATTTCAGCAGCTGCTAAATAAATGGCTGAAAGGATGCAAGAAGATTCTTTTTTAGAGAAAAGCCTGATCACTTCTCAGCCTAAAGGAACTGGACAAATTTGCCTTACAGTCTGCCATGAGCAAAAGTCTTATTTAAAATAGTTCCATAAGCACCAATTGCTATTTTAGGCATTTTCCAGTGGTTTTACATCCTGTATGTATAGCATCACAAATTACTGGCAGCACTTGACAGGCAGTCCTCGGGCAGTTGCTAAATTGAGCAGTTGGAAGAGTTTCTTTTTACCTCATACCAACACACTGTTGTATACCCACAGGTGGTTGTGTTCTGAAAGGCTCTTACTCAAGCAATCCGTTTGCCCATGGAGTTACTGGCTGCATGTGTTTCTAAGCAGAAGTTCCATTAATTGCGGCTCAGAAGCACAAACAGCTGAATATCAACCCCTAGTTGTAATATTCATTTTTCTTGAAGCGTACACAAGGGCCCAGAGTGGCCAAAGCATGAGAGACAGTTTCCTCCCTAAGGATACTTTCTGCAGTGATCTCCGTTTTCTGCCTGTGCCTTCTCGAAGCTCATGCACAGCTATGTGTGTGCTTTTACCTAATACAGTGCAAAAAAGTTGGTATGATCTGTGTCCTGAGGAGCTTGTTTTATGAAGCTGGTAGTGAACACAAAGCATGGAAGGGTCAGGGCAAGTGAGGTCATGCAACAGCAGCAAGGTTTTGTGATGACTGACTTCTAGTGTGAAAATATAATTAGGAGGAGATAATTGGGAGGAGCAGGAGTAAACAAGGGCTTATTTGGGCTGTCATTAAGCTATCAAGAGGTGACACAGTATGTTGAGAAGAGTGGATGAGAAAAAGACAATGAAGGAAATGAGAGAGATGATGTAGGCAAAAAGAGAGGCCATTTCTGTAGCCAAGGATTGGCTGGGCTGAGAGGTGTGATGTGGGCTGAGTTGGAAGAGGTGCCAGCAGTGCACGCACTAAGATGAAGATTTTAGAATGCGGGCAAGAGTTTTAGTGCCTGGAATGAAAAAGAAGGGAATATAGTGGGAGAAGATGAGGCCAGGTTTAGGTCTCATTGTGTGCATTAAGATTCATTATGTAGTCCAATATTATTTTCCCCCCATTTATTCAAGTAATATTAAAAAAAAAAAAAAAAAACCAAATCGTGCTACTACCATGACATCATAAATGTCTGTGGAATTGACAAAAATATCATCCCAAGAGCAGAAAGCATGTTCAAATTTTGTCAAATGTTCCAAGAAAGAGGGAGAGAATTAATTTCAGCAGGAAAATTCTGTACATATAGATCATTAGAGCTGAATTTACTACACTTGCCAAATTTGTTAACCTTAAATTTAACTTATGTTAACTTCTGTTGGAGAAAAATTTCCAATTCTGATTTTCAAATCAGGTCAAGCATGCTGAATAAGTATTAAAGCCTGTTCTGCAGAAGAAGCAAAGCCAATATGATGTTTATTTTCCAGCTGTTACACAGACTTATTGCAGTAGCCTGCAATAGTTTGGGAAGAACAACAGTAATATACAAATGTACTGAAAGAGGGAGAGAAAACAAAAAGGATCTTTATTTTTCATTCCAAACCCACTTTCACTTGAAATTACTATAGCGACCTCCTTACCTGGTCTCTGTGATCATAAATACATAGGATGGTTTGGGTTGCAAGGGACCTTCAAAGGCCATCTAGTCCAAGCCCCCTGCTATAGGCAGGGACACCTTCAACTAGATCAGGCTTGTGATACCCTGCTGCATGCAAAGCTTTCCCCTACAGACATGATTGATTCACTTACTTGGGAATTGGCGTTCATGGCTCAGAGCAAGCAGGCGTTTCATTTCTGCAAAAGACATAAAAGAAGTAATATGAGGTGTGTGCATGCCTTTTGGATCTAAGAGACACAGCAGCAGGGAAAAACAGATGTGAAAGCAAACTAGGCATGCTTAGCAGGCATTGTGTCTACCTTCCTCATCAATTGTGTAGCTTGATGAAACTCCATCGGTGTCTGTAACAATACAAGAGTAAATTCCCAAATCATCTTCTCCAAGATCCTTAAAGGAAAGTTTGGACCTGTAAGATTAAAAAAAGCATTGTGATGAAAAGGTGAAATCCATCTGAACCAAACTCCTCCTTTCTGTCTATAATACCAGATACAAATACCCTTGTGTTAGGTTTTGTTCTGACTGAACTGTCACCTATAAAATCAGAGTAAGTCCTACCATGTGTGGTACAAATGGTAATGGCACCAAAAGGAAAGGGGTATGTTGTCAGGTCTTTGATGACCCTGGCAGCACCATGAGTGTGGTGGGCCACTGTTTCTTTCTATATGGCTTCTATCACTAGGACAGCACACAGGCCTTTCATGGGCTGAACCTGTGCATTCACCTTGTCTTCCTCTGGGGAAAGCCTGAAGAAACACAGTAGGCTTGGAAACATTATATAAGTTACTAAATCAGGCCATGGTGACGCTGTCATGAGAAAACCTTGCTTACTGCAGCAGTTCCAAAGATTACAGCTGTGTAACGGGGCAAAAGCATTTTGCAAGATCATTTTATTATTTGGAGATCCAAAATAATAGGAATGGGAATAGGAATAATAATAATAATAATAATAATAGCAATAATAATTTGCCTTGTCAGGTTATAAGGTGATAGAGCACAGATTTTATCTCCCCATGCCTAAACATCACTAAAGTGCCTACAGAGGAGGTTTGACTCATTCTGTGTAAGCTACAATTTCCAAATGGTCTGAGTATGGATTTACTGGAGAACAGCATTCTCAGGAAGAAACCATCAAGTAACAAAGGCAGTTATAACTCTTCCTGAGGTCACACATTAAAAGGATGGATTTCTGTGACAGTCTAGATCTCTCAAACACGAGACTATTGCTACCCCTGAGGGTCTTACTTTCCGCCTTTGGTATCAATGTTCAGTCGAGGATCGTCCTGAATTGGTTCATAATTCTTGGACCAAACGAACTTAGAATCTGGAGACATCTGATCACATTCAAAGTTCAAGGAAATTACTCCATTGTCATCTACATCAACCACCACTTCCTTGGTTCCTTAAAGAGCAAGAACAAGGCATTTTCAGTTTCTCAGAGAAGTCAGCAAACAATTTTCTATGGATATCATTCAGAGAGGGGATTAAGCAGATCCTTGCCATTTTCTCAGCTAGAACATAAACTGCTGCACTCACTGATATCCCTGGTCTTTGATTCACAAGAACAGTTCTTTTTCTAATCCACAGGTTAAAGCACATCATAAATCAACTGATTTATGTGTGAATCTAAGCATCAAAGCATGCATGAGAGTTGCAATATTTGCTATGAAAAAGCCTGAAGGAGGAACAAAAGCGAGACTCTAAATCCACTAAATGTCTGAGCTATTGAATAGCAATATTTTCAATGGTAAGGAGTAGTTAGAGCTTTCATTATACAGCATGGATTTCCTATTCTCTAATAGGGTAAGTGCTATACAGGGAATAACATGCAAATGTGAGCATTTGAAGAGGTGAAGAAGAGGAAACAGTCGGGTTGCCCCAGCAGCCCACATTTGTGACTGAGACACATTTTTGGTGACACTGGCTTTGCTCAGGGAGGTTGGTTTAATTGCTGTGCTTGGCATCCAGCCCTGCTGCCGTCTGCACCATTAATCCTGGTCCCACAAAGGGAGTGAATATTTGCAATTAGCTGCTTAAGTCACCCACCCAGTCTTGCCAGTACCTTCAGTCGTTGAGCTGGATAGGGTGACCCAGTTTGTCCTTTAAAAGGCCTTGGGGGTGAATCCTGGGTCAGCAACATGAAGGTGCCTCTGTTCTGCTCCCTCACACCCCAGTGGAGCTGAGGGAATTTCATCTGGGATTTGAGCAACCTAGTCATCTGTGGCATTAATGCTCATTTCAACAACTTGTCTGAGAATGTCAGGGAGAGCATGTGCACTGAGAGGTGCTGGAGAACATCCAGCCTTCTTTTCTGAACTGCTTTGAGCTGGATCTCGCATCTGAATAGGGCACTCATGTCCT
Source organism: Catharus ustulatus (assembly GCF_009819885.2). Classification (NCBI taxonomy): domain Eukaryota; kingdom Metazoa; phylum Chordata; class Aves; order Passeriformes; family Turdidae; genus Catharus; species Catharus ustulatus. The sequence continues at coordinate 110,470,207 of NC_046221.1, read as the reverse complement.
ATTACTTGGCCTAAGACAATTCTGGGCTGCCCAGAATACTAATGACACACTTGCTCCACAAAGTATTGTATTTAAAGACAAGAGCCTTATTCCTGACACTAAGATTAAATGTTTTATTTTCAGCATATTTCTTAGTGACTCTCAAGCATAGTAGAAGATTTCTGTGTTTCATCATCCTAATACTATACACGTCTTTTCCAGCACTGCAGGCAGCTCCTGTCATGACAATCTGTGTACACACAGCTTTCTTAGTCTTCACACTTTGCCACAAGCGTTTAATGAAAGATGAGATTAATATTCCCATTTTGGTACTGTTATGTACCAGCCCTTGCAGAAGAGAAGCACATTAATTACCAATATGTGATAAATGAAATCTGAGACCTACAAATATTTTACTAGGCAACAGTGTATTTGCAATTTTTTTGTTATAATTTAATTTATTATATGCAAAATTCATCACTTGAAATTTCATTAGTGTTTAGTTTCCTCTAGGTCATTAGTCCATTAATCTTTTGATGGCACTTTATGTGACATGGAAAGAATTACAGCTGTAAGGGTGATTTGAACAATAGAATCTTTTACATTTTTAAAGCATTCTCATTATGGTAACGATGTATAGCATTTATTTCCAGAAGTAATGATGGAATTTACCTCTAATATTTATATGAGTAAAAAAAAATTGTTTAAAAAAAAAATTATTTACCAACCACATTTGAAGACCTCACTCCACCTATCCTGCAAAGTGGAACCAAAGAGGCTGCTATAGTACTAGCAGTCTTAATTTTCTTCCTCTAGGCAGCTTGGTAGTTTCAACATATCATCCAGAGCTTCTCTTAGAGTCACAGTAAGAAATAAAATACTTAGATGCCATAGCACATCTCCATTTATCTGAGCATTTTTTTGCATTGAAAGAAAGAACATAAAGCAGACATCTTCTACACACTAGAAGTAATGGCATAATTTTGAATACAGCCAATCAGAAAAGTAGAATGGGACAGAGTTTCCTCAATTTCTGAGGTTCAGGCCCTTCTCAAGTGGCTGGTGCAAGCCCATAATCTAATTTTGTTTTGTATCAAGACAAACAAGGACTAAGGGCAGCAATGTGGAAGAGTTGCAGTCTGCTCTTAGATTTCTCTTGTTTCTTGCAAGATCCACATAAACTGAAGTGCTTTTGTCAAAAGCCAAAGCTACAGATCAAAAGTAGCCTGGATTAGTATTTGTTTTCATGGTTGGGATTTTTCATTTAATTTTGGAAGATAACTGTACAAATTAAACACGGTTTTCAAAGAAAACAAAGTGGATACAAAGTATTGAATCATTATATTTACACATTTGTTTAGATAAACACAACTGGTACCCGCTGTATGAAAGCAGGTATTTTCATCCAGGATATTATTTTGCTTATTTTCTTTGATCAGAAATCTCCGTTGTCTTGCAATTTTACACATTCATCAAAAGTATCATTCCAGCAAGAACTATCTAGAGAGTCCTGACAATATTTTGTCTCTATCCAAGATGGTAATGGAGGCATGATTTATTGGGCAGCACCAAAATATCTGTGGTAATTTTTTAAAAACTAGGTGATTGTTCTTGACATTTTTGTGGTTAGAGTGAGAAAGGTGGAAGCCTGCTCAAGAGGCTGTTTTATGAAAGAATTGTTTTTAGTAAGTTTTTGTCTTTTCTTAATACCTTTAAGAAGCTTAGTTTGGTGGATTCTGTATCAGCAGATCTCAGCTCAAAATATGGGTCAAGTAGATTTGTCCACGTAAGTAATTTTCAGTTTCCCTGAGTGTTCACTGGGCTAAATCCTCACTTTCTGGTGATCCCTCAGACGTCATACCTATGGACCTCCCTTCTCTAATGATGAGGTCCATAAAACAAATGTTCTGCTCAAGTTCACCTCCTTTGAAGGAACACTGAAAATAGTGTACAATTTGTTTTGAAAATAGTGTACAATTTGTTTTGGTCATGTTGGTCATCTTCACAAGAGTTTGTTCATATTTTTTTTCTTCAATTGTAGAAACATGGCCAATCCTTTATTTAGGACACCTGAAGAGTGTTATTGTCACATATTATCAGAAGTATGACACACAGATATTAACCCTCAATTAAAACAGATTAACAAAGCCAAAAGTTTAGTATTAATAGTGGCTTAATTATCTTTTTAGAAGTGACTGCTATATATAGCTGTTTTCAGGAATACATTTTTAAGGTTTGCCTTACTCTGCTTGCAGGTGATAGAAATAGCCCTGATGCATCAGCAGCTTATAGCTCTGAAATCATGTTTCCTGTATTTTTCGAAGATCCTGTTTCAAACACTTCTTACTCACACAATTACTTACCTTCTTTTTGTCCTTGTATCCCAATCTTTCATGCTTTCAACTGACCAACTACTCCTTCCAGTTCCTTTTTCCCATCCCAGCTTAATAGCAGTCACCCCAGTCTCCCTACTCTGAGTTTTCCAGTTCTCTTACACCCCCAGCTTAAGATCTCCTTTTTCAGGCTTTCTTGACTTACAGCCTCACTTGAGGTCTAACTCAATACTTGTTAGAATTTTTGCTGCCCTGGTCATAACAATTGGGCATCTGCGAGAGCTGAACAGGAGGATGTAGAAATGAACCTGGGGGTCAGAAACTGGGAAAGGATCCCAGGGGAGTGAAGTTTGCAGGTGTAGGAAGGAAATGTCAGAGGAGAAGAGGATGTATGATGGATCAAGGTTGAGTTGAACCCCTGTACTTTCTTACATCATACTAACCTTATACTAAATTTTTAAAAAATATCTGGGATTTCATTTTTGCACCTTGTAGGACTCTGCACTTCTAAAACAGTCTGTAGATGAGGAAGCCACAAGTCCATGCTTGTGTTTTCTGTTGGGGGCTTGGTGACAAAAAGGTGTTATCTGTCTCTGAGCAGTCACCTATTTTACTTGTACAGCTAAATAAACCCCAGGGGTTTTGTGAAGTTCCAAATTTCCAGGTATGGAGATGCTGCCTCTGCACTGGTTCCTGTGTTTCTTGCTGGTCCTACAGATACACTGGAGCCAGCCTTCAAGGATGACTCCAACAAAGAGTTGCACTTGAATTCCTGCTGAAAGTGGTCTCCAAAATTACTTTGCTGTGGTTTTAAAGCCTTTCTTTTAAAGACCAAGAGAAAAAATGTTGTTTCTTTTATCTTTTCCTGAGGCATGTTATATAAGAAAAGGAGAATGATAAAGCATGAACAATTGGTTCATTAACAATTGGTTAATACAGGAAAAACAAAATTTACATCTGTAACATTGTTTCATTGAGCTGATCTTATCTGGTCCTCTACTTATGCACCTACCTGTAGAGACATACACACCTTACAATTTTATTGTTTCTTTATATTCCTGAATCTGTAGTTATGATAAGAAAATCTGTTCTGACCTTAAAATATACCAGACAATGAAATTAAGATATGGCCCTCAACTCATATCTTGCTTCATAAAAAAGCTTGACTTGAGAAGGATCAGATTCTTGGCATGTTGCCTGCAGGTAAGGTCACAGCACAAACAAGAACCTGTGTAAATATGACGACAAAGAGGAAGTGTTTCTAACGAACCTGGTCGTGTTTCTGCTATGACAGCATCTGTGACATCTGATGGTTTCCCAACGCCAGCCTGGTTTGTTGCCCGCACACGAAACACGTAGCTCACACCTTGTGTCAGGCCACCTATCTGGAGGAACCAAATATATGTATGTAGTGATGTGTTGCAAAACAATGATTTTAATTTCACACTTACTAAGATCAGTCTGGATATTTGACAATTCTATTTAATTTCTTGTTTTGTTTCTTTTCCAGTTCTCTTTTTTTTATTTTTTTTATTCAATTCCAGAGTGACATGACATGACCTGTGTGATTTGCTCCTTCCTCGTGTGCATAGTTAATGTTCAGGGAGAGTCACTGCTGTCATTGATTTCTTAGCAAAAGGAGCACTGTTTTTGGAACAGGATGTTTTTAACCCGTGTACATTGACCTCTGAAACATCATAGTCTTTTACTGCAGATAAATGCTGGCTTGAAAAAATTAAATTATCAGGGTAATAAGTGCCAGCCACACCTATTTAGAAACCAAGAGGGAATTTAATATCACAGATTTAATTGCAGTGATTTGAGGAATTATACTGACATTATATCACCTGGGGATATTCTTTTTAAAGCATATATGAAAGGATCACACTTTCAAATGAGTTGTCTTTCAAATATTCTGAAAAGCATAAAAATAGCCAACCTACTTCAGACTTATCTCCAGAACTGAGATACTGCTGATCACTTATTTAGAATCCATTCCATGAAATTATGTATCATATGGCCTACTGAGTGTTCCTTTAACTGGAGTCATGATCAGCACAGGATGATGCTATCAAAGTCTGACTTCCCCAAGGTTTTGCTGCTATGCCAGTATTTGAATCTTCAATTATTTACCTTCAAGTATTTCTTCTGAAGGGGTTTCTCATTGACACTTCTCCAGTGTTCTTCCTTTGCTTCAGTTTCCTTCATATCAACGTAATAACCAACTATGGGACTACGACCAGAATAAACTGGTTCCTTCCACAGTAACACCAGAGAGTCCTTCCTAACTTCTGTGCATTTGACATCATGGGGTGGCCCTGAAATGTAAAAGTTGGGATTGTGGTGTCAAAATAAATCCCAAACGGACCAATGCATAAGACTCCAGAACCAAAACCAGACAGAACCCAGAACTGTACACCGAATTCATGTAACATTTAGATCCTCTCTATCATACCTAAACCCAGTGTAAACACAACCCATGCCAATTAAAAAGACTAACCCAAAACACAATCTAATTGGTTGAGATTGGTATCTTGATCAAATATTCATGAGCTTACTAAATGCACAGATGACCCCCAAATTCGGGGAAATAAGTTAATTATTAAGCTAATGTGCTGCTTCAAGGACTAGTCTAAAGTCCACTGAAGTCAGCGGAGGTTGTTTTCTTTCATTTCAATGAACGTTAAAAGGTCAAGTATCTGGCCTTGTAGTGATAGATTTAGACAAGGGATACAGGACCCCATTCTTCTCTGCCTTGTACCTTAGACAGGTATTTATGTCTAGCACTTAAACTAGAAAGCAAAGTGCCAGACGCTGTAGAGAAACATAGAAGGAAAGATAAAGAAAACTAAAGAAGCTGCTTGTAAAATGTTCACTTAAACAGGGATTATGTAAGGCATCATTGCAATGGTACTAAATCAAAGTGCTGATGATTCAAGCCTGGCCATGAACTTCAGTGTCCTGTTGACTCCCCTGCAAAATTCCTGCATTAGATAATCAGTCCCAGAGCACCCCTGGGCTGTGTCCCACTCAGGATCCTACCAGGCACAGCAATGGTCCACTCTTCACACTTGAAGGGCTTGCTGGGTTTAGAGGGTGCTCCAACCCCTGCCAGGTTAGCAGCAGCCACCTGGAACTGGTACACCATGTTTTCCTTCAGGTCTTGGATCTGCAGGATCAATAAGATGGTACCTGTTAACTTTGGATTAGGACTTCAGAAGAAAGTCACAATGACAATTGTTGAAAACATGAGCCTGAAGTGTGCCTGAAGAGGGAAGCATTATTGGCATCTTAACGTGATAATTATTTTGGCTTTTTCTCTGATCATTGATGGAGCACATGTGAGTGGTCTTAGCACGCTCAAATTGCAACCCCCTTTTCCTATTGATAGACACTTTAGTAGCCAGGGAGGAAACAGGGGATTGCTTAACAATCATCTTAGTCTGTCTCGTGGTACGGAGCAAGTTCACTTAAGGCAAGAGTTGTCCTCACAGTGGGGTGAAACTCAGTCTTGGCATTGCTTTTCATTTCTAAAGCAGCTCAACAAGGCTGTGGCTAGCACTGTCTCTGAATTGGGTCAAGAACTGATCACAAGAAGCAGTTGTCACAGAGCTAGTTTCAGCACCAGCAAGCACTGGGATATGTCCACCAAGCCAGTAGGAATTCCATTTATTGTGAGGGCCTAAATTACAAAATATAAGACTATGTCAATGAACTTACAGATGACAGTCAGTGCCAGACTAACAAATGAGTGTACAAACAATTTTGCAGAGAAGTTTAATAGAAGTTTAATAAGTTTAAATTTACCCTCATGGAATTAAAACCCTCTGAACAGTTATCTGTACACTGAATCATAACTCATCCCAACCCATCTTTGAGATTTGATTTGAAAATACTGCCTGCTCCCCCAGCAATAACTGGAGTTAGCCTCTTACCCTGTATGCCCTCTCAGTAACAGCCTTAATGTTGGCCTCCTTCCACTTCCCAGGAACTCCATCAATCACTTCCCTATAGTTCACGTAGTAGCCGGTAATTTCAGTTCCACCAATGGCTTCAGGTTGTTTCCATCCCAGCACCATGGAGTCACGAACACTCTCGAGCACCACGATGTCGTAAGGTGGAGATGGAGCAGCTGTTTCAGTGTGAATAACACGTAAGTAGGAGGCAAGATTTCAGGCTTGCTTTCACTTACCGTATCCTGGCGGCTCCTACCCTGTGCTTCCTAGTTAGGACAATATTTATGTGCTCAAGGGAAGTTTCTGGAACTGGAATAAGAAATGCAGGATAAAAGCTTCCACAAACCAAATGCAAAGTCCAAACAACATAGGAATTAGTTTCAGGATCCCCTGTTTTTGAAAAGCAGGCTGATACATAGCAAAAGAATGTGTTGCAATTGCAGCTCTGATGCAAGTGATCAGGACTCACTCTACTCTGTGAAAAATGAGGAACTAAGACTTACATTGCAGGAAAAGGAAAAAAATTAGAGATGCAATGATTTAGTTTTTGTTTTTTGTTTTTTTGGTTTTTTTTTTGCAGAAAGCAAACCCCTTTTCACAATGTTCATTGCAGTTTACTTTAAAAAAAAAAATTAGTCTCACATTCTTTCCTCCCAAGAATTGCCTTTATCTGTTTCTTTTTTTCTTTTAAATTTATACACTGTGCAAATTCTATCATTGCACCCATCATGTGATCTTACCTTAATGGAAGGTAGAGTGATCATAGGCACTGCAGTATGACCAGAAATGGAATATGTCTGCTACTGGAACTTACATTTAAAAATATGTGGCATAATCCTCCTTCTTAGATTATTTTTTTTTAAACAATACAGAAATCATGCACTTCATCCCAACCCACTTTCTTATATTTCTTCTGTATCTAGTAGGAAAATGCTTGCCCACATCCAATATGTAACATACCAGTGAAAAGCCTTACTTGTGCCCCTGATGGAAATTCCACATCATATATGTTTCCTTTTGTGTGTAATGTTTTATATTGGTGTCAGCTAGGCCCAGATGCTCCTAATTTGTTTCTGTTCAACATTTTGTGTCTCACTTCAGAGGTACCTAGCTCTCTGGCCAGGTACCAGGACTTAAATGAAATTCAAGCCAACATTTCTTAGGCAAAATGGGTGTTTAGGCACTGAAATTTAAAACATGATTTTGTGCATTTGCTTGTAACTTGATAGGTTTTCTTCCTTACGTATCACTATTAGTCAGAGATAGACAACATTCATTAGCACAGTGTGTCAGCAGGTAAGATGTAGCTTAGGCTAAAATCCACAAAGGATCTTTGTATTTCCTAACAGATTTTCATGCTTACCATCATAATCAGATTTTGTTTCCTTCCCACACATACATATAACCCAGAGAACAGGTAACCAGATTCCTAATAAATTACTAAAGTGTTTTAGAAATTATATATCACCTTGGATATATTAATATGCAGTCAAACAAGCCATTAAATTACTAACCATATTAATATGTTTCACTTTCATTAACCACTAAGTTTGTAAGTGATCTCTAAATACCATTACATGCATAATGATCTTAATGGAGAGTTGAGCACATAATTAATGGGTTTGATAGAAGATGCATCACTGTAGAGCACGTCCACTTGTGGCACAGTTGGACAGAAGTACAGCAGTCTGAAGTGGACCTACCAAAGCAGCAAAATCTATTTATTTCATTAATTCTCACCTGTATCTTTATTCTTTGTAACTTTTTCCACTGTCAAGAGATCCTTGGGTCGAGACTTACTTGCCTGCTTAGCAGCAACTTTTTGTGGTGCAGATGTGACAGCGTCCTTAACCATTTCTCTCGTGTTACTGTCTCCTGTACTCCCCAGTTTGCCACAGCTACTGGGCAGTGTCTCTCTATTAAATTTAGCATTGCAATTTAGCAAAGCATCAGTGTCAAAGATAGGCTGGGAGGACTCATGCATGCCTTCCCAGCTGGTAGTGCGGTCTGTTAGTCCAGCAGCTTTACCACTCAGTTCAGGACACACACCGGGAAGCAATCCTCCCCCTATAATTGCCAGAAAACAGCAAAGACATTTGGATTTAGAACACATTCTTTTTTCTTCATTTAGGCAACAGAGTTAAGAAATGCATGCACTGAACAATACAGCCGAAGTATGACAAATCACTGTTTACGTACAAAATGTTAAGCTTGAATTCAAGAGAATTTGAAGTGCATAGAGTACCTCTCATCCTGCTCACAAATAATGCTTCTTAAAAAACAATGTCTAGTATTCAGAGCAGCAAACAAAAGATGTAAATTTAATAGCATTCTTACTTTGCTACAACTATTTTAGTATTAGATCTTCCAGGTCACATTTCTGATCCTGTCAATTCAATCTCACAAAATTGCCCAAGGCCACATCTCTGCTCTAAGGTTGAGAGGTACACAGCTTCAATACAAATAGAGTGAGGGTGGTGCAGGTATACAATTTATTCTAGTCCAGTGATCTCATTAATCTTTATGGATTAGTTCAGGCAGTGGCAAACAGAAACAATCCATCAGCAAAGGGAGAGCACACAGGGTATAGAAGGTTTACACATGACACATTGCACTATTAGGTTTAGCCATGGAAACAAATTTCTTAGGAAGTGACTGTATATAGGATGGTGTGCATTACAGGTGATATACCAGATTATAGAATCAGAATGACATTCCCATTTTCCAGGATACCTATTGAGTGAACTTGGCAGTGCTCTCATACAGTGGTTCACAAGAAATACATGAAGAAAACTGGATGGTGAAGGTGAACAGTCTGCAAGAGTGCAGTGAGTGTGAAACTGTGTCTGTGAGGCTATAGAATCTATGTATAAACTATTATTTGCAGACAACATTGTGAAACAAAACAATTAATTAATTACTAATAATTGCTGAGAACATATTTGCCTAATTAATTACCATTGAAAGGGGCAATGGAAAATATCTTACCAATGGCTGCTTTCACCTCTATAGGCTCTGATTCCTGTGAAAATTCACTGAGTCCCGCTGCATTCACAGCTCTGACTCTGAAAATGTACTTCTCACCATTGCTGAGCCCATGGCAAATGAATCTAAAACAAACCAGTCAAAGAATATTTAGAAAGTATTATGGAGAAAAGAAAAGTTTTAAGGGGGAAAAGAAAGCATTTCTTCCATGATATTTATTCTGGTTTCTAAAACACAACAAAGCATGACCCCAGTTACTTATATGAAGGTCAGAGAATGCAGAATCTGGGCACCTCATTCACACAAAAATGTCTAAACTCATCTCTTTTAAGATGCCCTATTTCAACACTCTTTTCTTCTTGAGACTACACAAGTTTCTGTGTTACCACAGGGTCTACCTCACTTCTGCCAGTATGTAAAATCCATACTTCCTAACAGAGAAATGTGACAATCTGCACAGGTAAGGTCTATATTTGCTTCTTGTGGGATATTTTTACAACACAAGTAAAAGACACATGTAACACAGGTTCCCATAAATCCCTTCCAATCATAAATGAAAAATTGCAAATTTGGAAAAATTACAGGGTATTGTACAGGAGCTAAATTATTTTTGTACTTCACTGCCTGTGCCTGACTGCATCATACATTATATCACACTGACTGAAAATGCAGGGAAAGAAACACCTGTGCAGTGTACTTATATCACAACAGATAGTAACTCAGAACTATATTTTTATTTCTATGGTGATGAAACATCACATTTCATATTTTAAAACATGCAAAGAGCATGAAAGTTCACCTACTTTCAATGTAGCTACAATATAACTCATAGAAATAGATATAAAAGGATGTAATAATGGCACACACAAATATAAATGCAATATAAATGCACAAGAGAATACATAAAGGAAATTGTTGTGTCTGTGTTCAACCAAGTGAGGTTTTAGGTACTTCTGATATACTAAACATTCACAATGCCCTTCTAAACAGCAAAGCTGGTCCAGGAGTATTTAGCAGAGTCTAAATTATTGTAGTAAGAGCTGTCACAGATAGCAAGTACAAACAAGCAGAATCAGTCAAAACAAGCGAGGACTACTTCTGTATTGACATCATTCCACTTGAGGAAAAAGTTCTGAACTTTCTCCTTTAGACTCTGAAGATTACATACTTATTCAAATGAAACTAAATCTGATTTATCTCAGGAAGTTTTAAATCTTGATTATTTTTTCTGATTGGAGACCAAGCTTCATATTGGTAAGAAATGTGGGTTTGTACCCAATATTTAAGAGTGTTCATTAATTTCTTAATAATTACGGTCAGAAAACAATACAATATGCAGTCAGAAAGTAATATTTTTAGTGGGATATAGTCCACATGTCCTCCTGACAGTTCAGATACACAGTTCAGAAATGTTTAGAGCAGTCTTCCAAACCAAAGCTCTTTGCTTCCAAACATTATACCATTTAATTTTCCACATTTGTAACTTCAGTCATTCCTCAATGCCCTGTTTTTCATCAAACTGATAGGCTGTACAAGAGCTAGAAGTAGCAAGCTGCTTCTCTTTTCTTCATTAGCAATGTCCCTGTTTCTTCCCCCTGACTAATTGTTTCTAATATAATGTTGATTATAATTTCTCTTTGGACATAACTCACAGTTGGAAATATGTTTTTACAACTTCTTATGAGCTTCACATGCAAGAGGGATTCCAGCCTGCTGGCTGGCACAGAGAGATTAGCTCTACTACTACCACTGGCTGGAAAGCACATATATCCAATATATCCGACATTGGTGACCATAATTGCCATGGTTGGAGATTAATCACCTTGTGCCTTTCACTGGATTGTTGTTGCACGGTTCCCAACGACCAGATCCTTCCACACTTGACTCAATGTAGTACCCAACCAGCTCCTTGGCATCTGGGGGCTCTGTCCAAGTGACAACAACTGAGGTATCTGTATTCCTAGTTGGCATAATACGGCCAGGAGCTTTGGGAATATCTATGGGAGAGAAGCAGAAATAAATTAGTGGCCTGCCAGTTAAAACTTACAAATAAAATAAGCATTAAATTCTATTCTTGATTGTACTAGAGTGACTTGTACAGATTTAAACTTAAAAAAACTACTCTGATTTAAATTAAGTGATCTGTCAGGACAGGACAGGATCAGTAGGCTCAAGCCTTTGGTGGTGAGGTTCTTCACTTCTATATTGCCTCAGATTCAGTGTATTTCTTTAAAATCATATTTAGTTTATCCCATCGTGCTGAATATTTGCACCAGAGATGTGATTTGGAGCTTTCTAAAAGAGAAAATGCACTAGGTGCACATTGAAGATCTTGTGTAGTCCACAGGATAAGCGAGAAACCAAGGCTTCTGTTAAGTACCAGGTTTTTGAAGAAGAGACATTTTACACTTCTTAAAAAATGTATTTCATGCACATCCAAATGATCTGAGAAGTCAATATGAAGTGAACAGAGATCATTTGGGAATTGGATTGAAATCTGCATTGGTCTTTGGAAACAAATTGGTAATGTAGGCGTAGCTACTGACGACTTACTGTATTGAATATCTTGGCTTCTCTTCCAGTGAAAATAGTCTCTGCTTCCATGTAAGTATTATATTCTTCACTTTTGTTTAATTTGGCAAACAAGGAAGGTTAGACTCTGCTGATGTCTGGGCTTATTTTCAATAAAGACTCTAAGTAAAACAAAACATTTTTGTACTTCCTTGAGTTTTCATTTTCTTTTGCTATTTGCAGTCTTTGCAGTTCTTGGCATTGTTATTTGCAGCTTAATTTCCTTGGTTTGCATCTGTCACTTGACTACATTAAAGGCTGAACAACCCAAACAAAAACTATTTTAGTTAAAGGGAATAAATTGCTGACTGCTTTTCATAGTTAAATTATTTTTTTGGCAGCTACCTGCATGCAGACAAAACAATTACATCACAAAGTGAGAAGTTACCGTGGAGGTAATTTAACAGACAGGACCACATGCTTACCAAGTTTGTCATCCACTACAGTGGCTTCAGTTGCTTCTGAGGGTTCACCAATTCCAGCTGAATTGCAGCAGCGAACTCGGAAGCAGTAGGATTTGCCTTCAGACAAATCAAAAACTGCAAAGCGAGGAGACTTCACAGGGATCTCGGTGTTCACCCTTTGCCAGTCCTCTGTGCCAGCAACACACTGCAGTCAAACCCAAAACCACATTTAGAACAGAAGAACCTGAAGGCTGAGGGTCCCACTCAGCAAGGCTTTCTCCCTGGACCACTGAATTCATGTCTGCTGTGGAGGATGGGGAGACACATCCCTTCTTTGGACCCTTCCACAGAGTAAGCTATTTCAAAGCTTATGAATCTGCCAGATGTTCACTTACTCCAGAGAACATACATAAAAGTTTACTGATTTTAATATAACAGAGCTAAACCCTCTCCACTGCAAGGAAGTGACCTTATTAACTGCACCCAGTCTGTACCACTTTCAAAATGAGTTTTGTAGATATTCAGCATTATGCTATGAGCAAAAGCCTAACATTACCACTTTGCTCCTACATGCTCATGTGCCACTCCGTGTTTTTAGGATGACTTTCAGAATTTGACCCTCATTTTCCAGAAAAAAAATAGCATTTGCAATTAAGTTGTGAATTGTTTTTACTTCTGTGGCTAGAAATTCTACATACCATGATCACTTATACTACTAATACTAGTGATTAATTTTTTGCTTTGATTTACATTAAGTATAATTTCAAGAAATGGCTCTTGTTTCTGAGGGATTCAAATTCTCATCTTACTATGTGACATTAGTGCTGAGTACTCAGCATGCAATTGGTTATTTAAAAGCTTTCTTATATGGAAACTCAAAATTCATGTATTCATCCTCTCTAAGGCTGTTGCTAAGTGAAACTCATTTATTTAGATGAGATTTTGTATAAGAGATGGAAAAAACATAATGGGAAGACATTTATGTCTCCTTTGATGACACCTGTAGACTGATAGGAAAAAACATTGATAAGAAAGTTTATGAGCCAAGAGATGCAAGTAGAAAGAGTGATGGTGTGAAGAATTTTCTAGGCTAGCAGCCATGCAAAAACACCTCAGGAAAGCAGAACACTGAAATTAAAACTGATTCTGTTCTAGGAGATCAGAAAATAAATTTTGTGATCTTTGTTGAGTTGGTAGAGCAAACAGAAAGTTAATGCAGAGGATAAACATGAAAAGGCAGCTGGAATATAAAGTGCTGTTGACAAGAAACTCTTGCAAAATTCTTCCATCCAAAATATTAACAATCTCTCCTGCCAGACAAGCTCCATTTATACAAATTATATATATATGTAATGGCATATCTATATATATATAAAAATATATGTATATTTTTTATATATATGAGATGCATATACATAAAAATAAACATGTATCATATATATATGCATATATGTAAGCATGTGACTGCTCTGTGCTTTAACATTATAGAAGGAGTTTTGTTCTGTCTACTCTGGGTAGGTCAGTGACACAATTCAAGAAGAATATTACTGTGTATGACACATTCTTCATCTACTTTCCTATTTCCCATTTTTCTTTTATTCCCAGTTTATCAGTTATCTTGATGAAATTCTAGTCCTTGCCCTAATTTGCAAGTCTCAGACAGAAATGAAGGTAACCAGAGGTCCAGAAGAGATGACAAAACAAATGTAAAATATTGCCACAGCATGATTCTGATGTTGTCCAATTTTACCTTTTCCACAAAGTACATGATACCCTCATGACCCCGCTGTCCAGGAGGTTTCCAGCTAAGCACAACATAGTTCTTGGTGGCCTCAATAACCTGGAGGTCTGTGGGAGGACCAGGAACAACACCCTCTGAAGGACAGGGAAGAATAGGAAAGGCAACTTGGATTTAATTCTTCCTTTTTGTATCAGAATTAGCATCACAATTAAAAAATAAAAGTATCAATATACCTCAGCACATAATTTTTCATTTTTTAAATGTAGCATTAAAAGTCTTCTAAATAATGTGGTTTAATTTCCTTCTTTTAATTCTAAGCAAGATTTCATTAGGTCCTGAATAATGAAACTTCTCCTCAAAAAGTTGTTGAGTTATTCACGGTCAAGTGACTCTCAGAACAAACTTTGGGTGTGTGCCAAAGTCCACTGAACTCACTCAGAGTTTTCCTAATTACTCAACCAGCTTCACATTAGACATTTGTAGGCAAAAGGGCTGTGTTTACCTGCAGGTTCTTCCTCAGTCACAATAATCTGTCCAGTCCAAGGAGCAGAAGGGTGACCTGAAACAAATGCCAGAGATAGCACAATGAGAACAATGAGAAAACCGACTCTTTCATGGCTCAAAACTAACAATTGCAAGATCCCCACGAGCTCCACTTTTGGTTAATGTTGTGGCTGTTGCTCATGTAGCAAGCTAGTTACCCAAGCTAGTTGTAAGCTTACCAGCTTGACTATCGAGAGCAGCTCAGCATTTAACACAGCTAGAAAACTTAATCCACTGAATCATCTATTCCTTCATGAAATGTCACTGAAGTCTCCTAGGTGACAAGCAGAGGTATTTGGTTCACTCAGCTCATCATTTTCAGAGAATTAGTTTCAGCTTTATTTTCCATCCTCTATTCCTTTGGTTTAACAGCTCACTTATTAAAGGAACAGCTGAATTCCTGCAGGCTGCATCTTGTCTCTTTTTAACCACTTTCTCTCATATTACCAGCTTCTAAATCATGGGTCACAGTCACAAACAGTAACAGCTCAGCCTGAGTCAGCATGTCCACTTGATAAATTTGAGTGTCTCTCTGAGTAACCAATATGTTATCACACTATTGGAGTTATGAAGCTTTCAACCAGGTCAGTGCACTTTCAGACACAATTTTTTGTGTTCATCTCCAGGTTGTTCACCTTACATTGGCTGACCTGTTTTGCAGATGATAGAAGGAAGAGAGGGAGCACGTGGGAAGAAAAGATTATGAGGGATAGGAGGAAGACATACCAGGAATAGGCCACCAAACCCAGACTTCTCGTCCTGTGACAGCTCCCATGCTGGCCATTGAGAAGACCCCAGGCTTAGGATTTCACATGTCTGACTGAGTGTAATGTTTCTTGGCAGTGCCAAATCTCCTTCCTCCAGCCTTTTGTTTTATCTTGAATGGAAACCTAGATCATCTGGCTGCAGCACTATACCCAGTAGCTCATACGATCTGGGACCGTGGGAGCACTGCAGCTTTGAGTACAATACCCCTTCACATTGGACCACTTCAAACTGTAAAACTTCAGAAACATGTAGAAACAGATTTTGAATAGAAGTAGAAATTTATTTTATGCATATGATTATGCCATATGCATAGAGAGGTGGGTTTGGAAGCAAAATGTCTGAGCCATTGTGAGACCACAGCAGAAACGCCCGTGACTTGTAAAATGCTAGCCCTAAAGCAGAGAGCTTGGGATCTGTTGGGCTGTCCTGGAGCTGTTCTGAGGTTATTGCAAGGCTTGGATTGTCACATGAGCACAGAGTCAGCCACCCTTGTCTGTGGCTCAGAGAGAGACTATTCACAGGATCTGTTCAGCTGTTTTGTTGCCTGAACAAAAGCAAGTCTCTCCAGGCAATTAAACTCTCTTGTGCCTTTTTCCCCACTTCCTGCAAGTTTGGAGCATAACACTGTAGTCAGCCAAAGCCATTTCAGCAGATAGAACACTTAGTGCAAAGAGCACTGAGATGATTTCTTCTTGGCAAAGCTGTCTCCAAAAAATATTTTGGTTTTGCATTGCTCCCTCTAGTGGGATTTTGAAGGCTTATGAGTTGATGGTCATAAATTTTTTTTTAAAGTGAGTTGTGACTTCTTAAACCTCTCATGCAACCTTGTAAAAAGCACATCTTACTTCTAAGCCTGGCTCTGTCAGCAGGATCCAGAGCAGCCACAGGCTCTGACACTCGGGATGGCAGGCTGACACCAGCTTTGTTCACAGCTCGGACTCGGAAAATATAGGAACGGCCTTCAATCAGACCAGTGACAGGAAAACGAGCAAACTTCACGGGATTCTCATTGCACTGGGTCCAGTGGGAGGTGCCAACCTCACACCTGAAAAACACAAACAGCAAGAGCAATGCTGGGAAGGGAAAAACATGAACTCAGGGCCCCTGCACGCCTTTGCAGCTTCACCATCTGTCCGTGCTCATTGGCTGGTCCGCACCAGTTTCCCCGGCAGAATTGTGCACTGGTGACATCAAAGCAGCTGCACCAAGGCTGAAGTACCAGCTGGGCATGCACTAAATCCCTCACAGCTGCACCCCTTCTTTCCAGAACTGAAAAAGGGATAAGAGCAGACTCACTTCACTGTTTAAACCCTCCGAAGTATGCTTGGGGAGTGTCAGCTTACTTGAAGGGACAGGAAATATCCATCCCTTTCAGTCGCCAGAGGGACAGGACACTACTTCATCGTTCCTGCACAATGGACATCCCACAAAATGCTGGGCTTCATGGGGTGCAGAGACCCCACAGCGGGTTCTGGGACCCCCACAGTGAGTTCTGAGCTGTGAATGGGGTCAAAGTCAGGCACTCAGTCAGGCCCTGCTTCAGAGACCAGACCCCTCCCAGGGGAGCCTGTGGTGTGCTGGCTGCAGTCCCTACAGTGACAGGAGCCAGTGTGGTGCTGCTGGTCCCACAGCAGTGAAGCCTCACACATATCAGGAGGCTGGTTTATGGCACAAGGAAGATATGACCAGCAGCCACAGCTCAGGGAGGCCAGAGAAGCTTGTGGTGATGGCTTTCCTGTATCCAGCAACATGGCATTTCAGCTTGGAAGAGACTATCTGGTGAGATGTCTGCCAAAGAGAAGGTTACAGTTCCTACCCAGATTTCTTGGTCCATGCAAGAACCTCTCCTGAGAAATGTTACCATCCCACTCAGGGTGGTTTTGTGGTTCTTGTGTCTGCTTGGGGTAAAGGATGCCCAAGCTTTGCTTCTACCATTAGCACAGACCAGTCCTGCTCAAGCCACCCCCTCGACTCCACAAGGCAGTTGGGGATAGCCTGGCTGAATATTTGGGTCCCTAAATACCTTTGGTGGGATCCAACACTGGAGAGCAGTAACACAGCTTTGATTTTGGGAGCAAATGAAGAATAAACAAGGTGAACACAACAGATAAAGCAAAAAGCCATTTCTCATGCAGTTACTCTCAGTGCTAACATACCTCCATAACCTAGTTTTAAAATGAGATATTATTGTTCAGAGTCTAGTCCTGTTTTTGTATAGAATTTTTAAGTTAATGCTAAAGAGCCATAGCTTAGAACTAACAGAACATAGTTACAGCAGTGACTGGTCTTCAAAAGCTATCAAAACAGTAAAGTTATATTTGAATGTTAGATTTATTTCACAAATCAATACCCTTTTTTTACTGATATATACTTTATGTATATTCAAAGGCATAATATAATGGCATATATATATATGTTTGGGTGTTTTTTACGTGCATTTGAATATGGCCAGAGGAACCTCATATGATGAATTCTATTACTGAAATCAAACAAATATTACCAGCACTGAAAATCACTGCAAGTCTCAAAACACTGACTTAATTTCTTAAATCACAGGCTTCTAGGATCCTGCCACTGTGTGTAACACATAAAGTTTTCATATTTTTAAATTTTTTTTCCTTGAAGCTTGTGAATGTAAGAGCTGGAATAACAGCATTTGGGAAAGAAATCCAATTACATAGTAACTATTAGGAGAGAGGCAAGAGAGCCCTGGTACTGAAGGAGCCACAGCTGCAAGAACTACCAAGCTTACAAAATCCTGAGGGCTCTCAAGCCTTAGAGGAAGAAGCAAGGGCTGAGCTGTGCAGATCTCACAGAATCCTTTCTATGCAATTAAATGAAGCAAGATGTGATTATTTCCATGAAAGTTAGATCAGGCCAAGCCAATCCAAACAAAGAAAAAATAAAAAAGAAAAAAAACCCCAAAAAATCCCCGAAAACCCAACAAAAAAAAACCCACCAAAAAAACCAAAAATTAATTTTCTTCTGGCCAGCAACAAAAGTGAAAATAAAAATAACAAACTACTGTTTTATCTCATTAATGTGCCTTTAGTGTTTTGAGTTGGAATGAGCAGCAAAGCGAATTCTCCAGTCCAGAACACTCACTGACCTGTCAATAAAATACCCAAGGATGGGGTTTCCTCCATCGACAGCAGGTTGCTTCCAGGAGACAATGACATAATCTTTGTTGGCATCTAAGCACTGCACATCCAGTGGTGCACCAGGGGCTCCAGGGATTTCAGCATCAGCATCTATGAGGATGGTGAAATGTGTTTGCAAATGTGAGCCACAGTTCTTTCACAATTATTAATCTTTAAGGACAAAATTGTGCTCCTACCAGCTTCAAAAAAGTATTTGATTTTATATTGCTAGTGTTTTTCTAGGTTTTGACTTTTCTTTGCAACATTTACAAATGTTTCATATGTTGCAGCATACTGTAAATGCAATTCACCTAGACATTTTAAACAGAATTAGTACCATACATTCTGGTTAGGGAGCTGCAAGAGACATTGTTGAACTGAAAACTGGGAAGCCAGGCAATAGTTGAATCAAAAGTATTCACCCACTGGATATAATACTAAAATAAATATCTCATCTCCACTCACAGTCCTTCATGGTTTAATTTTGGCTGGCTGTGACCTGCAAAGGTACCAAAACCTTTTGAAGTTTAGTTATACCACACATACATTATCACTGTGGAATAGAAACTTCATAAAGATAAGTGTATTGTTCCTTTCAAGTGTTTACCACAAATGCTGGTGTGAAAGGGCCTTGACTCCTGCATCAGCTTCTGGACATGTCTTATCTAAATCCTTGAAAAATAGAGCACAGTGCTGGGCACTGGGGAATTTTGATTGTTTACAAAGAGTCTGACTTGTGAGATGGTGCAATTTTCATGTAGAGAAAAATAACCTTTGCAGGAGGATTCTGTGAAAGACTTTAAAATAAGAAATGTTGTTTCTCTGAAGAATAACATCAATATGTTATTGTGAGCTACTTCAAAAGAAGACCTAAGACGTATATACCCGAATTAAAAAAAACCTGCTAATAGATACTCTTCAGACATTCCATATAAACCTGAGTTCTCAGAAAGGTTTAATGTTTTGAGGCATTATGGATTTTTGTTTTACAATATACAGTAATCCAAATTTCTCATGATTTTGACTTTCATGAAAAAATGCCTTATTAGAGTATTTAATATGTTTCATTAAGTAAAACAGTAGTTTTCCAAAAAAAAAAAAAAAAAAAAAAAAAAAAGAGGCTGATCAGCCTCCAGGAGGCTAGGATTTCATCCCTGATGGCTTGCTGGCAAATGATGACCTGTAACCGTGGCAGAGGAGTCACGCATGCTCTCCAAACCCATCTGAACATGTAACATTATGAGCCTCCCTTACATTGATACACTGATTTCTGTGTGTGACACAAAAAGACAACTGCTCACAAAAAGACAACTGCTCCAGCTTAAATACCAGAGCTGTCATTTAAAGCAAATTTGGCTACAGTTTAGGAGGAGTAATGAGGAATACAGTAGCCAACCAAGATTGTGGGGGACCATTTAAATAGGAATATAGAATATAATTAATGCAGATAGAATTTGATGAACACACTCATTGACTAGGAAGATACTAGGGGTGGTGGGTTCAGTCAGGTCACACCTGTGTTGCAGAAGATGTAATAGGGTTGAGGGTGATGACTTACATATATGGCAGCATAATAAAATGAAAATAAAGTAAAAATGAAAATAAAGAAAGACAAGTCCTATTTCTTGTCACATCATTTAAATAGGCTGTTTCTTCAGGTGATAAAAACTGCTTCAGCTGTATTTTCTCGGCAGGTTGTTACCTTACACAGTTCTGCTGGACTTGGCAACAAGGAGCCATTCTGGGCACGGTCTCAGAGCCAAGAATTTCCAGAGCCTTTTGAATTGGGATTACACACTTCAGCTGTTTTTAGCAGCTGGGAGAGATATAGAACCAGCCCACAACATGGTAGCCATGGCTCCTTTTAAAGAAATAATTCTCAGTGGATATTCAATGAAGTTTTTGATGGTACAAGCAAACAACCCTCACAAAAACGCATTTTAATTCTATTCTTCGCTGCATTACTTCAGAAAATTCACATGGTGGCTGAGATTGGCAGACAGCTCCAAATATTGCCTAGTTTAGCCCTTGGCTCAAAGCAGAGTCTGTGAGAGCTGGTTGCCCAGGGCCATGTCAAATCAGGTTTTGGGTGTCTCCAAGGATTAGGACTCCACAGTCTATTCCATTCCTCCCCTCCATCAGGTACAAATGGATAAACTCCTCCCATGATCTCTCTTTTCCAGGCTGAACAGTCCCAGCTTTCTCCGCCTTTCCTCATATGAACGATGCTCCAAGCTGTAAGCCACCTTCACATCCCTTCAGTGGCCTCACTTCAGTGAGCCTGTGTCTCTTTTTTATGTGGGATCCCAGAACTGGATCTAGCATTCTAGATGAGCCTGACCAGTGCTGAGTAGGTGTCAAGGATCACCTCAGCCTGCTGGCAGTGCTTTTCCTAATGCAGCCTGGGATGCCACTGTCTTTTTGACAAGGGCACATGTTTACCCTGGTCCACCAGGATCCTTCCTGAAAAGCAGCTCTCCAGACAGACACCAGTCTATTCTGCTGCAGGAGATTATCCTTCTCCAGGTACAGATCTTTGTGTTTCTGTCCACTGTATTTTTTCCTTCAGTGTGTGGTAGAACCCCTCAAACTGCACAGAAAATCTTGATAAAAACAGTGCAGTTTAGCTAGCAGTGGGATGGTTACAAAAAAGCATTTGTAACTTATTATGTGGATTTTTCCTCCTTATGACTGATGTTCAGCGCTCTATAATACCCTAAATTTCCTCCTCAGAATGTCAGTGGAGTTTAGAAGTCTTCAGGCTCATGACACCAAAGCCTGACACATGCATGGATTATTTCCAGAGATAACAACTGAAATGTACATTTCTAGATTCTATTAATACAAAATTATTATTTTATTGTTATGGGGGTGGGGCAGGCGGGGAAGCACCTCAAATATCTGGGACTGATTTTGCCACCACATTTTCCTCAGCTCTCTAGTGAGTTTTGTGCACAAGACAATATCCTACCTCGAACAAAGACATAACCACTGTACTCTTCATAGTACTCTCCCATCGCCACTCGGAGCGTGTACAGACCTTCATCTTCCTTGTTTGCATGAGTCAGGGTTAAAGAAGCTCTCTCCCCACTCCACTGCATCTGGACCCATTTGGATGGCGTAATAAGAACACCTAGGAATTACAGAAGTTCATGATGACAACCAGCAGGATCTACTGAGGAACAGGTTCTGAATACAGACAATATATTGGGATAGATTAGAAGTACAAGAGAGACCACTCTTATTGACAACATTCTGTCTTTGAAGATAGTCATAAATAACATCTAATTCTACTCTCATGACAACTTTGATTTCAAAGCATTACTTCAGAAAGCAATAGTTCTTTATCAGCTGTTACAGAACACTGTGCAACTACTTAAAACATATCCTGGTGTATAAATAAATAAATAAATAGTAAATGAGCTCTATAAATGGGCCACATAGGTGTTGGCTCTGATAAAAATGTTTCTAATTTAATTTTTTTTAAGAAATAAAAAATCCCTAGAAGACATTTTCACAGTGCTTTGTCAGTTTTCTGTGGTTTCACGTCAAAATGCTAAATTATGAAGCAATTCTAGTTGAAAAAGAGAAAATATTTTCATTGGAAAACCTGAGAAAGTGATGATCAAATCATAACGTTGACATAAACTGAAGTAAGTAAAGATTTACATGGAAGAAGTTATATTTGTTCTTGTCGAACATTCTCACCATTTCTGTACCACTCAATGTCTGGTTTGAAGCGCTTGATATCAGGATTGATGACAACTGTGCAGCCCAGACTCATTGTCTCGCCTTCTCTCCCAAAGGCCACATCAAACTTGTCAACAAAGCTGATTTCAAACCTGGAAGCATAGCCATGAGGGGTAACAGCAACTGTAAAAGAGAAAAAAAAAATCTGTTTTTCTTCCCTTCTGTGACAAGAGTAGGAAGAAAAAGTACTCAGTGATTACAAATACAGTCCCAGGTAAAGTTCAAGGTATAAATAGGAACAATATGTACGTTAAGTCATCATCTTCAGAGGTAATTGCAGTGCTGGATAATCCAAGTGAGAATCAACTATTTCTTCATTCATACAACTCTAGTTTTACAGCTAGTTCATTTTAGCAGGGAGAGGCTTCTGCAGAATTTAATTTCAGAATTTTCAAAATTTCTAATCCCGTGTTTTATCATAAGGTTTGTTTTATAACTTAAAAAGACTTCTATTTGTGATTAATTATTTGTTCAGGTCAAGTGTATCTTTAGCTTATATTGTTCTTGTCTTTCCCCATTTTGACTCCCTGCTCTATCTCACAGCAGTCATGTGTCCACTCAACCTTTGTTTTTGTAACCTAGTAAGCCTTTTTGGGGGCTGCTATTAATATAAAAGGGGCTCTCCAATCCTCCAGGCATTCAGGTAGCCTGTTTCTAGTCTTGTTCCTGAATTTATCTTTTTGAATGCTGTGTGTCCCAGGTGGTGTGGTTTTCCAGACAGAATATCCTAAGTGCCTTTCACTTTTACTGTACATATATGGCAGAGGAGCTTCCATGTTTGTTTTGAAAACAGCTCAGCTGATAAAAACTAAGGTCATTTTACTTTTACTCAACTAGCCTACACAGGTAACTTTCCCTCTTCTTGTGATCAATGAATATATGCAAATCGTGATCTTTCTTTTCCATAAAAAACTGATAGATCCCAAATTTTATTGGAAATACATGGAAGTCTTATCTGTCAAACTTTTCATGGGGTTCCTAGGGCACCTTCACCCAAATGGCATATGTGGGTAGATTGCCTTATTATCATGGAAGCATGGATGCCATAGTGTTAAAATGTGAGGTTCTCAGATAAAAGAAACCACAATTTCTAGCTTGATATATCCCAAAATAATCTAATTGTGTTCTGGATATTGAATCTTTTCTGTGCATTTTCACAGCTTATGAAACCACATAAGCAGCAGACAACAATTAAGTCACCTACTCTATGCAGGCATATGCTTCCCATGCCATGTTTTACATATTGCAAAAGAGGAAGTGGTTCTCTCTTTGACAGATTCTATTTCATAGTGAAATGCAATATTAACAGGATGTTTCTTATATAAGCCAACAGACCAAGAAGGCAATGCCATTTCCCCCCACTATTGAGGCTAACACCATCCAGAATTGTGGAGATCCACACCCTTGTAAATCAGACCTGCTTCTTTTTAAAATAATGTTACTAAATATTCTGTTCAGTCATGTGCCATGATGTCACAAGTACAAATGGAAGTGTCAAAGAAATACATTGCAACTTACATGGAGAGAGGGAAAGATTTCTAGCATGCAAAAGACTTGCATCGATTTCTCCTTTGTACCCTACACAGAAAAAGACAAAACTGGTCATTATCTCCAAAAAGTAAAGGCTGGTAATGTGCATCTTAAGAAAAAAAAAAAAAAAATCCTTCAAGGAAATATTTTGCAACCTACTCTTTACCACGAGGGAAGCATAAACCGAAACTTCTCCTTTAACATTCATGGCAGAGGCATGATACTGGGCAGTGTCATCGAATTCACATCTGAAATTATAGAAATCATTAGGCAGAGCACCCATTTACTCCTTGGCATAGCCATAATCTAAATACTAATAATCTAAAACTCCTCTGGTGTTTTAGATTAAGGAGACCCTCAGAAATCTGGGTAAAATCTATAAAGTAAATGCCTGGGAGAGAGACACACTGGACACTGGACTGATTGCAGCTATTAAATGTTTCTCAGTGTTAAACCCCAAAGTTTGAAATAAATGTCTGTTTTCAAATATCACTTACAGATTTGAAATTGGGAATACAGCACAAGTAGCAAAAACTACTGATAATATTCATCACTAATTTACTGTCTTCTATGAAGAGATGCCTAACATGGAACTTGTAGGAATGGTAGGTTTCATAAAATATTTTCAGAGGGCACCTGCCAGTAAAAAAATTGTCAGATCCAGATTGTTGTTGATTAGGTCTCATGCTTTCAATGTTTTTAATGCAAAGTGAGTGCAAAAATTTTCCACTTGGAAAATGAGTCCTGTTGAAGATCTTTCTTGTATATAAGGTGAGGACATCTCAGTTGTGTTCCTCATTTCAGTAAGAATTGTGAACTTTGCTATATTTGAAAAACAGTTAACTCACATAGTTTTACATTTTTAACTGTTCTCATCAAGCAGACAGATGGAAAAAGTAATCATAGATGTCCCACATTTCTGACTTAGCCATAAATAGAATATTCAGATAAATAATCCAGATAAATAACTCAGGTAAATTGCATGTCCTCTACTGAGGTAAACCAGAACTGCTTCAACATTTAGTAGACAGCATTTACCACAGTTGATATCACCTGACTTGATATGTCTTACATCCCCAAGAGGTATGTTCACATTTTGCAGGTCTCATTCTATAGCAACATTTCAGCTTAAGCTGTTTGTTAAATTATTTAACACTTCCTTACTCGGTAATCTCCAGAGAGTGCAGCCCATATCGACTTTGAATGATATACTTGCCAGGGTGAGCCTGTACATCAATGGGCACATTATTCTTGTACCTATGGAAAAGCAAAGAAGCAGTATGTCACAAAGAGAAGTCATTCTGTACTTTAAAAGGTCAAGTGCTTGATATTTGAAGTAGAACATCAGCTTCTGCATGTTTCTCCTAGATAAACTGTAGTCTAACTCCCTGGGAAGACATTACATATTTTTGGAAGTGTAACCTTTCTCTTTTTCTCTTTGACCTGCCCAGGTAGATTTTATTCTTAAATTAAAAGAAGAAAATAGTCTTGAGTGGGATGAAAATCAGTTCATAATACCACGAACTTCATGTTGCTATTTGTAAAAGAAAGGAGGGCTTGCTTGAGCAACATCTCAGAGTTTTGTAAATGGCAAATAAAAATCTTGTAGACATCTTACGTGCTAGCTATCATAAACATTTTGTTTGGTTTACATATTTGACCTACTTTTAAAACCTTTATATACACAAAAAATGCCAGGTAGAAGGTTAACTTTTTTTGTTTTCTTGCAACTTAACATGGTTAATCTGGAATACACTGTGAGGGTTTTCTGGCACAGGTGTATCTTCAGGTAGGAAAGGTTTACTGTTCAAAATTCCCAGTTGTCCCAGTTTGAAGGAATGAATGAACCAGTGCTGATCAGTGGTGAGCTGGTACTGCTAATTTATTTTATACAAACAGCTTGGGACTCTCATAGTGGAAGAACTGTGGTACATGATAAATTCTTCCTCTTCAATTGTTGCATAAAATGTTGCTCATTCTGGACAATACGTGGTGTAACCAAGTAAAGTTTGACTGAATCCTGTCTTAAGCAGGCATTGGAAATACGGAAAAGACTGGCAGTAGAAGTCTAATAAATGAATTGCACTCTGAGTTGTATTCAGTACATTTGGAATGGATTTGAGGTCCATAAAGATAAAATATTTCCTAAGAGAATGTCCTATTTTACCTAGCTTTCCCTGTTCTTCATAAGGTATATACATATAAAGAAAGTAAAATGATAAAAGATGACACATAAAAGTACCTTCATCTTTTACTCTGATGTTGCTTAAATAAATCTTTCTTCTCACAACAGGCAACCAGAAAAAGAAGTTTGCTTCTTCATTTCAGATTTTATATTTCAAACCTTTCATAATTTTCAGTAAGGAAAAGGAACTGGTCTGGTGTCAATGGCTTGCCCCACTTCACCAAACAAATCAGTAATTAATGATTTTATTTTCACCAAGAATATTATCCATTGAATATATGTCAAGATGAAGCTAGATCCACAATAAATCTGAAAACTGTATTCAGCACCATCAGTGTTGTACAATAAAGAATAATTCCCTGACTACAGATATTTGGGCATAGTAATACACTGAGAGTTTTCCAAGCCTTTAATTCAGTAAGGACTATAAAACCTAACGCTTTTTATCCTCATCTCCCTCACAGCAAAATGTCTATGAAAAGGGACTCAGTGCAGGGCAGTACTCTCTATGTGCACATCAATTATTTGCAGAGATGCCTGACCTCATTATTCTATTATCCTGGCTTAGGCAAAGAGTAATACATGAGCCCAGCAAGAGTAATTCATTCACCACCACTCTTCACCTCATCTATGGGGTGGTGCTCCCCAGACTGAACTGCCTGGGAACATCAGGGCATCTTTATATTACATCTAATGTGTCAAATATTTTAGAAAATAGAATAATGCCATCCATTCTTAATATTTTTCAGGGAACATGAAATCCTGTAAATAGGACTTAAATCCATAGCCTCTTTACATTGGATGGCAGCATTCTTTACATCCTATGGCAGCAAAGATGTTTGGGTACTGTGCAGAAACAAGCTTTTACTGGGTCATGCCAGCAGCAAGAAGACTTTCACTTCTCTTGTCTTCATTATCAGGCTAGTAAAAAGTAATTTATTCCATTTTTGCTTATTTATATTAATCTACAGAAAGAATAGGACTTGTGGTAGAAGGACCACTTGTTATTTCTGGAAATGCAAATTCCAGAGCAGCCAAGTCATTAGCTAATGTGGGACTGCAACCTCCCACTGTCATTAGCCACTGATAGTTTATGCTTTCTGCTACTGGTTTCAAATGTCCTGGGTTTTCCATATGCTTTTTTTTCCAGGGGAGACAGAACAGCTGCTTCAGGCAGGTTTTCTTTAGAGAAAGTTCATAAAGCTTTATAGTTTTTCAGGCACAGCATTAAAAGGTCTTAATTGCTTATACAAAGAACTGCAATACTCTACTGACATTTTGTTAGAAAGGCTGAATGAAAGCTGACAGATCCAGGTCAGCACTGTTCTATATCTTAGAGCAAAGACACCTGCTCAAAATGATGTGATCTCTTTTTTTTTTTTCCCCATTAGTAGCCTGTGGCAAACTGAAATCCCTTTGGAACTCAGATGTACAGTAAAATGATGTATTAATTTCCACCATCCACATTTAGCACTTAGATGAAAGGCTGGTTCACAGTGAGAGCAAAGACAGACAGCTGAAGGCTCAGTTTAACCATGTCAGGTTCTGGGGATGAGGTGAATCTCAACCGAAGTGAAAATGACCCAGCTCTTGAATTCTTGGGTAGGATTCAGGTTACAGAGCTGGATTGCAGCCATGAGCATAGCTGACCATTGATTATCTCAAGCTGAGAGCAGATCTAAAGGGTTTGTCTGGAATCCTCTCCAGGTGGAATGTGAACACAGGGCACTTGTAACCCTTACAGGACAGGAAAACTGTGTCCATGCAGAGTCCCAGGAGAGAGATCAGTGACTTTGTGGACTCAGCTCTGGCCTATTAATATACCTCTTGAGAGCAATTTTTGACAAGCCCTGAGATTAAGGTTTTTAGGACATAAATAAATGCAGAGTCCCTTAAGCAATTCAAGTAGCAACTTGCAATATATGATTATTACAGCACATTACAATACAGTAGATGTTTCCCTTCCAAGTCAGCATATTCTGTGAGTCTGTAAAATTTTACAATAATTCCAAAGCTTTCATCTTATTTGGTTGGTTCCAGATGTACCTGAAGTCACTGACTTCAAACACTGATGATGTGTCTGCTATGAGATTTCACAGCATCATCAATGGATTGCTATTTCATGGAGATTTTGCACTGTAACTTCTCAGCTGCCAAAAAGTTTGCTCTTGACCAAAGCCTGCTTTAATGCTTCAGGGACATTAGTGTCATTTGTAGAACTAAATTCAACTATTTAGAAAGCACTATCAAAGAGAGCATGATAGACCAAACTGCCATTTTTCCTTAATAATCTACAGAAGGAATATATGTGATGTCTCTACCAAATAAAAAACAAAAGTCTACATATTCCTAGTGCTGTTATACAAATATTTTAAATATTATTACATTAATTAATTTACTATAATAATTATATAATTATTTATGTTGCTATTATTATTACTTCATTTTAATATTTTGCTCTTTTTCTGCACAATGTTACTTGAAAGATGTTTGAAAGGCCTGCCATCAGCACTTTTAAATAATAATTTAAAATTAAATAATTAAGAAAAAAAAATTAAGTAATATCTTTCCAGAAAAATGACTATATTTGCTGAGGTGACTTCAGATTCTGATTAAGTGGTGACTTTCAGTGCCAGGGATACAAACTTACCATGTAACACGGGGTTCCGGCCAGCCAGCCACAGAACAATTAAATCTAACATTTTCCTTTTCCCAGATAGTGTGGGAACGAGGCTCAATGACGAACTCAGGAGCATGTAAGAGTTTATCTTTATTCAACTTTTTATGGAATGCCTGAGTCTCTTCTAGCTGGAAAAGAAACATTTTATTATACACTTAATTATAGCAGCAGTTAGCAGTGCAAATTAAGACAAAAAAATAAATAAATTTAAAAATAAAGAAATAAATAAATAAAGGCAAACCCCCTGCAATTTTCATTGAAACATCCAGACATACACACCTAATGTATTTATCTCACCTGGACACAGAAAACAAAGTTTTCATTTCCCAGAAGTTCTCCTTCCAAAAACACTAGATTTGATTTTACAGGGCTATTCCCCTCAAAACTATTCTAAGTAAATAATTTTCCACATTTAATTACTTATATATTATTTTAAATACAAAGTGGAAGGTGAAATAGGTCTGAAACTCAGATGTCTCCTGTACTTGTGCTGTAATGCCAGGCTCTCTATGCCTAGATCATCTCTGACAGAACTACTTTCAAACCTTTCCTCCTGGTGGGTTCTTTCATCCTCCCAAAGTTACACGTTCAACTGCTTGACTATCCACAGAGCTGGAAAAAACTCCTAATATGGTATAAATCTGGCTTTCTGCAAACTAAACTATTTATTTCCTGCCCTAAATTTCACATATATGGAGAATTACAGGTCCCTGTATTCTGATTGTTAAAAAAGGACTTTTATAAACTGGGCAATACCAGTTTTCCTTAATTTCTCAGTCCTGGACAGATTCTATTTGTCCTCAACATTCATCAAAGAGGGACTGCTCATTATCATAGGCCAGACTCCAACACAATTAAATAACTGCCCCTTACTGTCAGTGATAATACTCTAGATTGGTGTTTGTTTTTATATGACTGTCATTAAATTGACTTACATTAAATTTGTGAACTTTTATAACTCTCAGATCCTGAGGTATTCTACTTAGCCAGGCATTTGTCATTTACTTGTTCTTTTCCTTCTGTGTGTAGTAATTTCCATTGGTTATCAAATTTCACCCTCACTGTTTCTCAATTTTTGAGATGATTTTCACCTTTTTACCTCATCCTTGAAGGTGTTTACACCCTTTCCAACCTTATGTCATATGGATATTTTTTAAGCATATTGCCAATTCTTCTTCTCAAAACAGTAAATAATAAAATATAGTAATAGTAATAGTAATAGTATAGGTAGTATAGCAATAGAAATAAAGTAATATATTTGCTAAATGAAACATATTTGCACTTACATGCCCTGCCAGTCTAGTCACAACATATTTGTAACTATTTGTTCTGAGTATTAGTTTTTGAAAAGCTGGACAATAATGCACACAATTAGAGTATCAGTTCCAGATGTTCTTCCCTAATTTACACCTAATTCTGTCCTAATTTACACCCAGTGATTAAAACTCTGGGGTGAACACTTTGAAAAAGCTTGTTCTCAGGCCATAAAAGTCCAGAAATTACCCATTCACCAACCTATGAGCAAGATATATATATAGCAACCTTTATTCTCTGTCCAGCAGCTGCCTCATCCTCCGGGTGAAGGATGCTGTGCCATTTAAACAGGTGTGGGCATGACCAAAGAGCCTTCCCTGGTGCCCTACTCTGTCCTTTTCTCTTTTTCCATTTCATATCTGGATAACAAGACCTTTAAGTAATTCAAGAGATTTCCATTGAAAATATTTAGCTTTATTATGACCATTATTGTGATTGCCCATGGAGTAAATCAGGCCCCCGGTGTGCTGGACACTTTACAAACACCAAACAAAAAAAGACTAATTTTCTTTTCCAGCTTAAGTGTCAATTTCTAATCTTTTACCGTTTTCTTCATGGCTACATGTTCAGCAGATTCCCGGATTGCCACTTTCCTTGATTTTTTTTCATGATGTTCCTCTTCAGAAGTTTTCTTGGCCACCTTTTTGACACTAACTCCTTCCCCCATGGCAAAAAGGTTCCTCTTGGCAACATAGGCAGCACTTTCTTTAATTCTCTCTTCTTCAGTGTCTGTGATACCACTGAGATTCACTTCTCTGAAAGAATTTTTAAAAAGCAGAATCCCATTGTAAAATGCTGAGAACATGTTCCATTTCTACTTGCTACCAAATTAGCCACTACAGTGGCCAACACTCTTCTGCTACTGCACTCTCATATGTATTTAAAGCAGAAACATGGAAGGGATTCTGCAGAAAGACTGAGTATTTCACTGTTCAAAGTCACAGCCATTTTCATGGCCTCTCCCTCTAAATGTACCACACACATTTTCAGTTTTAACATTATCCTTCTGTGGCTTTTTACCTCCATAACTATAAAGATGAGTGTAAGGCATAACCACAGATCTCCAGGTATTAACTTAGAGCTGCAGTGTTTGTAACAACACTGCCAAAGGGGCAAGAGATAATTGTAGCTGTATAACAATGTCCTCATTCATGATTTATAAATAATCCCTCCCCATAAAATGTAGATAACTAAAAGTTCATTCATAGAAAATTCCATCCTATATTGCTTTCAGGAAGATAACTATGGATTTTCTTGAAGCCTCCTCTTCAGACTTTATACAGAGGTGAGACACAAAGAGCTCTCAATGGGTGCAATCCTGTTTCCACACTCACATGTGGATCTGCCATTAAAACCACACTGTTTTGGCACTGTCAGCACATTACAGCTGCTGTAGTGGTGCAAACACAGTGAGAGTTCCTTAAGAAGAAGCATTAATATCCTCCTGCTGAATTTAGTTACTTTAAGGGAACATTAGTTAGCACAGAATGTGGAAACACATTCTGTTTGAGTTCTCATTAAGCACTATAGAAACATCACCTCTGTTTCTAGAGTGCACTCAAGCACAGCCTCTCTTTTATCATAAAAAACTTACTACTACTTCTACAAAGCAAAAAATAGAAGGAAGAATGTTTTCTTTAAGATTGCCAATATTATGCATTTGATGGCACATGTAAATACTTAAAAGATTTGAATTTAAGCTCAGAATTAAGTGTCCAGCCCCTTATCTATGAAGTCAATTCGGTGAGATGCAAGGCAGTCAAGCAGTGGAATATGCTGTCAACCTAATTACATTTAACAACTGCCAAGACTAAAAATCTTACTTAACAGCATAGAGCTTTGACCACCCTCAAATTCAACTTCCTGTGTTTCAGTCTGCTTTAAGAGGATGATCCTTAAGAAATCAGTGGAACGATGGATTCCCTCCACTTAGGCACATCAGCTGCCCCCACAAATATCACCTGAAGCTGAAGATATATGGAAGAGATTT
Organism: Catharus ustulatus; assembly: GCF_009819885.2. Taxonomy (NCBI): domain Eukaryota; kingdom Metazoa; phylum Chordata; class Aves; order Passeriformes; family Turdidae; genus Catharus; species Catharus ustulatus. The sequence continues at coordinate 110,438,338 of NC_046221.1, read as the reverse complement.
TTAAAAATCATTATAATTAATATGAATATAGCAATCTATATTCATTTTAAATGAATTCATGGCATTTTTCTTCAAAGGCAAACTGATATTATTTCCTCCTTAACCACAGCAGTTAAAATTTCAGCAACATCACAGTATGGACTGGTTTCTCAAGGCATTAAGCATCTTTTGGGAGCTGATGAATATCCTCTGACTAAAATAGAACTCATCCTAGTAATTTGCAGTTGTAATCCCCAGATGCTTTTGATCAACAGTATTAAATATTTAGATTTTCTAATAATTTCTCCCTGTTATAATCTTCCCAGATCAAAGAGAATCATGTTCCCCGAAATGACAAATGCACTAAACCAGCAAACCATACCATTTAAGAGTTGATTTTACAGACAGGTCTCCTAGGGTTTCAGTAGAAAATCATTTTCAAACAGATACAACCAGATCCAATCCCAAATGGCACAGGCTAAATATAATTTTAAGGGTATCTGCCATCTACAGTCCTTTGGCATAGGCTCATTAGTGATTGCAAATAGTTCCGTGAGCCACATTCAGCAACTTCAGCACTTATGGCATTACATCAACCTCTGGGTGTTTTACTGTCTAAAATACTGTCTGGCTGTGCACAATCTTCTCTTGCAAGGATTAGTCCAGGTGTTTAAAAGGATCAGCTGCAAGGTGAATAATCTGAGTATTTTTTCTACAGCAGAACCTGAGGGTTCTGAAGTAGAACTAAATAATGGAAATGTTGACACATCGCTGAAGGTCACCCAGCTCCAACAAACACACAGAGAGATGACCTTTATAAATAACTATTCCTTTTAACAGCTCTCTGCCCATGGGAACCAACACATCAATTTCACTGGGGAATTTGGGAGTGACATGTAGCATGCACATGCCTCAATGGGCTTCAGCTGTTATCTTTCAAACAAAAATAAATATCTGAGAGGAATGTGGCATGCAACTTCCAGGCTTGGCATATGGTCATGAGCATGATGCCAACAGTGAAAAGCCTAAACCAGATACCATTTCATGCCATGTTAAGTTGAACATTCAACAGCCATCATATGCTCTTTTTAACTAATTAAAAAAATTTTTTTTAAATCCCAAAACAAAATTTAAACTTTTTGGATCATTTCAGTGGCAGAAAAGCCCACACAGATTTCTGAATTGCCATAAGCAAAAAGTAAGATTGACAAAAAACCCAAAACCCCAAAAAACCCCAGAAAACAAACAAACAAAAAACCCCCAAAACCCAAAAAACAAAAAAAAACAAAAAAACAATGTAAGAATCTGACACTACCTTTTAATGTAGGTTCCCAAATAGGACCCCAAAATATATTGCATACACAAATAAATGAATCTACACACCATCACATTGAGTTAGATATTACTGTATGCATTAAAAAATAAAATAAATGAAATTATTTTTATTTCTTCATATTTGTTAACATGATGTGCTAAGATCACAGAGGCCTGTAAAAAAGCTAAGTACTAATCAACAGTCATGTTTTTCAACTATTGCCCAATACTATAAATTTTACTTGTGCAGACTCAAGACCCAATAAAAAGGGAGGATATTTGTGCTTGAGACCATGGGAAACAGAGGATGGTGAGCTGCAAATCTGCTACATAAGTATAAACACTGGCTGAGATGCAAAAAGTAGTGAGAAGCCTTGAAAATATGTTATCTTTAGTTTTGCATGAGATTGTCACATTTTTATGTGTTTCTATTGCAGAAGGTACAGATGAAACTCCAAAGCAATTTTTTAAAAAGGCAGGAGTGGTTTTTAATGTTGGTTGGATCAAAGAGCAGTGAAACCAACACAGGAATGTACAAGGGATGGGAAAAAGTACTCTGAGACAGTGGGAGGCAGTTAACAAAAAACAAAACTACTGTTGTCATCACAAAAGCATCACAAATGCTCAAAAGGCCAGAGCAGTAACATCCTCCACTGACAAGCTGGAACTCAGTTCACGTGAAACCACAAGTTTAGATACAAAGCAGAAGTGTCATTGGGTGTTGATTAAGAAAAGCACTGGTTCCCAGAAACAACTTGGACGTGTCCTTTGAAAAATGCTGTGTTGCAGAGGGAAAACAAGTAGAAGGAAGGCTTCTGTTCAACTGGAGGTGGGCAAGAAAAGTTTTTCCTGGCCTCTAACCAGGAACCAGCGTTCCACACTACACCCCAGTATATATTAATCTGAACAACTGACTATGCTGGCACTGCTGGAGACTCCTACTAAAACCACTATGCCATACCCCAAAAAGGGCAGGGGAGCCTCTTTGCTGATGTTGGTTCTGGCTTCCACATAAAGTTCACATTCAGCTCTACTGAGAGCACTGCTGCAGTAAGATGTATTACATCAGTAGTAACCATGCAATAAATACCACCAATAGGTGAGATCAGTATGAATCATTATACAATGGATTTGAGAAAGCATTTGGTTGTATTCCAGGTTTTCTCTGCGCCAGGACAAGACATTAGCACGTTGTTTTATTGTTTCTATGTTTAATGCTTGGTAAGAGATATTTGATTACAGAACAAGTCTTCAAACCAAAAGAATAAGCTAAATAATGTAGACAACATGCTTGTCAGGTTCCCAATAGGCAGAGTTCTAATTATATTTTCATTTCATAGGGAGTGGTGCTGACAATATGTTCAAAACAACGTCCAGTTCATTTGTCCTGGCTCTAGGTGAACAATGTCCAATTTTCTGGCAGTCAGTTGACTTCTCTTCATCTTTTTATTACTCATGTGAAGTGCAAACTATCACCATAAGATCCACAAGGGTAAAGGCAGATTAATGGATTTGTTATTTTATAATTTGTTAATTAAATGTCAGAAATAAGATACCAAACAAAATGAAAATGAACATACCGTCCTGTGAATATGGGCACTGAGTAGTCTAAGGCTTCGTTCTCTTTGTCCTCTGATATCAAACTCTGTTTTGCTCTCTTTGCTTTGGGACTCATCTTATAGGACTGATCTTCTATCATTAAGTTGGAATTTTTCAGTCTGAAATAAAAATTATATTGTTAAAATCAGGGGGAAAGCTGTTAAGAAGCACTCAAAATACAATTAAAGTACTAAAATTTTTTGCTGTCTTGTTTTGTAATCAAGAATTTTTAATTTTTAATAGCCATAGTTTCAGAGTTATTAAACGCATAACTATGTGTGCTTTTGACAATCTCATCATTACAAGCATACCATTTATGCCCCTTGATATTAAATCTAAATAGATAAACAATACACCTGGTAGCAATGTACTTTTAATAGCTTTTAGTTTGGGACTTGGGAAGATCATTTAAGTCTCTCTACAGAAATTGTAGGACACTGCACTGCTCAGAAACCAGTGTTGCCATTCCCACTGCTCTCCCATACCACTCCAATCCATTGGAAGAGTTGAGTGAAATATCACCATTTAACATAGCACAGATAAATGGAGGATGACTGAAAAGGAAAAAGAGCTTCCCCCCATCCTCACCAGCCTGGGAGGGATTCTGAAGAGCATGAAGCATATTTGAGGCAATCACTTTAGGTTAATTTTTAAAATTTTTACAAATTGGGTAAGCAAAGCTCGGAACACCTGGTCCTCCTTTGCCAAAGCAACACATCTCTAATTTCCATATCTATGGAATATGCTAATTATCTGTCAGCCTTTTACAAATCTCCAAAGTGTCTATTCACCTGTCCTGCAACATCACCACAGAAAACCACAGGTGAGTCTGCTTCTGGTCTGGGGTTTTGTCTACACAGTATGAGCTCCCTGCTTACATGTGCAGATACAGGAGCAGGATGATGGTTTCTCAGCAAGGCTTGTTAGCCCTGACATGTGCCTCTGTCAGGGATAACCTGCTTCCCACACCCAGGATAGCTTACACTGGTGTCTCCACACAGCACGCTGTATACATATATCAAAACCCATGCTAACACTGGGCCCCTGGGAATGTTACACAGGCATAATGTAATATAATATCATATCCTTGCACTAATGTTTTCCTTAGGCTGTATCCCTGCAAAAGTACCACCACCAACACACAAAGAGTGCTTAGTTTCCAAAATATATACTAGTAATCTATCCACTGAGACTGTGTGTGAGATGACACAGGTGCATTTTCCTTCTCCCACCTTTGCTTCCTTCATTTCTTCGCGTCTATCCCTTCACCCAGGCTGCATTCTCTCCCCATTCAGTTCCTGTCTCTCTTGCTGTCTTTCGTAATGCAATTCCTCTGTGCTCCCCAGGTGCCACCATCGCCAAGCCTCCAGCACTGCTGCCGAGAGATGCTCAGTATGGGGGTAACGGCAGCTGTGCTCTGCTTCTCCTTCCTTCCTCCTCTCCCTGTAAGCTGGTTTCCATGCAAAAGAAGGCACAGCCAGTGAGGGTCTGTGGCACACACTGCAGGGCTGGGGCCGAGGGTTTTCCATGTCAGGCACCACAGGGTCAGCCAAGACACACCCCACAGCTACAGGAGAGAGATGCTGTGGGCTCTGGGTTTTGATACCAGGCACTGCTCAGGACAGCCTGGGACAAGAGAGGCAGATCCAGCTTTAGGGACAGAAATCCAAGCAGAAAACACTCGGGAACAGTCCAGGCAGAGTGAAATAAAGAGACACATTGAAACAGGTGTGCAATGGCCTTACTCCTGGGTTGGACAATGATGTGGAGCAATCACTATGGCAAGCTGCTAATGCACTGGGAGAACTTAACAAATAAGTGATAAGAAATATCAAAGGCAAGCTATTTTCATTATTTTTCTTAATTGAACTAGAGTCTGTAAGGAGCTGTAGGTCTTTACTTAGCAGGTGACTTTTATTCCTGTCCTATTTTAAAATGGGTCAAACCTGGAATTTTGACTCTGACAGCCATTAGATTTCCTCAGAGCTTTAGGCTGAACTTTTTAGGAGGCCATCTGATTCCTGGCTGTTTCTAGATCAAGAAGGATCAAAGCACCAATTGAACTTAAGTTAAAATGTCTAGAAGGTTCTATTTTCATAAATGTAGTTGAAACGTAGTGAACATTTCAGCTCAGGCATTTATAGCACTGTTAAATCCAGATCAACACCTTAATTCTAAAGGAAAGTTTGGCCTTGCAGTCAGTTTGGTTTTGATTTAAGGTCCAGATTACACACTCATGCAGGGAAATTAATGGGAAGCATATATAGCAGGTCCCATCACTCCCTGCTAGGCATTTTGTTGATATCTATCCTGTGTGGTAGTGGGGCTTTCCTATCTTTCATTTATATCTCTCTAAAATTATTTGAAAAGGTAAGAATAAATTGCTATATCTTCTGTTTGTTTGGAGGCTGTTTTTTCACTCAAACACTCCAAGTGTTTGAATTTGAGTATCTGACCATACCAGAGCACATAGCTGGTGTTTTCAGAGGGATACCTAGAGCTGCTCCAAAATACTCTTTAGAATTGCACTGCATAAACCAAGAGATCAGATGAATAAATTTGAAGCAGCAGAAAATGTTTCTCCTTTTTAAATTCTAACACTTGCTTCTATTCTGGCAGAGCTAATGAAGGCTAGTAGAAACACATATTCAAATGGAGCTCTTTGCTTGAGAAAACAAGTTAAACACCATTCTATCACAAGATTTATTTCCTTGTTTTCCTGTGTTCTTACTATTTCTTCCTGGGCAACACAAAAACAAAATCCTGCCTAAAACCATTATTTAGGTGGCCCAAAGGAGGACTCTTTTTCTTGAACCAGATTCTAAAATCTTGCCCTTTTATATTAAAACGTTCCAACCTTCTACCTGATATGTGGAACAGAATCTCCCTGGAGGAGCAAGAACAGGGTATCAGTGCTCTCTAGTTTCATAGGCAGGAACAGTACCATGACCTTTTAACATCTTTCAGCCTCATTTGATATGCCCAGCTAGCACATGTATATTTTTTTTCCAGGTCAGATATTATCTGTACTGGCTTATCAAGGTTGGTGACCTAAGCCTACTGTCCTTACCTCAGAGTGGTTTTCGGCATGTTAAAATATCAGTGCCAGCATTTTTCTAGTTTTTCATTAGAGCCACTGAGTTGTAAAAAGCACAGGCATTGCTCTGCAGAGATGTAAAAACCAGATGCTGCTAACTTTTCCCTCTAGCCTAACAAAGGAACTAAAAAACCACTGTGCTGGATGTCTGCAACTCCCAAACAGATGCTTTGTTCTGTTCTGATGCCTTATTCTCAGACGGAGGATATGTTGGCACTGCCCCTGTTTCTGTGCCTGAAGGGACAGGTTTCCCACACTGCCTAAACAGAGTCTGCACCCAGTGGATGTAGAAATGGGCTCTGGAAGCAGGCCACAACATCCTAGTGTTTAGTTATTTCATGCCTGTATGAAAAGGCACATATGAGCTCTGTTACGCCGCTACAAAATCATGTATCTTGTCCTAAGCAGAAAGAGATGATGGTATACACCATACAGCTGTACCTGCTGGAGAAGCTCTGTCAGCCACAAGGCCTTGCCCAGGCTCTCTTTTCAGTAGCTGTTTCTTTCCTAATTTGCAATATTTTAACTTACTGTAAATAAGAGATAGTGGCTTGGCAAACCCAGTTACAGGAGAGGAAAAGAAATTATTTTCAGCAAAGGACTCTTTAAATTCAGCCTCTAAAAATGAGAAATGCTCTCTGGTGACTATATTAATTTTAAGTTGCTGACAGGTTTGTCACAAGCCCAGGCAACATTGCTGGCAATATTCCCTAACACAGCTTCCACAACAATTTTATTTGAAGGGGAATTGTTTCCACAGAGCAGGTCTTATTAAAACAATTTCCACACTTGGGTAGGACATCTGGAAGCCACCTTCTTAACCCTCACCTATAATAAACCAAAGGATGAGAAGCGCCAAGATCATGGTCTTCTCATGTTTCTGGAAGCGCATTATTTACTCAGCCTTGTCCTGATCCTGGTTACAGGAGCATTGGCTCTGCATTAGCAGCCTAATTAATTGCAAACTAGAAAGGCTTCTCTCCTCTTTTTGCTTGGTACACCTGAATTTTGTCACTGTCTTCTTTGCTGTTTTGCCTGACCTGCAAAATACATGCAAATAAATGCCTGAGCCACACCTCAGTTACCTGAGTAACTTCTGTTTTCCCTCTAAACAGGTGTCTGGCCCTTCTGGTGGCAGATTATCTGTCTGTGACACAATGGGATTATCTGATGCTGCTAGACAGGAGAATAACACATGGAAAAGCAGTGAAAGTTTGAGCAAAGGGAAATCACTGAGCTTCAACCAAAAAGAGTTAAACTAGTTTAATCCAGCAGTCCTGTTCGACAGCCCTGTAGTGCTGTAAGCAGCTTTGGCAGATCTGACCCAAAGCTGCTCAGAAGCACAGAGAGGATGGAGTGAGTGCTGCTGTGGAAGGTTTTCCAGGCTGGCAGCCCCCAAGGATTGGATGGGGAAGAAGATTGGTGGCCACAACATTGGCTTGTGGGAGACGTGCATCCCTCACCTGTACAGAGCCTCAAGGGAAGCAGCATGTGTCACTTTTCCTGCCTCTCATGAAGCCAAAGTAGAAGTGTTTGGCTAGAGACAGCCCCACGAGCTGGTGGGGAGGGCTGGGTGAGAAGAGGTAACCTCTCCATGGTGAGATGCCCTTTCTTTTGGGAGCCCAGAGGTTTGCACCTCTGGCCAGCTGCAACCAGCAGAGCTGCAAGCTTCCATACTTGCTCTTGATTTTGCCAGTTTTCATTTCTGTCCTTGTACTTCCTCAAGCTGTGAAGAAGACTTGAAGTGTGAGGGACAGGCCATTAGCACATGGAAAATTTTTCGTCCTCCTGAGAAATGAAGCCATGGCTTCTTCAAACTGCCTGTGTTCACACTCTGGGAATGTTTTCTGCTCAGGAGAGGCTTCAGTGTCACAGAACTGGGTTCAGGTCAAGGTCTTGCAGGTTACCTAGTTCCTAGTCCTTCTCCACTGCTTTCCCCATGATAAATTCCTCACATAGCACTAACTGCATGCCAACACCAGTGCTTCATGAACACTGTCCTGTACTGTGACTACAGAAAAAGATGAGACTTAAATTTTGCAAGAACAATAAATTAAACAAAAGCTACTTTCTATTTAAAAAAAGAAGTGACCTGAATAAAAACTTAGTGTTTGAGTTTTCCTGTTGGGCTTAATGATGTTTATCTGCAAAACTATATCCATTATGCATAAATCTATATTTGATGGTAATATTCACTGATATGCAATCATCGTTTGTTAGCTGAAAAATTTTGTCTGGATTTGGATTCTGGTTTCAAGCAAACACTACTGTTGAGGTCATTTACATACAGCACTTCAATTCAAAGCCTTTTCTGCTAGAAACTTGGAAGAAATTGAAGATTTTTTTTTTCTACACCATTCTTTTTATATGGGTGAAAGTCTTTGAAACAGAAAGTCTTTGATCTTTCTATTTTTTTTGAGCAATGCTTTTTGTCTCCACATAACCCCTTAAAATGTTTTGGATTATCTGGGAAAGATAGCACAAATTTGGCAAGAATTCCTTCAAATTTGAACTACACTTAACTGTAGAATTGCATTTTTTCCACTTTACCTCTTGAAAATTACAGAAATAAGGGTTGCAAAAAATAAATAAGTACCAACATAGAGCCTATATTAACCATAAACCCAAGACAACTACTGAGATTTTTATTCAGAAATATTGTCTCCTGTGTTAATTAAGTTTTGTGTACGACAGATTGGAATCACATGTATCTAATCTCCAGAGTCCTTGTTTTAGTTCGCAGTACTGAATTTCTCAAACCTCCAATACAATGACAGGATCACAGAAATAAAGAAGTTGCAGCTGACACATTCTTATCTCTGAACAATCTACTGGCAAGTGTTGCACTACAGAGTATTATATATGCAAATATGCTATTTTAAACCAAAATCTTTTGTCTCAAGCAAAACCTCAGGAAACCTGGAAATGTTTTAAGTTCTCTCTCAAGGAATTTCATTTTCTTCAATATTGCACTGCTGACATTAGGGTTCTTAATGAGAACATACAGGTTTCAGAAGAAAATGATATGGCAGCTGAAGTGCTTGTAACTGGGATTCAGAAACAGGGTTTTTAATAATCATTTTTTACAGCTTGAAGTCCTATTTTTTATGAGAACATTTTATTTAAGAAGGAGCAAGTTTTGGGTTAGGGTCAGCAACAGAGTGCAGGCACAGCTGCATTGATGCAGAAATCTAGGATATCTTCACTTACCCAGCTCCCTTTGGAAATATAACCCTCAATCCCAGCACCTGCAGTTTTCTTCCCTTCCCCAGCAGAATATAAATGAGATTCTCACTGCTTTCTCAGTGGTAAATTATCTGCACAAGTAAAATTGTTTCAACAGCAAAGCCTGGATATGACCCACTTAAGACAATCAGCTATAGAATCATCAAATCATTACAACCTCTAAGATCACCAGTAACCCAGCAGTGCCACATCCACCCTTAAACCATGTCCTTAAGTGCCACACATTTTTGAACACTTCCAAGAATGATGATTCCACCATTTCCCTGGTTAGCCTATTCCAATACTTGACCATCCTTTCAGTGAAGAAATGTTTCCTAATATCCAGTCTAAACCTCCCCTACTGCAGCTTGAGGCCATTTCCTCTCATCCTGTCTCATTACCTGGGAGATGAGACCAAACCCTGCCTGGTTCCACTCAGACAGTTGAAAAGAGTGGTAAGGTCTCCCCTGAGTGTCCCTTTCTCCAGGCTAAATAACTGTATTTCCCTCAGCTGCTCCTCACAAGACTTGTGCTCCAGAACCTTCATCAGCTCTGCTGCCCCTCTTTGGACATGTTCCAGCAACTCAATGTCTTTCTTGTAGTAAGGAGTTAAATAAAGCCATTCACCTGGGCTGTAACAGGCTGAGGTTCAAATTCCTGGACAAGCTCTGGCAAATACAGATTGGACCCTGAGCTTCCTGAAAGCCAAGTGAAGGCTGAAATCACAAAGTATTGTTTACTGTGGTACATGCAGTCTTTATCTCATTGGTTTTGGCCAAGATTTCACCATTATTCACAATCCTGGGAGGATATTCAGTTTTCAAAATTTTAATTTTCTGGTGGACAAGTTTTGATCAGTTCTGCTAATGCTACTCTTAATTTTACATAAATGTAACAGCAAGCGGATGTTTTGAGCTATAATTTGTTGATAATTTCCTCTATTGATAACAGCTGCTCTAATCTTACATTAATACTTCCCTAATTTCTATAAATCTCTTGAGATGTATACATACAAATAATATGAGGCTATTTTATAAAAAAAATTCTGCTAATGCAATTTCTTGAGCAGTATTTATTATCTTAAATTTAAAAAAATATCCCTGTGAGAGCTAAGCATAGCTACTCTTCTCATGTAAGATGGACACTTCAAGTTATTTCTACTTTGGAAATAGTATGCCTCAACCAATATACAGTGTGAACATTTCAGTTTCTTGAATCACTGAGCACAAAAGTGAAACTATTAGGCCAAAGAAGAATGAATCACATATGGACATATCAACTCAAATTTGCATGAAGAGCTTTGAGTTCTTTTACTGCTTCAACCTGGCCAGATAAGAAACAGCCACAATCCAAAAGCTATCTCAATTCTTCATATTAAATTCAGCTGTATTTATATGGCTAAACTACTCGGAAGGAGGGGTAGCTCATGCCTAAGCAGTTTGGAGTGTGAATAATGTCACCATTCAGCCACACCAGCATAGCCAGTGCTATTCTTATGACAGTCCAACCTTCACACATGAACTAGCCCAACAAACTAAGCTGACCAGAGTCCTTCCCATTGCTAAAGACAAGGGAAAACACCAGACCAGGAAAATACATTAACACCAAGTTATAGAGAAACTTTATGTGGGGGAGGACGAGTGTTTTGCCATTATTTTCAATGGAAAGTGGTTGGACATTTTTCTAACCAGACTGCAATTTCGAAGAGGAGCTTACTTACCCCAAACTGTAGGCTTCAGATCCCAGCCTGTAGGCTGCAGCCAGCTTGTTGATGGATTCAGAGGCATGGCTGTAGGCAGCTGAGCTGGTGCTGAGGGCCTCAGAGTCGAGGCTGTAGGCAGCAGATCTCTTGCTCTGCGCGGCAGAGTGGTCGTAGGCTGCGGACCCGTAGCTGTAGGCTGCCGACTCGAGGTCGTAGGCTGAAGAGCCATGGCTGTAAGCTGCTGAGGAGTCAAGGCTGAAGCCTGCTGCAGACGAGTGGCGATAGGCTGAGGAGCCCCTGGCGTAAGCTGCAGATCCTTGGGCGTAGAGGGCAGATTTGCTCTTTGTCTCCTTTTGGTACTGGCTCACAGTGGAGGACAGCGCTTTGTGGCGGTACGCACGGTCATAGTGCTCGTGGTGTCTTTGGTAGAACGGTAAAGACATCATGGGTGCCTTCAAATTTTGGGCTTCACTGCACTCTTCTGAGTGTAAATAAACAGGGTGATGTCTGAAAAAGAGCAGGCCAAACATAAGGACTACAGTCAAGGAAATTACTGAGTTAGCATACAAATAACACCCAACAAACAAACACTGAACTTGAAAAATCAACTGCAATGAATTTAGAGTTATCTTTTTATGATGGCATTTAGACTTTCAGACAGGTTCATATTCAGGTTTCAAGATGCTCACATGTCACCTATCACGACCAGAAACCTTTGCACTGTTGTGTATATTCATTTGTAGTTGGCTCCCTGCTACTGCAAACTATAACTAATGAAACTCTGTGTGCCTGGCTTCTTCAGAGGTAGTACAAATAATTTTGTTCAATTACAATAGAGATGATAAAGTAATAAATTATTTTTAAAGGCATGAGCAAATCCAACAAGGCTATAAAAGCTGAAACAAAAATATATGAACATTTCATTTCTCTTTTTAATCCAATTTTCAGATTGAATTTAATGTTCCATTTATTATTACAACAGTGAATGAAAGCACTATGGTTGAGAAGGATATCCATTTTTCTCTAAATGCACATTACAGCGATTGTTTTGTGATACCAGTGTTCAATTTAAAAGGGCTTATTGTGCATTATACTTTTACAGTTTAATCAGGGATCCACTCTCTATGCAATGGGTAAAATAATATCATGCTCCTCAATCCAAATCCTTTTCTTTTAACCTAAAATATCATGTTCAAGATTGCCAAGGCCCTTCCTCCAGATGATAGGCCCATTTAAGATTTAGTTTGCACATCATCGGTTCATTGTCTTGTAGTCACTTGTAGTGCAAATTTTGATCAGGTAAGACGTAGTTCCCCTCTCAAAACGGGATGAAAGTTAAATGCAGAATGAATTTCCCTTTTTTGTTTGTTTGTTTTAAAACCAGAAGTGCAGTCATTATTCTGCTTTTTTATTTCACTGTTGTTAAAACTGACTTTTTCTACTTTCACATGCAAGCTTGCCTCAAGTAATCCATATGATAACCTTTCTTTCTCTTTCTTCTAGGCTCAGATGGCTACTGGGATTGTCCCTGAAAAGGTCCCTGATTAATAATAGATATGAGCTACAGCAAGAAAATGTTAACAAGGATTTAAAGAAGATCCAAAAATAAGGGTGAGTGGTGTTTATTATTGTTTTGGGGTTTTTTTAGTATCAATCACAAGAGTAGGAAAATTGTTCTGCTTCATGTTTTCTTCATACTAATGAAAAACTACTTAATGTTTGAACATAAAATACACTTGCAGAACTGGAGGGCAATCATGACTTCATGGAAGTCTAGACATCCAAAGTGGGTTGTCCTGCACAGGGTCAGGAGCTGGTCTTTGATTATCCTTGTGGGTCCCTTCCATCTCAGAATATTCTGTATTTCTGTGATTTTTTTCCCTGGTGTTTATACTCCCTAGTTTTTAGTCCTTGGCTTTTCCTTTAGAATTTGGTTCTGATAGCAAGTCAACAAATTTCAAACTATTCTCTTTGATAACTGCTGAGGTATTCACCCTAGCCAAGGCAAATTATGAAACCCTCCAAAAAAAAACAGCAAACCAAACCCAAATGCATCAAAAACCAAAAACAAAGAGGAAAACTCCCTTATATTTTAGGGATCTCACAAACGGATGTTCTTTGTAGGATAACTGAATTGATCATTTAGTTGCAGGAAGTCAGCAAGGAAGAAACTTTTTCAGAAACATTTTATGTGAAAGAAATTGCTGATATCCTGACCACAGTGAAACTGTGATTTCAAATGCATGAGATAATGCATTTACTTTATTTTTTATCTGAGGAAGGAGAAATGGGAAAGAATGTTAACCCATTGCTCTCTATGGCAAAAACTGATGCTCCTTTTTAACTCTCTTATTCCCGGTACTGGCTATTTGTTTAATGTCCGTCTGAAAGAATGCAATTATTCTGTCTAGCATCCTAATACCTGTCAGTATTTCGTGTTGTAACTTATTTCACTTTGTTAGCTAGCGGTAGTATGTAGCTCCTCTTAATTTCCCTAGTTTCAGAAGATTTTTTTTCTTCCTATTTCTTCATTGCCTTTCTCTTCCAGCTCTGTGGAGCTGGGTTTAGGACTTTTGAATCATCGTGATCCCAGCCTAGGAAGGTTAAGGCATACAGAAGAATATTGTCTCGCATACTGAAAGGGAAGGAATGTGAGAACATCCTGTTTTCCTTCTGCAGACTACTATGGTTTGTCTTCACCAGCTTTATTTGAAATGTTGGCTGGCTTCATCATTCAAACAGCCACAATGCTAACAGGCATTCAGCTCAGGCATTCCCACAACCTTCCAGGCTTCAAAGTATGGAAGGTGATCCACAAGTATGAATCACTGCATGTGTTGTCCATTAAGAACTTAAATTTGAGGCATTTCATTTACATTTTATCAGACTAAAAGAACTAGTTAAAATGTATAAAGGAAACATTTTTCTTCCAAACACAGAAGGTCTGGATCTCACCGTCCTCAGAAGTAAAAGTCTGTGATAGGAGTAAGGACTATGATAGCAAGGCAGGCACTGAGCACAAAGTCAGCTCTCATGGTTCAAATCAAAACCACCACTGACTCACACAATGTAAAAGGAAACCCCTTTCATAGGTACTTAATCACACTATGAGTCATGTTTTGTATTTCCTCTGAAAAATCACGGATTGCTCACAGGCCAGGATAAGTTGGTGACATCAGTCTGATCAGATACAGTAGTGTGATGCTATCAGAGATGTCAAGTAGCTCAGAAACTTCCAAGGACTTTGCTCCTACCTGGAGCACTGCCTGATTATCACATTAGCTCCCATCTCTTACGTTTTATCTATGACACCTGCACCCACTTAGTCTGTGTGCACTAACCAACCCCCTTCAGTGTGAGGGCAACGCTCCCTCTCAAGATCAGTGTAGCACTTCTGAACTTGGCCTAAAACTATTAGTGGCCATAGTTAGATGAATTCACCGTTTTTAGAGCTATATTTTAGCAGCTGTTGAACTGAGTATTTAAAATTACTGCTGAGCAGACAAACAGTTCTGTGCTTGTCCATAGTTCATTAAAGGAAGTGATTCTGCTGGTATCACCTCTTGTGTAGTTTATCAGTCTGTGTAATTCTTTAAAGATCTACTCCATCAATCAATGAATATAGTGAAATAGATTTAAGAAATTGAAACTCTTGTAAGCAGAGAAAATATAACATCCTATGCAACAAGAAGCTATTTATGTTATTTAAACATTCTCTAAGCCCACAGATTACATGACAAACTCTTCCTGTATCTCAGTAACCCATGTTTTATTTGAGAATACTGTGACAAAATGCAAAGATACCTGAGTGAAAATAAAAGAGCCCCTGCACTACTTTCTTCTATTTTCACAGCTGAATCTTCAGATGTCTTCAATTCACGTCCCAAATCCCTCAACTGCTGAGCTAAGAAGAATAAAGGGAGCTACTATCAACTTGGCATTACAGATTCAGATTAAAAATAACTGAACACATAAAACCTTCCGGCATAAAAAAACCACTTACCAGGATCCAAATGAATGGCAGCAAATGGAAGAGCTCCCAAGTGGATGAATAGCACAAAAATACAGCAGCAATGAAGCCAGCAAAGAAAGAGGTAGTTAGGACGAGGGGTAAGGACTGGACTTCAAGGTCCAGAACAAAAATAATGCCTGCAGTCAGTGGAATGTCAGAGCCCCAGTCCAGACCTTTTATGGCCAGGGGGATGCTATAAATATAGCATCGAAGAGGGAGAGAGACAGAGACAGATACCGATACCCTGTACTATCTCTGTGCAAAGACACCATGACAGCAGCTTCAAACTAAAGGAAATACAGAGTTCTCCCTTTAAAATATCCTCAGTAAATTCAGCATTCCACTTTCAAATTATTTCTAGGATTTTTTTCCTTGGTTAAATCAGATTTAGGAGGAGAGGAAAAAAATATTGTGTCATGAGCAAGAAACTAGGAAAGACCAATCCCTGTATTGGCCTTTGCTATGGTACAAGAATATCAACATTTTATTGGTATCTTTTTTTTAATGCCAAGCCACAGTACATGTAATATAAACATTTCAGCTTAATGACAATCTATCAAGACTCTCTAGTCATATGAGCTACATTTCAATAGATACGTATTTTCATTGTTCTGTTGACAATGTACTTTTTAATCATCATCTTTAAGATAAAACACTAAATTAAGAACATGACCTCATAAGGCATTTAAGTAGATATAAACAATGCAGCTCTAAAATACAATTTTTTGTTTCTAAATTAAATAGTACTACCTCTAGCAATAATTAAATGGGCTTGTCTTCTTTCATTTTGGCCACAGCATTCTGGCAGAAAAATGAGTAATCAGTGTGGCTGAATATCACACCAGAACAAGTTCTGTCATCTGAGATGTAGTAGTGGAATGCAGCGTGACTTCATTGAAAACACAATTTTCCTCTGCACTGTAAATTTAGCTTTCAATAAAAGTGATTAGTGCATTTTATTTTGTGCATTTGCACTGACAGAAATATTGACCCTTTCAGTTCTGCAATAGCTTCCCTTCACACTTGCCACACACCACAGCTGAGAACTTGCCAGATCCTCCAGCTCTGCTAACACTGTCCCCTTTGTGAGTGTAAGTACCAGAAAAAGGTCTGGACAGGGCTAGAGGATCCCAGGCTTTTGTCTACAATAGTTCCTCAGTATCTTCTTCACCTCACTGCCTTCATTCTACACCAAATCCCTTCATTGTCCCCACTAGCTTCTTGTTCCCTGGGGAGCCACTGCCTCCTGCCTGATGCTCCAACATGCAGTAAAGTTCAGAAGCCTCCTCACCTCCCACACCAGGAGCTGCTCAGGTGCACCAAATGTATGGGCTTTTGGTTTTTGCTAATGAGGACAGGAATTATGGCCAGTAAAAAGTTGTGCAGTCACAGAAACTGTATTGTGGCTCAGGAAACTGGCCAAATCTGAAACAGACAGAATGAAAAACAGGAACACTAATATAAGCTTTTCTTCCCCCAGAATATACTGTGCCAGTGGCAGTGCCACTGAACTATAGGTTCTGGGCTATAATGTTTTTTTTTAGTTAGAGTAGATGGGACCTCAGTGGACAGACTCCTGGATTTCATTATAAATCCTGATCCACTCCTTCCCCATAGGTCATTTGCAAGACATTGTAAAAGTCTTAACGACAGGCAAATTGCTTTTTAAGAATTCAGGGAGATGTAGAGAAATGAAAACAATTAAACATCACATTTCTCTGCTTTAATTGCAAGACAATCTGTATAGCTCACACGTTGGAGATAAACATCTGAACAACATTTTCAGTGTTTTTCCAGGCATAATGGCACCATGAAGTTCAATACAGTTTTCAAATTCTGTGCTGCATCTGTTAATTCTGTAAATAAAATGGAGATACAGTGTAACAGCAAAATATTTTGGTTTTTGTCCCTCAAATTTACACACTTTTAGTTTCAGTTTTAGCTTTATTATGAGATAATATCCACAGCTAATTTCAAATCACTTAACTCCTATTTGAATACCCAAGTACATATTTTAAATCACTTGGAGCTCTGAAAGCCTCAGAATCCCTGCAGCACTCTGTATCCACATGTATTTAGTCACATTGGTCTTGGGAAACACACCATTAGGAAATATTAGTTCTGTCTTCTCCTAATTGGACCTACAAAGTGCTGGAGATCAGTTTGTTTTTCTGAATGGGAAAACTTAATTTAGAACCCAACATGAGAGAACAAAAACCTTTCCAGACTGCCCACTGAAGTTTTGAGAACTACAGTGTCCTGTAGCTGGGGGCACAAGTCAAATTCCACAGCATCACGATCCATCTCTTTCATATGAGTATAATCTTAGATAAATATAGCAAAACAATTGTTGGACAACAGAGACTGTGAGCATGTGTGTTGTCTTCTGGAGTTTGCTTTCAAACTTGAGTTCAGATTTCCGAATATATTTTTATTTAAAAAAAAAACACTTTAGGAAGATGTGCTATTGTCCATTATACTCCAACTAGCCTGCTTCATAACCCAGCAACAGCTTGAGTGTCTGGACTCACACCTGAAGAACGAAGCACAAGACCACTGTCTCCTTGATATGGATAGAAAATTTTCCAAAAGCCTCTCAAGCTATTGACGCTTGGTGCTTAGATCAATTTATCATCATACAGGAATATCTGCCTTACCATTATTAGCAACATTTATTTTGCAGCGTCTCTCTGGAACTGGAAACGCCACCTGAGAATGTTGTTGCTGATGGCATTTGTTTTCCTTTGTAACATTATAAAGGTTTCTGTCCATAATAAAACCTTATCCCAGGAGCATATAGCAGATTCCTGGTGCTATTCCAGAATATAAAATTCTTATAATTTCTTTAAGTAAGTGCTTTTGGCACTTAGATGTTTTTTCAATCCATAGTATCTCCTGTCATTTTAACTTCCATATCTAAACAGATAGTTGTTAAATGTTGACCAACATTTTATCATTCTTTCCTAAACACCACAGATTTTTCAATACCTTCATTCCAATAAGGATGAATAGTCTCTAATAGCATCATTGTGTTTAGCTTTGTACCTTGAAAAGACTGGCCAAAACACCTTGACACGAATGCTGAAGGACCAGAGTTGTACCAACTTCAGATAACCCAAACCGAGAAAACTTGACTGAGGTATGATATCTGAGCTTCTGCCCTTTAGGTATGCAGCTTTTAGAAGCAGGTAATATGCTTCAAAATATGAGTTAAATAGTTTTGGCAGGATATTGGCCAAACAGGAGTGCCCAATGTCTGGGGCAGTGGGATGAGCACTGGCTGCCGGATCCTGAGAGAGCCCGTGGGAAGCACCAGAAACAGTGACTTTGCAGTGATTGCCACCCTTTTTTTTGTTATCCATAGCCTGTGTAACTGAACTATTTCATTACAAAGATAACAATCTGTAGATATCATCTTACTGAAGTGCAAGCTACTATTGCAATAATACAAAGCAATTACCTAAGGTATTACAATAATCATTTCCACAATCATTCAGGCACAGCTAACACAAATCTTGTGTACCTAGTACACAAGAACATCTTTCATTTTCTTTGTCCTGACATTAATTGATGAAATACTTTTGAATCAATCAAATGATTCCTTTAAAAGAAAGGATAGTGGCTATGTTGCTGACTCTGAAAATCAACTGGGATTTAGTTATTTTATAGGCTGTTGAATTTTTCTAGTTCCTCATCTGTCTTTTTCTTGCTTGTTCCTGGCTTTTTAGCAGAAACTGTCAATGTCTTGTTAGTATATCCCTGCCTCTTCAACTGAACACCCCCTCAGCTGGACATACCAGCAAGTGGCAGCAGTCTTCTCCTCCCAGTGATTGGAAAGAAGTAGAGGACTCCTGCCTCATTTCTCATGACTGCCATTCATAGCCCAGCATCTTTACACCCAAAGCAATCTTCATAATTCAGTGTAAGGTTAAAAACCAGCAAACTGCGAAACCTAAACTAGCAAGTCCAACTCCTCTGGATCATTTAGCCACAATAAATTTTAGAAGTGCTCCTCCAAAATACTCTGCCTGTGCATTCCACCAGTGAAAAACAATGACTTCTAGGTGAGTGATTTACACCTCTTTTCAGTACTTGCACCAACTGCAGTGATGTAGAGAGGAACACACACACCAAAGAACACATATCCCAAAGAGGCACCCACTGGCTTGCTGGAGCTCCCAAGGAAAAGCAACCATGCATTCACTGAGAGAGTGAGAAACTTCTGTGACTGCAGGTCGTGGAACTAGAAAGAGATACCAAGAGCAATCACAGGGGAGGGAAGGGCCAAGCAGGGGGTGACTGTCAGCTATTAAAATATCCTCCTCTGCTTGCTCAAACAGCGGGTTCAGAAAGCATAAGATTTTTTTTATTTTTTTTTTTTCCCCTGGTAACAGGTATAACAGACAGATTTATCCATGAGAGATTTAATTATCTAAATCCAGCTCTGGTGTATCTCTGACAATACAAGGCTCAGCACAGGACTTCTCCACCTGCTATTTACTGAGCTAATCAGTTTGGGGTGAATTTTTCAGTCAGCCCTGATCTTGGCACTGTATAGCTAGTCCAAATGAACTAGTTAATTTAAATCTCTTCAGATATATCTCTAGACAATGTCTGTGTACATAACAATAATTATTTTTTCAGCACAAGAGCTTGAGGTCATCAAGGCTCTGTTAAAACCTAGATGATGCTATAAAATGAGGCATAATATGCACAATGAGAAAACCCAGCCTCCTAATGAAAACACTTATTCATGAAGCACATAGGGCACTAATAAGTCAAGGCTGTGCTTATGCAGCCTTAACTCTGTCCCTGTGTCCAATTATTTCTTTATTTTTGTTTGTATTTCTGGCACTTCTCACAGTAAAGAGCATGACCACACCATCTTGGTGTGGAGGCACACTGCTCCCTCACTCCTGTGCTACTTTTAAAAACTCTCCTCTTGTTTACTTTTCATATACAAATTTTCAATTTGCAACATCACGCTGCATGCTGATGTTGCTCACCAATATTTGAGAAAAAAATACATGGACAAAATAACTATGATATTTGGCATGTCTTATGTGGTTACATATATATATATATATATGTATGTATGTATAGTTGATATTCTCTGCTCTGGTGAGGCTTGGACTGCTGCATCTAGCTCAGAGGCATCAAACATAAGAAGGACATGGACATGATGTAGCATGTCCAGAACAAGGCCACAAAGATGATGAGAGGGCAGAAGCACCTCTCCTATGAAGACAGGCTGGGGTTGTTCAGCCTGGAGAAGAGAAGGCTCTGGGGAGAGCTTAGAGCAGCCTTCCAGTGCCTAAAGGTGGTCTACAATCCAGCTGGAGAGGAACTTTTTACCAGGGCTTGTACGGGCAGGACAAGGGGTAATTTCTTTGAAGTGAAAGAGGGCAGGTTAAAATTGAGAGCTAGGAATAAATTCTTTACTATGAGGTATTATCATCTCTTTAATGAAGGGATGGGACTACTGTTGTGCTAAAAACAATTTATTGCTCAGATATAAATCAGCCACAAAGGCTGTGAGATATTCGAGAAGCAAGAATTTGGCCACAGCTCAAAGTAGTCACAAGTTTCTTCTTTACAAGGCAATACATAACATTCTAATCCAATGGAAAGTTGCCACCAAGTTGATTTTGTTTTTCTCACCTATCATCTTTACTTAATTCTGCTGCACTGTGTATACTTTTATCTAATGGGCTACTACTACACATACACATATATGCTCCTATTATAACATCCAAACCCTTAGCTTACTCTATGCAATTACTACACTATAAAACCCTTCACCATTTTACCCAATACAGTTTCTTACCTAAGGCATACTCTTACTTACAACTATAGAAACATAAGTTCATAATTTCTCTGCTTAATGTCTGTGTACTTTTATTTTTACATCAATCCAAGCTTCTTCCAAGGCTGTAAATCAAACCCTTCAGTATCTGTGGAAGTTTCTGTCTTTCCATGTCCTACATAAGGGTGGTGAAGCACAGGAACAGCTTGCCCGGAGAAGTTGTGGATGCCCCATCCCTGGGAGCGTTCAAGGCTGGGTAGGACAGGGGTTTGAGTAACCTGGTCTAGTGGAAAGTTGTCCCTGCCCATGGCAAGGGGTTGGAATGAGATGATCTTGAAGGTCCCTTCCAGCCCAAGCCATTCTATGATTCTATCCTAGGAGCTCAGTTTCTGAGACCTTTCATAAGAACTTAAAAGGCCAAGATATGACATAATACAGCAGAAACAAGTGATATAGGGACCACTTTGGTGTGCAAAGCAGAGGCTGTAGCACTGCTGAGTGCACAGCCCAGCCTGTTCTGCATACTCAGCTTCTCATCTATAGTATTTTTCATTTGGCACTCGATTTAATCATTTGAAATGGATGTTGAAAACAAATCATTGCCCAGCCAACCTATGAACCCTTCTATTAAAAATCTATGTACTGTTTCACACCAGCCACTTTGAATCTCTTCCACAGTTTGTCACTACTTGATCTCTGTTTGAACTGCACAAAGATTTTATATGAGCTTGTAAATTTGACAGGTATATGTAACAGAAATTTATTCAGAACATGCAAATCAAGAGGGGAAAACATTTTCTCTCTTTTTTTTCCCTGACTCTGGTGATGATTACTGTTGCTTTGCATAAATCACAGCAGAGCTGTGGGAGCTGGAGAGATACAAGATTCAAGCTTCCTGTCTGAAGTAATTTGTCAAAAATCTTCCATGTGCTAATGTGCTTTCAAAGGAATTGAATCTCATATCTTCCAGTTGTTTTATATTTTAAACATTAGTTTATTTAACTTTTACTTATAACCTTGGATTTTTCATCAGGTCTAATTTTCTTGTGTCAAACCTTTCCTATGTAGCACCTGTCATGGCCATCTCAGCTGAACTATATTTCCTTTTATGTTGTAAATTGGATCCCTTTCCATTTGAAAGAAGAGCTGTTTGTTTAGTTGGGGTTTTAAGCCATGTTATGAATATTTAAAGAAAAAATGTATTGATTTTTCCCCATAACAAATTATTTTCTTAACATATTGAGAAAAAGGCAGGGAGACTGCAAATAAAAATTAAATTTATTTTAAACAAACAGTCCTTTCTTCAAAGCCATCAAAGATCAGTCTAGCAGACAAAGAATTTCATGTGGAATCTCAACAGAAACCCATCTGCAATATGATGGTTTGCAGAAGGAAAAACTGATTTTCTCCAGGATGGTGGGTCCTGTTCTTGCAGCCACTGGCTCTTCTGAAGTATTAAGTAAATGTGAACTGGAAAAACCCTTCTGGAGGCTCTCATAGATCAGTAATTCTCAAGCACTAAAAATAGGTTGAGACAAAAATACCCTCCACATTAAAAAAAATTAACCTTGAGCATGTGATTAACTTCCAGTTCTTTTCTTGTTTCCAAGGAAAACCTTCACCCAATGTCTTTGGCAAAATATCCCCATTTTTTTGCTGGCCAACTTGGTAATTTGGTGCTGCTCCCTTTACAAATCATAGGAATCTGGGAGATTTTCCCAGTCTGTAACCACCACAACTTCATGGTACCCATGACTAAGAATCAGAAGGCTTTGTTCATCTTTCTTCTCTTTTACATTATTTTTGATCTTGTTATTCTGTGTTCTTCCATTCCTTTTTAATCTTTTTCTTCTCTTCTCTAAGAGTGTTTTGCTCTTCAAAGGATTTTGCCTGACTGTATAAAGCACCGATTCCTAAATTACTATTTCAAACAATGCAACACCAGCAGAATTTCTAAATCTAGCTGTACTTCAGTTGTGGTTTATCGTAACACTTCCTTCCAATGAGTCTGCATTGTGTGCAGCAATATAAGACCAATCTTTTAAGCTACTCTGGTTAGCATGTCTGAAGTAAAATAAAAGAGTGGTTATTAATTTAATTGGTTTGCATTTATGAACTTGGAACAATTTGCAGTTGCCAAGAAAGTCATCACTCATCTTAATCAGAAAAATAATCCCCCTAGGAAAATGATTAAGCAATTAAGCCTCTGCATAAGTGAAAGACTTCACAAATTGGCTATGTATTTTCATTGATAGGATTGCTGGTGACAGAGAACAAGTGTGCCATCATTTTATTGTCATCACTCTATTTGGCATTATTTCTGTCTAAATAGCCTTTTGTTTGTAGAAATTTGCATACTGTTTTACATCTCCATTTTCATACTGCTAGTCCAGCTAACCATTTCTAGTAACTACTATCAACAGACAGTACAGCATATCTAAAAGGCAATTTGGATCTACAATGAGAAACACAAAACCCACAAAATAATTCAGGTTGGGAGGGACCTAGGTGGTCTCTTTTTGACCCTCCAGTTGAAAGCAGGGTCAGCTATGAGACTGTTCACAGCTTTGTTGAGTTGGGTCTTGGAAACCTCCAGTAATGGAGAGTGCAAAACCTCCCTGGGCAACCTAACCTGTGCTAGCCCTTGTCTTGTTTAACACCTGAGAGACAGGAGTATCATCAGAACATCCTCACAAATTTGAGGGCTCTCCTCCAGAATCCTACTTTGATTTTTCATCTGTCTTTTAAAAAAACTGTGATATGTTTGTGACTCTACAATCTAGTGTTTAAACTCCTCCAGATACTCCAATGCCCACAGCTTGTCTGTCAGTACTCTGAAAGTTGTGGAACAGTAACAACAGACCATTTGGAGATCTGATGATAGATTTGTTTCAAAAATCTCAGCGGTTTAGGCAGTACAGTTTCAGCTGTATTTTACTATTCTCTTTATTGTTTCAGAACTGTTAGCATCAGATCCAGCTCTGGAGCTAGTAGTTTATCAATGACACAAAAGAAAGATTTTTTTTTGCTCCACTGCACAAGTTTCCAGCATCTAACTGTGTTTGCAAAGCTTTCCTTCAATTCAAGGGCTGATTTTTGACACTGACAGGCTCTAGCAATGATTTAATGGGTATTTTGACATTGCAACCTACTTGCTCAATTTTCCAGCTCCCATCCTTATATCCCTATGTCCTGCTTCTCAAACTTTGCCTTACCCTGGAAAATCAGGGCAGTCAGTGGCTGGCAGCATTGAAGGAATGCAGCTGGTGGAAGAGAACAGATGCAGTTGCTGAGGAGAACAGGTTTCCCTGCAGTCAGTTCAGTGCTATCACCAAAGAGGTGTATCCTAAGAAGGCAAACGTTGACATCTGGATAATCTCTGGACATACCTCATGGAAGGGTTATTGCTACATCACTGCTAGATTGTCATGAAGGCTCACAGAGTTACAAACATTTGATATGATCACGAATATAATGTCCAGAAACATGGTTGAGTCTTTAGCTGCATGTCCAGATAAAGGATGCAGGTCTCAGAAGAAGAAAATTATCTTTCCAAAGGGTCTGAAAGACCTGGATCTGAAGCTGAAGTGGTTTCAGTTCAATAATCCACATAAAAGAAGATGATCTTCACATTGGACAGTGGCAAGGAAAAGCCACTGATAACACTTGTCAATGTTAGAGACAGGCAATCTGTATTCACATTATTCAACACTGAAAGCACTGTGCTGGACATATATTGCACACTGTGAAAATGCAGAGCTGTAGCAGAAACAGGCATTTAAAAATTTCTATCTGTTCACTAAAATTGCTGAAGAACATTAATTTTCAGATCACAGAATCTCTGAATTATGCGTATAACTGATGGATTCTGATGTATTCTGAACGCAAGCTCAGACTAGCTCATCAACCACATGGTTATTTGCATAGATCAGTGAAAACTGCTGAAAGCAATATTGATATTCACAATCTCTAGCAAACATGGTAATGCTTTATTTGTTTTTAGCTTTTCTTTCTAGGTGTCAGATACAAGCATAATATTATTTCCCTGAAAATGATTTTAAAGTAATGAGTTGAAACCAGCTGTACAATTCACAAAGCTTTCTAGTTTTAATCCCTTCTCAGCACAAGTTCTTAAAACAAAACTGTAACAACAAATCAATTTTGCAATTCAAATGATTTTACTTAGGAAAAGTAATTGTCTGGGAAAAACATATCTTGATAATCCCAAAATAATTCAAGGAAAAAAGACCTGCATATCAGGGCATTACTGTTCCAGATATAACACTCAGGACGTTTAGGAACTGCACTCACTGGGTGAGCTGCACATACACTTAATTAACAGCTACCTTTTCATTGTGGTGGATTCTAAGTTCACAGGAAACTAAAGGTTCATTGTTCCAACTTGGGCAAACAGATGGAGGGCTGACAAATCTGAGGAGTCTCAAGGAATAGTCAGCACTGGCACCAGTCTGAGCACAGGAGAGGTTATACTCTCCCTTGCCTTTTTTTACTCTGTGATCCCTGGCTTCAGCCTGCCCCTGGGGGTGAGGCAACAAGAAATACAACGTAAGAACCAAATATGTGCAAGACTGACCAGAGAATATAGTTCTGGAAATGTGTTCCAGTCATCTGAGTCAAATTTCCAAATATTAAAATCCTGCTGCATAATTGCCTTTGTATTTTCTTTTGTAAGTAGCTCCTACTTTCCCTGTCATACAATGAATGCTGAGCTGTTTCTAAAGCACACTTGCAAACTATTTGGTATTCAAAGCTTTTGAGTCATGATCAACTTTGCTGCTGCATGCCTATCTCTTAGTTTGAAAATGGTTTCTCTCGGAGTTTGCACAGTAGAGCAGGTACCACCCCTATGAAGTGCCAGTAATGACTTTGCTGGCTAAGGAAGATGTTGCAACCTAATTCTCTGCAATAATTGGAAAGCTTTGCCCGAGTTTCTCCTGCTCATCTTGTAAGTGAGGTAGCAGACATTTGAAACCTGCCTGGGATCTGGTATTAATAATTCCACACTTTTGTCATAGAATTTTGTCTTTGGTTTTAGCATCCTCAAACACAAATAATCCTGTGATTCAAATTAGCTGCTCCAGTTCAGGAAGATGCAGTGATATCAGCATTTTGAGTTTTATCTTTCCACGAGTCTTTAAATTGTTCTGAAAAATGTATTATAAAAATCCTTGTCAGCATGTGTTCTCACTAGCTGATCTCACTGTCGCTGGTAGAAAGCTGACAGTGGAGCAGAAAAGTCTCTTTTGCCCAGGTATTTTCTTCTTCTGAACTGCTTGAAGTCATGGTTCCTCCAGCATCCATCCTCTGTGTATTAAACTAGGCTAGATGAGTTATTCAGAAAACTACACACAGAAGTCTGTGCTCCTTAGGGATAGGCACACATAGTACATGATCCTAAAATGCCTGCTAGCATAGTGGCAATACAATCTCTATCACAGGAACTCCTGTTCTGCATGGGCCATGACACTGCTAACCCAAACAGATGAGTCCTAATCTTCACCATGAAAAAACAGCGCCAGGGAGATAGCCTCTAGAATTATCATCTCCACAGACAAACACACTTTGGATTAATTAGAAACAGTCCTATAGATAACAGCATAATCTTTGTAGGAATAATTAGAACAGAGATACAGACCCAAAACATTCAGAGTTATTAGATAAAGTTAAAAGCATGTGGAGCCTGGAGTTCATGTGATTCACTGTCTTACAAAGCTGATACCAACCCAAGGACTAAATGTGCACAGCAAAATATATAAGGCATATCTTTGTTTACTATTTATAGCCACATGCAAAAACAGAGGGGGAAGCAATTGTTTACTAGATGGGTCTTACTTTCTACGAGATGGTCCAAACTGGAGCCCATCTGATGTCCATTTAACACCTCCCGGCAGCTCTTTGAGGTTTAGCCACACTTCTGTTGCAAAAAAACATTTATTTAAACATCACTTTTCCTCTGGCCAAAGCCCAAGGAAAATTAAAGTTAGCTACCTGGGAGAGATCAAATTGAATAGTTGAACCATATTTTCACATTCTGTCATTTTATGAATTAAAGTTTTAGAATACTTAGCTTGCAGAGGCTGAACTTGAAAGCTCCAGATGCCAATGGGATTTAGAGAAAAATCCTAGTGATGTCCACACTGGGGGGAAATGGCAATAAATTGGGACCAGAAACATATAATTTTTAAAGATTTTATTAGTATGTTATTGTACTTTTTACAGATGATGGAGAAGCAATTTTCATCAAACCAGCCAGACACACCCTGAAACTTTTAATACATGTATTTGTCATTACTTCTGCAAGTCTAAAGTGTCATTAAAAGAAAATGCACTATGGAAAATTTTTTTCAGCTGATATCTGATTCCTCTCATTTTGCTTGTATAAAATAACGTTACCTTATTAAATGTACCACAGCACTTGACATTTTCTATGAATGAAAAAGTTCTGTGTTTCAGGTTTTGGAGGGGAAGGGTGTGTGCTGCTCTAACATCCACAGTGGGCAGACAGCTGAATCCTCAGCCAGGGGCTGGGAGCATGTTTGAGTACAATCCTGAAAAATGTATTACTGGTTTCCTGAAGAAGGGCTGATTTCCTGCTTACTCATCTGCAAATTCTTACTGTTTCATTAGAGCTCTTCAGAGGCTGCTACGCTAGCTGGCAGGGTAAGTAGAGGGAATCTGTCCCTTCTTTCTGCTCATGCCAGCAGGGACTTACCATCAAGTGCAGCTGCATAATGACTGCTAGAGGCTTAAAAACAGCTGCTGATCAGCTCTAGAAATTCCTGGTGGAGCTGTTACGGTTTTCTTTTGCTGTGGGCTTGCTCACAAGGAGAGGAAGAAGCCTGGTTGCTGGAAAAGCTCAAGTGAGCAGCATCTGGCCCTGTTGATGGGTTTTCTGTCCTAGTAAGGGGGTAACCTTTCAGGAGGGTGCAGGAACATGGGAAACCCAACCTGCAGCAAGGAAGCCAGGGTCCTGTGCTCCCTCCTACAGCAACTCCAGAGAAATCAGGAAGGGCTGGACAAGCAGGATCTGGTGAGATGAGGGCTGGGCAAGGGCTTCAGAAATTCCAGTCAGAAAAGTGGGAGCTTATCCTTTTCCTTCCTTGAAGTTGTTACAAGGGGAGGAAAAGGGGAAAAAAAATATTTTATAACATCTATGAGATACCCCAAGGAAGTCTTTCTAGGGTGCAGCCACGGGGGAGCATGGTCTGTCAGCAGCTATTCCGCAATATGAAACATAAGGAGCCTACCTTTAAAATGGGAATATATAGAGGGACTGAAAAACACCTTTTCCCCACAATTTCCTCTATTATTCGTATCAGCTAGTTTTCACTATTATCACAAAGCCATGGGTCAAATTACAGTTTTGGGTGGAGCATTTGGAAAATTATTTTTCTCTTCCTTATCCCCAGACGAAAAAGTTGAGTCAAGTTCCACATGCCATTTCACATTTCCTTCTGATTTCTGGTCTCAAGGCTGCTTTAAATGTGCAAAATGGCCAGAGTCTTAATACTTTTCTTTTAAAAGCGAAATTTCATTTTAAAAAGCACAACATCTTTCTCTCTAAACAAGGGTTTTTGAGATATCTTCCTAGCTGATCAACAGAATAAAATCATATATCCTTCCACAGTTGGCAAAAGGGAGTCAATGGAGTACTGGGTGCATACAGACCAGTTAGATAATGTTCATACAATAGGAGAGGCATATAGAGAGGAATAAATCCAAGTATTTTAGTTTAAGAGCATTTATGCCTTTCATTGATTTTTTTCGCAGTCCTCATTACTTTTGCTTTGCTACACAAAGGAGCAAACATGTTCTAAACATTAGCATCAAAATTAACATGTTCCTGTGGGACATCCAGGCATACTTGAAACAGGAAGCAAGGCTAGAGAAGGAAGATATATCACACAATCTTGTGTTAATTAAGTCATTTTTCCATTGTAATTTGTTTGTTTTTTCACATCTGTCCTGAGTTCATTTGGGCTCATAAACTATGAGTTCTCCATTGCCTTCCAGGTTTGAAGGAAACTCATTCCAAATCTGCTTTTCTTTTCCAGCTCTTGGCCTACTTTAGAATATTTGCTTTCATACACTTTCCAAGCACTTATATATTTTATTTGATTCATATTTATTCAAAAATTCCTTCTAAATTCAGCTTAGATCCAGATTTTCAAACCTCACTCAAGTAGTAGGTCAGCTCTGGCTCATCACACTCACACAGAATGTGTCTCTGCTGCAAACAAGGAGATTAATTTTATTATGCAAATGGAAAACATATTTACCATAGGTGTTATTGATCACTATGATGCTGTACCATTATTACATTTGTAACTGTGATTGGAACAAAATGCTTTCCATCCTAGAAAAATAACATTTGCGCTTTCCATTAAATGAACACACCGATTCCCAGCCTGTACCAAAACCAGAGAGACTGTTCAGGGTTTCATCACGTGTGAAACTGCAATGTCAGGTTTCATAAAGTTTTAACAGCTGTGATACACTCAGCTCCCAGGAAAGCTTCTGAAGCAAACAGAGCTTGGGGACACTTCTCTAAAGTTTTCATTGACTGGGAAAAAGCAATTAACAGCAGTGAAGCAGAGCAAAGAGGGGCAGCTATACCAAGGCAGGCCGTCGCTTTGTAAAATACCAAGCAATTTCCCTTGGTAGAGGCAGGCAGATGCTTGCTACTGGTAACACTCTATGGCCCTCAGCACAGGAAATACAAGGACAAGCTGGGGCAGACACAGAAGTCCTCAAAAAATCATCTGAGGACTGGAGCACCTCTCCTTTGCAGACAAGCTGAGAGAGTTGGAACTGTTCAGCCTGGAGGAGGCTCTGGGGACAATTTACAGCAGCCTTCCAGTCTCTAGAGAGAGAAGAGAGAGCTGGAGAGGAACTTTTTGCATGTGGCATGTGGTGATAGGACAAGGGGAGACGGCTTCAAACTGAAAGAGGGCAGATAATAGGAAAATATTAGTTATTAGGAAGAAATTCTTTCCTGTGTGGGTGGTGAGACACTGGAACAGGTTGCCCAGAGAACTTGTGGATGCCCCATCCCTGCAAGTGTTCAAGACCAGGCCGGACAGGGGTTTGAGCAAATTGATCTAGTAGGAGGTGTCTCTGCCCGTGGCAAGAGAGTTGGAATAAGATGTTTTACTTTAAAGGTACCTTCCAACACAAAATATCCAGTAATTTGGTAATTGTATTCCATGAGTCGTGGAGCTCAGAAGCGCCCCAAGCGCACGCGGCACCTATTGGGTCTCTCCCCTTCCTGCCGCAGCTTAGGGCTGGACTTGGCCCCACACTGGTTCGGTGTCATTTCAGCGTCCCGCCTCTCCTGTCCCTGGCGGTGGCAGAGCCGGGCTGTCTCTCGGGTCCTACCCAAATGCGGAGCTCCCCTTGCTGGTGACAGCCGGTACGGGACCGGCTCCCGGCTCCGAGCGCTGTGCAGCGGCACAAGCGTGTCCAGGTTAAGGTGAGAATCCGAAATCGAGGCGAGCGGATCATCCTCAGTCTCCCCAGAACCTGCAAGCAAGGCGGCTGCCGGGCTCCGGTGGGGGTGCCAGCAAGTACCAGCACCTCTGGCTTCTTTACAGGCACATGGTCACGTCAGTGAGGTACAGGTACAAAATCATTTGAGTATAGTGCTTTGCTTTTATTCTTTGAATACCCTAAATCCCACTGAGTTGTCTGGGGATTTGTATGACCCATGAACTTTATTAAAGCATACAGTTCAAGAAAGGATTCTTCTCACAGTAAAATGCATCCTCATAGAGGAGAGTGATGAAGAGGTGCAACATGATGGCTCTTTATATTCACGTGGCCAGGATTTTGGTGGCTGCAGACTCTTCTTGGTAATTTCATCTAATTCACTTCAGGTTGCCCCTGCCAGCCTGAATTGCTTTATTATCATTTCCATGGAGGGAAATTGGGTTCAATGTAAGTGGGAAATAACAATACACATGCAGAGTAAGGTGTTGAGACTGAGAAGTTCCCAAACAGTGCATAGAAGACAGCAGTGGAGAGCTGGAGCATGAAAACACATGGAAGATGCAAAATGCAGAGATGTCAGAGGCCAGGAGAGCCCAGGACAGCTGATCCTTCCCCAGACACGCCACCACACAGCTGGGCAGGATGCCTGCCAGGCAAGAGAGGAGCCTGGTAGCTCCACTGATACTGAATTTATTGCAGTGAGATGATGCACACAAACAAAGGAGTCACCGATCTGGAAGGATTAGCCTAAGTCTAGGTATAGTCAAGATTGAGTTTAAAAGCAGCCTTGCAATATTGGAAGCTCATAGTGCAAACTTCCAAATCCCATTGGAAGTAGACTTCAAAACGACCTAACTTAGTGACAATCCCTTTACATTCCCAAATCTCATCTTTAGCATTTATGGTGGTCTAGCTCACTTGTGTTTCAGTTTCACCCTCTGTAAAGTGAACTCATGGCACTTTTATAGAGTAGAACTAGGTTTAATGAGAAGAATGCTACAAATTATTAATGTATTTTTTGCAACTGGTTAATTATCTTTTTCTGGAAACAGGATTGCTCTTCATGAACCAATATTAGTGCTGTATTTCTTAAAGATTACTGAAATCTACTGAGTTAGTTTCTCCCTACTTCTCAAAATAAAAGCTTGCTCATGTTTTCCCACTAAGAAATTACTCAGAAAAATAATTGCAAAAGGTTAATCAACTATGGTGATTTAGAGTGTAGGCCAAAGTCCTCTGTGGTTAGTCAGTATATTAAATATTACTCATTATGTTAAATATTAAACCCGACAGCTGCTCATATCCAGGACTCTCCAGACACAGATCCCAAACATGAAGGATTATTCTGACAGGTCTTCCTACATATTCCTTACTGACATTTTAGGCTTTGCTTGTGATTTCCATTTTTCCAATTTCACATAAGCTAAAGTATTATTTAATATAGGCCATAAAAAAAATGAACATTGGGCCAGTATTGTACCAATTTTTGAAGGAAAACATTAGAAAATCTTTGTCTTATTATTTATTTAGTTGTTAGATTAAAATACCTTTGAATGGGTAAATATTCTGATTTTTGCTCATACCAAGGTTAACTTGGATAAATTATGCATCAATTTCACCACTGACTCCAGCTGTGGGAGCAGTGGACTCTAGAAACATAAGAAACAGATGGAAAAAGTGATGCAGAGCATGCATGAGTTTTGTATGCAGCATGAGGAATGACACATTTCTGGATCATGAGAGGAAAGCCCGTCTCAGCTTCCACGCTGGAGCTACTCTGCAACCCACGTGTTCAGGGTGAGGAGATGCCTGTTGTGACACAAGTGGGCAGCCTGCAGAATTCTGCCAGTGCCGAGGGAAAGGTGGGAGATGTGACAGCAACCACCACAATTCCGTATACATAAAAAATACTGCCAGCAGTAGCAGAGACAGGGAAAACTGTAAGGGGCTTTTTTTGACTCTGCAGGTGCTGAGCAGAGATGTTTCCCCAGAGCTGTGCCCTCTACCAGGACAGCCACACCACCTGGGCACTCAGTTAAGTTCATTTCCCTCAAAAAAGTCAGAAATATGGGTCATCTCTTACTGCTTTCACAGACTGTGTGACTTTATATACAGTTGTAAACCCTGCAAAAATCAAGTAAGTAGAACTAGATGCAAAGTTATAAATTAGGCCACATAGGCAGTGGTTGTGATATCTATTTGTTATATGATGCTGTTTGTATCTTTGAGCTGTGGTTGCCGTTTTTTGGATGTTTCTGTTCATCCCATATTTCTCTTCATCTTGGCTTAAAAACAGCATTATTTACTAGGAAAAGGTTCTTCTTCCAGAGGATGGCTGGGCACTGGAACAGGCTCCCCAGGGAAGTGGTCACAGCACCAATCCTTACAGAGTTCAAGGAGTGTTTGGATAATGCTTCCAAGCATAAGGTGTATTCCACAGGGTGTCCTGTGCAGGGCCAGGAGTTGGACTTTTATGATCCCTGTATGTCTCTTCCAAGTCAGGATATTCTGTGATCATCTGAGAATCTTCAGGACACAGCAGCACCTGCCAAGCACACAGGACAGAGCCGTACCATGTGCTGGGCTGCTTAGAGCTGCCAAGTCCATCAAGGGACTGGAGCATCTCTCCTGTGAGGAAAGGCTGAGCGAGTTGGGCCTGTTCAGCCTCGAGGGGAGGTGACTGAGAGGGGACCTTTCAGATATAAGTATTTGAAGGGAGGGTCAAGAGGATGGAGCCAGGCTTTTCTCGGTGGCGCCAAGGAGTAAGATGCACAGGAAGTGCCACCTGAATATGGGGAAGGATTTCTTTACTGTGTAGGCGACCACACACTGAAACAGGCAGCCCAGACACAGCGTGTGGAGTCTCCCTCACTGGAGATGTTCAAGAACCGTCTGGATTCAATCTAGTGCCGTGTGCTTGAGCAGAGAGGCCGCACAGATGACCCAGGGTGGTCCCTCACAGCCTGAGCCATCCTGTGCCTCTGTGGTTCTGTGTTACCGGCTCCGCCCCGCGCTGCTCCGCACCATCGCAAGCAGCTGAGAAGAGGACTAGTTCCTCGGGCAGACAGCCCCGGCCTCGGACAGAGGAGCCCCTGGGCAGGCGGAGCAGGACGGGGGGAGCAGCGCTCCAGCGGCTCTGAAAGGCCCCAGAGCCGCGCAGCCCCCTCCGCGCCCCGAGCCCCTCAGCAGGGCGGGGCGAGCGGGGACAGCCCCGCCCCCGGCGCGAGCAGGAAACTCCCGCCGTTGCCTTACAAGGGCAGGCGCGCGACTCCCTCCGCCCCTCGCCTTTGGAATGTGGTGACCGCACCGCGCTGCACCAACGCGTCGCCGGGGGAGGGGGGACGCACACAGGGTGGAGGGGCTGAGCTCGTGGCCCTGTCTTTCTCCTTCAAGGAATGCAGGGACTCCAGGGAAATAACGTGAAACACGCGGGCTGCCGCGGCTCCTCTCCCCGGCACGGCTTGTGGCGCCTGACCCCCGAAGCGATGAGCCAAGCCGCCACCTCCCCCTCCTGCGCGGATGGTCTCGCCCACGGCTTCCTTCCTGCCCGGCAGGGCGGCGGCCGCTCCGCTCTCCGGAAGTGCCGCTCCTGCTACTCCCCGCCGGTGCTGTGTCCCGCCGCCAGGTGAGTCGGGGGGCTCCGCCCGCTGCCCGCGGGGCCTGGGGCCGGCGGCCCGTGAGGGGTGGGGCGGGGCCGGGCCGGGGGTCGCTTGCGGCCTCGCCCGCCGCGGGCGCAGCTCCGCTCGGGGCTCCTGCTATTGATGGGGATCCGCCCTGCGGGATGGAGCTGGGGAAGACCCCGACTCCGGGCCCCTGTGAGCCGGGCAGGGCGCGACGCCGCGGGGACGAGCTCCCTGTGCACCATACGAGGGAATTGGTGTTAAAAGGTGCTGTTTGCCTCCCTGCCGGAAGAGCTTGGCTGCCTCCCGGCCACATCGAGCCTCTGCGGGTGTTTCCTCGGCTTTGTCGGAGCATGGGAGGGGCAGGGCTGGGAGCTGCTGCGGTCGGCAGAGGGTGAGCTCGTGGGACGGGGTCTGTCCCTTCCTGCGCACGTTTTGGAATAACCATGCACAGGGGACTGCGTGCAGTGGTTCCCCGGCTCTCAGAACTACAGAATCAATGAGGTTAGAAAAGACCTCTGAAACCATCGAGTCCTGTGGCCGACCACCGTGGGAACTGGACCATGGCACTGAGTGCCACGTCCGGTCTTCACTCAGACATCTCCAGGGATGGTGATTCCGCCACCTCCCTAGACAGTTCCAATGTCTAGTCACCCCTTCTGTGAAGAAGTTCTTCCTTATGTCCAACCTAAACCTAGCACAGTTTTTTCTCTCTCTTATCCTGTCGCTTGTTGACTGGGAGGAGAACCCCGTTTGGCTACACCCTACTTTCAGGTGTTTGTAAAGAGCAGAAGGTCACGTCTGAGCCCTGTTTTCTCTTTTGCAGACAGGCTGTATTGACTCCTTGGTGCTGGATTTTGAGGCAAGTGTGATTCTTGCAGAAGGATTTTGGGAAACTTCCTAGTGAGGAGTGTGTTAAAGTAGATTTTATGGCTGGGTGGGACAGCATAGGGTTTGGTTTTTGCTAGTTTGCTTTTATAAAGTGTAATCTGCTCTTTATTGAGCCTTGACACAGATCTGCTGGAGAGCACTTTGCTCTTATCTTTTCCTGTTGCCACCCAGATTATGATGGATGTGTGACTGTATATGATGCTGTAATTGAGTACATGGACATAACTTGAGATTTAGCTTTGAGGTTGACTTTTGAGTTTGATGTTCTATCTTAGTTCATGTAGAGACTTACTTGGCTCTGGGTTTGGTGATTTATTGTGCAGTGGTTTGGTTTTTTTCAGTGACAGATTTTGCAATTACTACAATAGTCATAATTTTGAAATATTGGAGTGTTTCCTAAAGCATAACTTTTGGTCCCTGTCTCTGAACAGGTCCAGCTTGCACCACTGTTAGTGGGCTGTAAATTTTCACAGCTTATTACAGTA
The DNA here is from genome assembly GCF_009819885.2 of Catharus ustulatus. Lineage (NCBI taxonomy): Eukaryota > Metazoa > Chordata > Aves > Passeriformes > Turdidae > Catharus > Catharus ustulatus. The sequence continues at coordinate 110,403,098 of NC_046221.1, read as the reverse complement.
ATTTCACGACCATAAGGCGCACCGGACTATAAGGCGCACCCCCCGGGAGCCGGCACATTTCGCAACTTTGTAGATCATATAAGGCGCACCAGACTATAGGGCGCACTTTTTTTTTTTTGCAGTGAGGCCCCGCCCCAGCTCCCCCTGCACGCTTGCTGGCCGAGGCCCCGCCTCAACCTGGTAGCCATGGGCCCCCGGGCCCGCCTGTACCCGGCAGGGCCGGGCTATGCCCGCCGCCAGTCCGTGCAGCATCCCCAGGGCCCCGCTGCTCCGGGAGTTCCCTGGCACTCCGGGTGTCACGCGCTCCCCTGGCGCACTGGGAACCCCGCACTGCCGGTGCGCTCCGGGAGTCCCCTGGTGCTCCGGGTGACCCAATGCTGGCAGGCTTGCCCCGTACCGCCGCTGCCCTGATTCCGGCTGCTTGCCCCCTCCTCGCACGGCGGCTGCTCTGATTCTGGCGGCTTTCCCCCTTCCCGCGCGGCAGCCGCTCCGATTCCAGCGGCTTTCCCCCTCCCCGTGCAGGGGGTGCCCCGATGCTGGCAGGCTCGCACTTCCGGGGTGGCAAATGTCGCAACTTTGTACATCAGATAAAGCACACCGGACTATAAGGCGCATTTCCGGTTTCGGGGGAAAATTTTAATCAAAAGGGTGCGCCTTATAGTCGTGAAATTACTGTACTTGGCTCAAAATTTTCAGTTGCTTGGGTTTTTTTTTCCTTAAGGGTTTATTACTTCCCAGAGGAAGGGACCACAAGATGACTCTCTGAGCTTCTGCAGTTTGATATCCACTGTGACTGAACAAATGACAATACACAGGCAGCACAAAGCAGCACAGTGCTGCTACTATCTATTATTTTTTCAGTATGGGAAAGTCTTCCTAAAGAAAGGCTGCATTTTCAGAAATACCTTATGATAGCTCTCACAGGTTAGGTCTTACATTTGAAGTTTCTTGGGCACCTTCCAAAACAGGCCCCAGACCATTCAGTGCAGCATAGTATTAAACAACAGGGACTAAACTTGCCTGTCATTACTTGCCCTATGTAATGTAGAGTATTCCCACCTTTTATGTACTGAAATTCTATTTGCAGCCTATACTAACCTTATTTCAATTATAAAAGCATTGGCTTAGGTGTGGGTCTTTTTGTTGCAAACACTTTTGGAACCTTTAAATCGTAAATTGATCTCTGGCTAACTGCATTGATGACTTTTGGTTTTCTGAAGATGTTCCAAAATGTACCACCCTCTTTCTAACAGAGATTCCTGGAGCTGAGTTCAGTGTTTCAGGTATAGCTGCACCAAACCTGTGCTGAAGGGCACTGCAGTCCTGTGAGATCTGATGTTTCTTTGTAGCTAGGCTGACAGCTCTTTTAGACTGGAGGAGTTCCCAAGCTTAGTTCAGAGAAACTTAGAACACAGTAATGCATGCATTGGCACTTTTTCATTTTTTTCCTATTAGAATATTCTCTGATAAGTCAGTCTTCTTAAAAAGAATGTGCTGACAGTCTGCTTTTGTTACCTCCTCTTGCTTAGGATTGAATTGTAGGTGAGAGAATTGCAGGTAGTGGCTTGCTGGGAGCACTGCCTTTGCAGCACTGATGCCTTTTCACTGATCCTAAAATTGCAAGCCAGACGCAGTTAGGTGATAAAAAGTGATTATCTTTAAAAGGGTCCTTAGGGTGCACAACACACTGGATGAAAAAGCTCCGAAGATGTGTAGTATAACAAGTGGATACAATTTTATATGCTCAGCAAATTAGAGACATAAGTGATGAGGTAATTCTCCCCTGGTTCTATCCTTTTCTGAAACAACCCCTCCTCCCCTTTAGATAGGAACTAAACTTTGTTAATGAAAAATGTGGGAAGCTGTTTTGACCTGGGTGTCCAAAGAATCTAACCTTGGACCCCCATACCTCAGAGCCACTGGGGAATGTATTTTGTCTTTCTAATAGAGTAGGTAAAATCCTAGCTATGAATACAATAGTACGCTAGAGAGTTGCAAATGTATGAATATGGAGATACATAAAAGTGAAAAGGTAAAAATTAGTTTGGTCAGCATCAGCACGTGCAGAATAAAATTTTTGTTGACTTTGAATGAGGTATATCCTGAAAGTTGCATTATTTCAGAGCAGAGTTATTCACATACAGTGTTTGGCTCTATTTTGGGTAGTGGAACTTCTAATCAATAATCCAGAGTTAAGTGAGTGCTTGCCTGAGGGTTTTTACAGCGGTAAGAAAACCACCAAAGTTATGCACAACCCTCGGCTGCAGCTTGAAAGCAAACTACCTTTGTTGTCAGCTGTCTACATAAATATCTCGAAGTCAAGAGTTCACATTTATTTGTTGCAGTGTTGTGGAGGCCAGACATCTCGGGTAGCTTGTGGTTAGTGAGTGCAATGAAGAGAACGTCTGCGTTGTTGGGCGATGCGCAGTTGCATTTCATGGGCTATTTTTAGTTCAGGACATAATAGTTTGTTTTGTACGTCAGAAGAACGTTGTAGATGCACGTAGGATTTAAAAGTGTGGAATTAGCAGGGGAAATCAGTAGCTGTCAGTGTGGACAGACTGATAAGGACGTAACCATGGACTTTCCTTTCATGATCCAGATGCTTGGTACACCCTCTCAGGTACCTAATACAAAGCAAGGTAAAATGCCTTTCCTTTTATTAAAAAAAAAATCAAAACCAATACAAAATAACTGCTTTTTGCCTGCATGTAGGGTTGACTGTATAAGGGAGTTACTTTGCTTAATTTTCTTCCCTTTTTTTTAAAGGATAATCCCAGTTAGTGACTTCAGTCTTGCTTTTTAGGAGTCTAACAGAAAGTACTCTTTGAGCAAACTGAGACAGTTAGAACTCTGTTATGCCTCTGATTAGCATTGCATTTCTGACCAGATAGTTTGTTTCTAAGTTATAAAATTAATACTTGGTGTCAATTTCAGAATATTGATATTCTTGCAATTACAGGTGAGGCTTAAGTTTCTTCTTTCAGGAGACACTTGCTACAGGTGCATTCTGTAAAATTCAGAGCCAAGGATGGAAGGAGTCTGGTTTGCATAACATTTTGTTTGAGCATTATGGAGGATTATATCAGTACGGATTGCATTTTAGTTTTAGCTTAATGCAAGCAGATTTTATGAGACTTTTGGAAACAACATTAAAAGGGTATAACTTCTGATCCAAAAGCAGTCTTGACGGCCTTGTGTTTGCCTTTCAGTGAATGACTCAGCTTTTCGAGTTTGTGCTGTCATACATTTAGTTGGAACACTGTGTATATCTTCCCAGATAAAGAGATGCAGATAACTTTAAAGCCTCACTTCTACCCTGAATATATTAGTGTTGTAACACATAGTAATCTACCATGTTTATTTCTTCATTTGACAGCTTCCAGGGAAACAATGACATTGGTATACCTGTGATGTGTGAAAATTTATAAAAATATATAAATGTTTCTGAGGGTTGGTAGTTCAAAAGAAAGTCTTCACATTTTTGTAGCTATTATGCCTTTAATTCATTTTAAAAAGAGTATGCTGGCATTTGCATGTGTTGTGTAGTAGTTCCACTGTGTAAGGGAATAGCACTGTAGAGCTTTTGAACTAAGTCAGTGGTCTCTCTCTCTCGACGGCAGCTAGTCTAACAAAATATTATTCAGAGCTTAAAATACATTTCTTCCCCTCCAAAATGTTAGTTTAGCATACTGTCTGATCTGTTTAACCACTGTGCTAGTTTAGCAGCATATATCCTTCTATGTCAACAATGCCTCCCAAATTCGCAAATATGTAGTTGTCTTGGTTTGTGGAAGATGAAGGTGGAGTATTGAATCAGCAATACAAGCACTATGTGAGTTTCATTTCAAGAGCTATTATTTGATATGGTTTTTTTACTGTAGCCTGATATTGGCCTACAGTGCTGGTCCCTGAATCCTCAAAGGCTTTATGCTTTAATAGCAAGTGAAGTCTGAACGAAAGTGGAGCAGGAGATACTGAAATAAATGTGTACTTTGGGGTTTATGCTGATAGCATGAAACTTAATGTCCCTCTGCTCATCCTTCCCCCGAGGACTTGCAATGTGATTTAATAAGGCTAAATCTTGGATATGTTTCTGTTTCCTTAGAACCAACAGCCACCATGTCTAGCAAAAGGGCAAAGACAAAGACCACCAAGAAGCGCCCTCAGCGCGCCACTTCCAATGTATTTGCGATGTTTGATCAGTCGCAGATCCAGGAATTCAAGGAGGCCTTCAACATGATCGACCAGAACAGGGATGGCTTCATTGACAAAGAGGACTTGCACGACATGCTCGCCTCCCTTGGTAATGTCCCTTTGCTGTTCGTGCTTGCCAGGCAAATTGGTGCTGCCAAAATCAAAATACTGAGTTTGGGATATGAGAGGTGTCTCAGTTTGTGTTAACACTTCTGGCATTACTTCTTCAGTTTGAAAGCTAAAGCAAGTGTGAATCCCTTTATCTGTAGGAAAGAATCCAACGGATGAATACCTGGATGCCATGATGAATGAGGCTCCGGGCCCCATCAACTTCACCATGTTCCTCACCATGTTTGGTGAGAAGTTAAATGGCACCGACCCAGAGGATGTCATCAGGAATGCTTTTGCTTGCTTTGATGAAGAAGCAACAGGTACATGGGCAAAACAACAGTGTACACATATTACTTCTACTTCCTTCTGTAACATTAAATACTTGTGGTTATAGAAGTGGTGATCAGTTTTTTAACTCTGAAAATTTTAATTTCTGCAAACTGAAAATCATGCCTGTATCCTCGTGTGCTACATTTGCGTTTTAAGTCTAGAAATTTCAAATTTCTGTCAGTTCATTCTGTTGTTAATGACAGGAGAAAGTGTAAAAGATGTTGACTGGGAACCAGGGTCTTAATTTATTCCTAACTTAAAATTCACCTTTGGGGCTCTTTTATGAGGGGAATCATTGTTTTTAAAGCTGTAGTGCTTTTATGAAGAACTTGTTTTTCTGTCAGCAACTTGGATCCACTTTCCCTCTGGTATGTTGCACTAAAAGGAGAAAAAAAGGAATGCAAAAAAATTCTTTTGTGACTCGCAAGGCTGATGATAGAAGCAATCACAAGTTATACAAGCCTACTTGTTTAGTAATTAATGCCAAAAATCTGTTCTTTGCAATCAGTCTGGTAAATCTGAATTTTACCCCTGATTTAAGATCAATTTCAAATACTGTAAACTTTTCCATGTTTCATGCACTTGTTGAATGTTAATAGTCAAGTCCCATGACTTTTTTTTTAGTGGTTTTTCAGTAGGAATCCTCAAGGTAAACTGATCCCCTTTGTGATTTTTAAAATACTGAGTTGTCAGAAGGTTCTTGGTACTATTGGGAGTATAGACCTGCTGTTGGGAAGGATGTCCAATATGAATACTGATAAATTTTTATGTTCTTTGGAACACCACAGGCAAAGCATATAATGGTCTTTATTTTAAGCAGCGGGACCTTTCAAACTAAGATGCCTGATTTGATTGAATCCTTGTAATTATTTGCAGTTTTAGTAATAGGCTTTAATGGCGTTATTTTCATTTGGAAGATGAAGACTGTAGGTATCTTTAATTGAGGGAAAGAACTCAAAGAAAGAAATTATCACGCATGTATTAGCAGGAAAATGTAAAAACTCTGTCCTTCTACACTGTGCTCCAGGGTTCATCCAAGAGGACTACCTGCGGGAGCTGCTGACCACGATGGGAGACAGGTTCACGGATGAAGAGGTGGATGAGCTGTACAGAGAGGCCCCCATCGACAAAAAGGGCAATTTCAACTACATCGAATTCACGCGCATCCTGAAACATGGAGCAAAAGACAAGGACGACTGAGCAAACCCCTGGATACCTGCAGATTATCTCTACATATATGTTTTTTTGTAACGGTTTCTTCCTCATAGAACTTGTTGCATGCATTTAGCTCCAAAGCTTTTGTCTTTTTCAATATATTTATCTATTCCAGGCCATTTAGGCACATTTGCACCTGTAATCAGACTGGAAGTGGCGAAAATATTGTGAGGGAAAGGCTACAGGACAAACATTCCCTGGAGTTGATAGTCCAGGAAAATAATCTCAATGTTTCTGGTTTAGCTGGATTTTTACATTTTTGTAATAAATGCCATTTTGAAATAAAGATTGCTATATAGATAAAATACCTCAAAATCTTTTGTGAAGAATGACATTTCTATTACGCATTTACAAATGCAGCTGCGTTCATTGCATTTTTCTTGCAGTTGCAAGGCAAGCTAGAAATCTCATTTTCATAGTGTTCAGTATCACAGGGTTCTGAAATGCCCCTAGCAGCATCTGCTGACATCTTTAAAAATGCAGCTGCAGAAGTATTTCAGGTTTTTGAAGTGGGATCTGACTACTGTATAAGTAGTTAACTAAAGAAATGGTTAGGGAAGATGGTTACAATTGCCTCATGGCCAGCAGAGAACATCTGATTCTTAAGCAGATACTATGGCCAGCTTTTGCTTCCTTTTTATACTGATGGGTTTTCTAGCAGTACTTTCATGTCAGTGTGCATTCTTCTTTGCTAAGCAGGGGGGAAGTAGGCATATTTTTTCCCTTCTGCTGAAAGCAAAGCAATCTGTGCTGGCACTAATTAACAGCAATACATGGCCAGAAAACTTACATAAAGCTTTATTTTTCTATAGCTAATTCATTTGTATGTGATAATATGAGCCAAGTCAGTCTGAGAATTAACTTGGTAAAACCCTATAGGTGCTGAAGTTGTTCTCACTTTTCAAAATATCATACTCATTCAAAATATCAGTTCTATTGGTAAGATGGCTTTTAACCAAGCACAGTCAGTCATTCAGAACTGGTTGTGCTGATGTCTCAAATACAAAGAGAAGAGGAGGGTTGTTCTGTTAGTATGACCATGCTCTTCTGTGTGCCTCGTTCTCTTGGCTATTGCAAGTTAGAAAGCAGGAGAATTTATTTTGCCTGTGTATTTATAAATTAAAATAAAATAGTGACCTCATATCCAGAAAGTTTGCCCTCAGCTGTATCACACGACTTAAGACCCCAAGGAGTAGGAATTCAGCACAAAGGATTGTAAAGGCTCTGATAGCTTGTCCTGTAGGGTGGGTTTGTCTCATTCCATGTGTGATAGCATGAAGGCTTGGTTACTTAATCTTGCTTGTGTTCCCATATGGCAACTCTGGAAAATACTCTGGCTTCAGGTTTGTAAATAACTTGACAAAGTATACTCAGCTGGTGCATTTGGACTATTTTTAAAATTTTTTATTCCAGGTTTTTTCTACTTACAGGCTTAATTAAAGTTGAGTTTTCAACCATTCTTTTCCCAGTTTTGTGTTTTATCTGCTAACAAACTTAGCCTCAGTTTTTCTCCTACCCACATTATGTTCTACACTATTTCAGGTTGCCAGAGCCGCTCCTTTTTTTTGAAAAGTTTGCTTTTTAACTATCTTGGTGTTCTTCAGTAATGGCTGCTGAATTATTTCTCCAAGTGACACCTGCAAGTGTCTAGGAAGTATTTTACAAGTGTGCATGGAAGTTTTCACCAGCAGTGCCCATGTGACAAAGACAAGAGATAGGAGATTTAGGAAACTGTCTTGTTGAAATGTTGCTATGTAACATTAGGCTGGAGACTGAGTTATGCTGTCACTTTAGACTGATCTTGTCACCTCTGTGCAATTCAGTACTGTATGCATACACGCAAGCAGCCTGTTTGAAGGACAGATGTAAGATATTGATTATTTTTTCCCTTTGAGTATCTAAATGGCATTAACATTCAGACAGCAGTTTACTTTTGTTAGGAACACTGGATCCCTAAACCCTTTTCTTCCTGATCCTGTTTTCTCTGTAAATGTTAGGTTCTGGTATGTTACACTGAGTAAGCGGCAGGTGTGCCAGCTGGATATTTCTTGCTGGAAATAATGATTTTAAAATCGTAAATATGAGCTACATTGAAAGAAAATCTCGTATCCTCCTTGAGAGGTAATTGTCGACTTCAAAAATATTCTGTACTGCTGCTCTTGCTTTCTGAACAGCCAGCTGAAATGTGAGGTGTAGCTGTTTTGTTCCTTGTCAGTCTTGGATGCTTCCTCTGAGTAGAGGGTGAGGCAGAACTGTACAGACGTAAAGATACCTACTCAGGAAGGTTTGTTACTCAGGAAAAATATCCAAGGATGTGTGGGTATAATGACAACCTTCCAAGTTCCAGTTTCCCTTTTTTTTTAAATTGTAGAAGACCAGTTAACCTGCAAGTGGGTACAAATCCCCTACCGCTAAGAGGGTACAAGGCCAACAGCCCCAGCCAAGAGACCATATAAGAGCATCAGATGCGTTTTGTAGCTAGGCAGGGAGGAATGTGACAGCTGAGGTTGCATGCCGAGGGCTGTGGGGATGTGTCATCAATAATTCACTTCCAAAAATAAAAATAACTTTGGTCACTGAAACAGCTTAAAATTCTGATGACTTAGCCTTAGCATTTTGCAGCCAAAATCTTGGAACCTAATCTTTTCTCCCTCAGGGTTCATATGTAACAGTCTCCAAACTCCACACCAGATTAAGCTTATGATGAAAAACTATTTTCATAGGCTTATGCACACATTTAATAGTCTTACATCTACAGTGATCTATAATGCCCTGTGAAGCACTACTGAAAAGCAGTGATTTATTTTACATGACCCACTTACCTTGTTCTAAGGCTACAAACACAAAGGTCAAAATTAAGCCAAAGAGCTACTGAGGCTGCACAAAAACCCTCCAAATAGGACCATGTTTGTGTTGAGTGCTGCTAGGGGATGTTTACCTGCTACCTTTTCTTCCCCACTCTGCTGCTGGAGATAAAGGTAATGCGCAGCATTTTACACTTGTTTCTGCTCTTTATTTAAGCAAATAAACCCATCCTTGTGGCACAGTGATCAGATGACCGAAGCGTTTCACAACAGCTTGTTACCCTAGCTCAGCAAGTAGGCGATGTCACAGAGGTGGTGTCCCTATACTCCAGAGCAAGGATCTGTTTCACCACTGACCTAAAGACTATCTTTGGATCGCTTGTTTCTAGGATCCCTGTCATATCTGGAGAAACGAATGCGGCACAGCGGCACCATCCTGGCACAGGGCATCAGTGACAGCATGCCTTTGTGTCCTGACACCTGCATTCAATCCAAAAGCTGGAAAATATCTGAAATCTTGTCATCACATATTTCTCGTGGCCTTTTCTAGTCTGAAGTGCTACTAACTTATTGTTTGGGATGTTCGTGGGGAATTTCAAACAACAAATGCAAAGATATTCTGACAATACAAATCCAAATAATGGGTGAGTAACAAAGTAGAGTCAGGAATATTTTAGATACCAACAGTTAATCCTCCCTTGGTACTGCTTACATGCTCCTGTTTTGGTTTCTTACTTAGTTTGTCAAAACTCTAGTGTCATTTTTAGATAACTTTCATCTTTGGAAAAATTATTTAGGATTAGAGTAACTTGGAAACAGTATTGCAGAAACTAGGAAAAATACAAAAGGCAAAAAGAACTCAATAAATGCCTCTTAAAACACAGCTTAAAATTAAGTTATCATGAAATACTGAAAAGTAATACTGGGGGGGGGGAGAACCCTCTGAACAGTTTTTTTGGGGTTTTTTTTGTGCTCTGAGCACCAGCTCCACAGAGATCACTGTTTTCCCAAACTTTTGATATACTAGATAGAAAATTTCCCATCTTAAAAAAAAAAAAAAAAAAAAATAGAAAAAAAGGGGAAAAAAAGAAAAAGGTAGTGACACATGGCTGCTTTTCCTACTTTTCTGTGCAGCCCACAAGTAAAAACACTGCCAAGGAATGTTTTCAGACCAGAAGTGTGATATTCCCTAGAGACCATACATAATAGGCCCTGCATCACAGGACTTAAGGGGTCAGGCAGTTTGTATCGATGTAATAAATCTGAGGGAGGATGTTTACATGTTTCTCAGCAGCAGGCACTTAAGAGGAGAGCAGGAAATCAAACTGACCTCCTGGAAATCCCAGCTGCCTGCTGCATGCAGACTCCTCTGCCATGCAGCTGTGATTCAGTTCCTCAGTAGAGCAGCCTCAATTTTTCAGCTTTAATAAAGCTTGAAAGTCAGTTACAAACACTATAGGATTAGGCAGGTCAAGACTGACTTTGCTGCTGCCAGCATCTGCTCCTTTAGGCATCTCTATTAGTCATTTTACTGTTCTTGTAAACTGCTTCGTTTTGCAAGGTTTATTTACTCCTTAATCCTAATTTTGACTATTTTAGGGTATCACTGAGTACAACCTCACTAAATACTGAACTAGGCTTTGGCTTGTTTTTTTAATTATGAACAGACCTCAGGAATTAAAAGACAGCATTTCACAATAACTTCCAGCCTGTGCCAAGCATATCCAAGTGAGTGAGTGTAAATTGAGGCCTGTAAGACCTGTCTTAATATGTGCTAAAATAGAGCTGGCATCAGACATGATTTACTTGAATCTTGACTTAGCCTTGTATCTAACAGGCTCTGGGGTTTTTCCCCTCTTTTGAGTTCTTCCTTAATTGTGAGTTAACCATCTCTAACACAAAAGGTAGTGGCAAGATATTCCCACCCCATAAGAAGCATGTTGATTTTGAAATTGCTCCACCAGCCAACCAAACTTGCACAGGCATCAGCTGATAAGAAAACTGATAACAGCTTACTTCTCATGTGAAACACGTGACTAAATATGCTGCTTCTTGTTTTATGGGTATGTTTTAAAACATTATTTTAGACTTATGGCCAAGCCTTGAGCACACTTCATTTTCTTCCATATTTGTACATACACACTGTCGGACAGATACAAACTCTAATATACAGAGAGAGCACATATGTACATCCTTAGGTTTATCAGAACTAATTACATTTGTTAGAAAGACAAAGACTTGGCTAGAATTGTTCCAACTTACCAGCTAGGATAAAAAACAAGGGATGGCCATACAGCACAAGAGTCACAACACTGACTTTGATGATAGAGAACAGGGAACAAAAACCCAGCAGAAATCAACAGCCCAACAGCCAAAGATGCATTTTTCAATGTTAAGTTGGGGTTTTTAATTTGTGTTCTTTAGGTATAAAGAACTTTGGATCTGGGAATGCAAGGAGTACCATATCTGCTGAGTAAAATCCTTCAATACTCTGTCAAACACGTCAGTGTCCATTCATATAGTCGCTGAGATGCAGTTTTAAATAAATATATTGAAGTTTGTTTTGTCCTGTTTGCAACATTTCATAGACTGACTGTACTTTATTTACATTTCATTAAATATCTCTGCTTTATCCTTCAACCTGCTATATCATTGTCATACAATGCTCTACAGAACTCATATTCTTGCCTTCCTCATCCATGTATACTGGAAGTTATTAGAAAGTCAAAACTGTGCTATTTTTATGGAGAAAGAATATGTATTTCTTCTATAGGCTCCACTACATACTCTGAGAGCCTTAATTTGTCATGCTTCAGCATCCAAGGTGCAGCAGGAACCACCTGAGAAAGCAGTAACCGTATTTATTCATGAGGTCATTGAATTAAAACGGGGAAAAACCTGCAGTCTGAGGCCCTCCAAGACACTCAAGTGAAGACACATGTTCAGAATCCCTTCTTTAACTCGTGACTCCTCAAATGTTTTCCCCTTGGATCAAGCACTGGAGTTATTTTTGGAATAATTCCAGAAAACCTTGCGATGCGCTCAACATCTCAAAGGGAGTGACTGTCACTCTGACTGATATTGCACTGCACTTGTTGCTAGACAGAGGCAACAGATGGAATCGGGGACAAAGGGATGGAAAGGCAGAGGGATGAGCCAAAATACCAGGTGAAGCAACTGACAGACAAAATGCTTTCATAAAATGATAGTTTAGACCTAGAATTTAGATGGATATGTTTAACGTTGACTCTGCTGTCAATACTTAATCTCCGTAATTAACATTTGTTGAACAGTGATAATATGCTCTGAAAAAAATCTCCTAACTGCAAAACCTTCCACTCAACTTTCATACAATTTTAATTCTTAATGTGGAAATCAGGTATCTGCTTTTTTATCTAGTCTCTCTTTTCAGACCCTTTTGTTTCTTACGCACATCCTCAGTCTTACTTCTATGCTGACCAAGGGTATGGAATGGCTTCTGTACAAGAAAAACTAAACTGGGACTCTCTGCTACAGCTGATATAAGGACACACAAGAACTTTCTAGAAGCAAAACTAACACAAAAGAAGTGGACACACAATTCAGCCTTAGTATTTCTTCCAAAACAAAGTCTAGAGCATAGAATAAACATTGGAATAGGTATGGTCAAGGTTAGTAAGGTGCAGTTTTTCATGTAACAAATAGCAACCCCGCAAAGGGCTCCAAATACACCAGCAAAGCATACTGTGGATGCTAAATTGACATCAAGTTAACGATCGCATATTAGGCAAGTTCATGAAAGAAGCTCACTGTGGGTTACTAAGTATCACATCTGGCTCAGGGTAGCTTATGTCTCTGTGAACTAAAAAGAAGATATTGGGAGAGCATTCTGGGAAGATATCATAGGCTTATGATTCTCATTTGATTCTTATTCTTCCCTAAGTACCTGCATATGGCCACTGCTGCTGCCCTTCCCTAAAAACACCCTGTATGCTCTCTCTCCTCCAAAAAAAACAGCAAATATAGAGAAGAAGATATATATATATTTTTTTAAGAATTATTATAAATAAAATCCAAAACAATAAAACTCTCCAGTGATCTTCAGGGAAGACCTCATAGCATGTATTATTTCTGTAGATCCATCCTGGTGGTGCTCCAACCTAGAAATGGAAAAAGCAATTGCTGGGCTTCCCTGTCCTCAGTTTCAAGATTTATTTGCCAAGACTTTGCTCCCTGCCTTCCTTCCACATCCAGAATCCGCATCTCTTTGCACTGGTCTAGGCAGACTTGTACAGTGAGCCAGTGTACACTCCTGTAACATTCATTAAATTAATAAAGAAACATCATATAACACAGACCAATTCTGCTTCATTAAGCAACCAAATTAATCACAAATATTTGCATTGTAACTCAGCAAAGTTGGGAAAATAGAATCATGGAATTGTTAAAAGCTGAAAAATACCTCTAAGATTGAGTTCAACTGTTGATGGAAAGAATTAAATGAAAGGAGGAAAAAGGTTTACTGTAAATTGCTCACTATCTGTAGCCACCTTAAAAATTAAGTATGACACAGATAATTTTGAAGATTTTTTTGACCTTCAATTCAAAGAAAACAAGCATTTCAATGGCACTGTATCATTGAGTATTTTAGACAGAAAGGATAGGAACAATTAATCCATTTTGCTTAAAAAGGTTTTTCCTTAAACAAGACTGACACAAATGAGAAAGAAGAAGGGAATAATGAAGGAAATAGAAAGAAGAAAAATTAAAGACTTAAGAGCTCAGCATTTCTTCAAAACCATCTTTTCAGAAAGGATAATTTCTGTTCTGAATGTTTGATGCACAGGTCTGAGGAAACACCACACTCACAAAAAAGCCCTTACTTTTTTCCCTTTTCAATATTTATGTCAGTAAGTTAAAAAATATTCTCTGAATATTATAAAAGGCAAAACAAATCTTTATTTTCTCTTTAAATGTATTGCTAGGATGAGTGCTGTAATCAAGTAAAATTGAACCATTTCTAAAAGTGTTACTTAGATTTACACAGAACAGAAAATGGTCTGCCTGTAGGAACTGCTTCTCATTCCACCGTGATGCAACAAATTGGAGACAAAAGCTTCCAGAGAGAGACACAAACTGACATGCAATTTTGTCATTAAGAACTGATCTCATGCTGGGCCAGTAATATTAGTGCACCTATCCCCACATCTGCAGAAGTTAAACACTGAGAACACCATACACGGTGACAGGTATCCTGTAACACCCTTTTAATAGCATGAAAAACAATAAAAGAGTGGCATGCTTGCAGTAGTGGTTCAATTTAGAGTAACTGATGAAAGAAGTTTAAATTAGAGATCAGATAGCTTTTCATAATTAAATTTCAACACACAGTTCAGTTGTTCAACATCATCATGGAGTATTTTATTAACTCTCTTTAACATCTTGATATTCCTACTGCTTTTCTGCCCACTCATACTTTGCATGCAATTATCTTGAAACTATGTGCCGTGTCTAGTAAGTAGAGAATTCTTTACTCAAAACTTTTTCCATTAATAGGCTTTCAATTTAGCAAAGTTTAGTCTTATATTGCACTTTGTGTCAAACTTTAGAAGGGTGATATTAAAATTAATTGGTGAAGTATCATGAGCTAATTAGGCCAAATTCTCAGCCCTCATGAAATAACTTCTGATTTGAGAGGAGAGCAGGGAAATAAAGTTGGGCCTCCTGGCAATTAAAACATCTCCCTGCAAATTTGAGACTGCAACTTCTAGATTACACATTAGATTACATGTTAACTTCAATAGGTCCAGTGGCTAAATTTAGTTCATTTACATTTAGAAATATAATTACTTCAGCAAAAGTCTGTTTGTCTGTTTTTTCGTTTTACAGAATGATCAAGGTTGGAAGAGACCTTTAAGATCATCTAGTCCAACCATCAACCCAGCACCACCATACTCCCCAAGAGCCACATCCAGACACTTCTGGAACACTTCCAGACATGGGGACTCCACCACGCTCCTTGGGAAACTCACTCCAAGGCCTGGCAATACTTTTCCTCCTTAAGAGCTCTTGTTTTCCAAGACACCAACAGAGCCGACAGCAGGCAGGAGGGGGATTCAAAGAGTGATGATCTGGCAGTGCAGCTTTCCCATGTGACCACTTCAGAACCTCTTTGTGCACTGAACAACAATCTCCTTGGAACCCAAGCTCTTTGTGTGGGACTTCAACAAGAAACATGGCAATAAGCATTCCCTTTGGAAAATTTAAAAAATGTGCAAGTCGGCTAAAACCGAACTGCTTCTGAAGCTACTTCAGACACCATCCCCCATACACTAAAAACAGCTTGTACCTCAATTTATTTGAGATCCTATATCAAATTACGAATGGAAAAATAAGTCTCATCCTTTCTCATTAAGAAAATACATGCAAAAATAAATCGTCCAAGTGGCCTTACAACCTATAGCTGTGAGAGGCATTAAGCAGGAGCACTCACTTAGAAGACTTCCAGATGCAATCTGGAATTCTTCTGATCCCTCAAGCGAAATCGAGGAAGACTGAAGGTAAGGGTAACACCTCACACCTGCTAATCCGGGCAGGACGTCCCGCAGGATTAGGAGGCTTCGTTCAGCTCCCCGAAGTGACACCGCCGTGTGAACCTGGGGGCACCGGCCCCCAGGAGCACGGAGCGACGCTCCAGCTTCGCCGTGCGGAGGTTTTATGCACACAAAAGCAGAACCCCACGGGAAGCTCCGGCTGCCCGCAGGAACCCTCCCCAGCTCCGTCCCCACTGCCCCATCCATCCCTGCCCTGCAGGCGGCGCCCGACACCGTGGCCGCTTCCCCCGGGCTGCTCCAATGCGGCCGAGGCGGGGGGCGCGGGGAAGCGGCCGTGGGGCCGTGCGGGGCCGTGCCGAGCTGGCTTCCCCTCAGAAAAGTCAGAGCGGATTGCGATCCCTAAGGGAAAGCCCTGGCTGCCGTCTCGCTGCCCTCCCGCCGCCTCTCCCGGCTCCCGTCCCCCCCGACCCGGCGGGGCGATGGTTTCTCCAGGAAGCGCTGGAACATCCGCCGGGGCCGCTTCCGGCCTTCCGCGTCCGCCCCTACCGGGTCCGAGCCGGGTCCCCGCTGCCGCCGCTGCGGTGAGGGTCCTCTCAGGACTGAAACTGAAATTACTTTACGTCTTCTAATAATGACTCCGTTTCTGGTTTATTAGTCTGCCTTTCCTTTATCCATATTTCCTTCTTCTCTTTTCCCCTTCTTGAAAATACCGGGGAAATACGTTCTGATGAGAGGAAATGAGAGCGCGTTAGAGGCGCGCTGTAACATTAAACCGTAGTACTTTTTCCTTTTTTAAATCCTAACTCTGATCGTACTGCATTTACTGTATTTCCTCTCTCTCTAGTGTCCAATAATCAACATGTCTAGCAAAAAGGCAAAGACGAAGACCACCAAGAAGCGCCCTCAGCGCGCCACTTCCAATGTATTTGCGATGTTTGATCAGTCGCAGATCCAGGAATTCAAGGAGGCCTTCAACATGATCGACCAGAACAGGGATGGCTTCATTGACAAAGAGGACTTGCACGACATGCTCGCCTCCCTTGGTAATGTCCCTTTGCTGTTCGTGCTTGCCAGGCAAATTGGTGCTGCCAAAATCAAAATACTGAGTTTAGAATATGAGAGGTGTCTCAGTTTGTATTACCACTTCTGGCATTACTTCTTCAGTTTGAAAGCTAAAGCAAGTGTGAATCCCTTTATCCATAGGAAAAAATCCAACGGATGAATACCTGGATGCCATGATGAATGAGGCTCCGGGCCCCATCAACTTCACCATGTTCCTCACCATGTTTGGTGAGAAGTTAAATGGCACCGACCCAGAGGATGTCATCAGGAATGCTTTTGCTTGCTTTGATGAAGAAGCAACAGGTACGTGGATGCAACTCTTGGCTGCTTGGCAGGGTTTTTGTGTTCGTTATTTGAGTTTCCAAGCTGTACGCTGATTTTTGCTCCTTTATGAATTAAATATGAGATGATAAATCCTAGGTGATCCTAGATATTCTGCTGAATTTCTGTGTGAGAGTAAAATCTGTCTGGTAGTTCTGTGTCAGTACTGAGGACTAGCAGGACACTAGTAGCGCTGTTCATCAGTGAGGCTTTGAAGAGGAGTGCTTTAACTGGGCCGTGTGTATATTCCTCAAAGTGTGAAACAAGATGTGTTTGCTCTAAGATGAGGAATTCAAATCAGTAATGTGTGATTTTTTATGGCATTGGAAGGTAATGATGGGAAATCTGTCATACAAATGAGTTTGTCCCCCCTCTGCAGTGGGTCTGAGAGGTGGCTAAATTCTTCAGATGTTTAATATTTCACAACACACTGTCCAGACTTTGTAAAGTCTTACAAACCCTCGCCTGGCTGAGGGTTGTTTATGGCTCTGAGGACAAATGTTGTGGCCTCACCTGCAGCTCAGTTTGCTTTCAGATTGCAGGAAGGGCTGCAGTCTTAGCAGTCTAAAGATAAAAACTGGGTGGAGTGTAGAAAGCAGAAATGACAGATTGGACTGATTTGTAAAGCAAGGTGAAGGGAAAGAGTGAAACACAGAGCTCAGTTTTACTGTATCAGACTTCCAAGGTTGTGTCTGTAATCTTGAGATTAGAGTTTATGTTTTATGTATTTATTCTCCTAGGCTATGATTCCTGAGAAGTGTGTAGTGACTGGGGACAAATCCATAACGCTGTGTCTACACCTTTCCTCACAACTCTCCACCACAATATTTTAACCAGTCTATATATGCTCAGCACCTTTCAAAGGATATCCTTCCGTTTCAACAGCTATTTTCAGTCTGTGTTTTTTTAGCACCTTTTGCCTTTTCAAAGAGCATCCCCTTCCTGCTTAGGTGTAGGTAAACAGGCTTTCTGTTGGTTAGGCCTTTTCAAATGTTAATCGACTTCCTCTCTCTCAAGGGAAATCTCTTTACCATCTCCTGGAGAAGGAAGTTTTGGTAGTAGGTTAATTATTTTCTCTCCACATGTAGTCTAATTCACTGTGCTACAGGTTTTAGGTTTTTTTCGTGTGCACTGAAACAAGAGCCTGTGAATTACATTGTAAAGAAAATGGTTGTGCTTCCAGTTCTTTGGAATAGAAACTTTGGTGTCTGTGTAAACAATAACTTAGTGGTTTGGGCAGCCATATGCTGATAAGATTGATTTTAATATCTCTCAGATCTGCATGGTAAATGTTTTGGTCTAGTCCTACAGTGGCTTGAGGATACTAGTTTGTTCCACTGTCTGTTTTGTGTCTTATGCCACCCTCAAATTTTAACCAGGATACATGTGAGATAGTTATGCTGCTTTATTGAATTTTGATTTATAGTGGTCAAAATGAAGTCTTCAAAATAGCATGTGACATATTTTTAGAACCCATGTTGTATTAGTGTATTAATATTGTCTTCTTATTTGGCTTCTGATCAGTTTGTTCCTTTTAAAAATCTACAAAAGCATTTCCAGCTATATCAAACTCTTTTTTCACTTCATGGTCTTCACATGTAAGTTTGTATGGGCCTGATTTTCTAGCTCTACATTAGTGTAGGTCTTTTGAAAAGGGGTAAAACAAATCAGATCCTATAGATGAGGATAAGGTAGTCGTACTTGTTAGATTTTATTTACATTTCCTATATTGCCAGCCTAGTTGGATATGTTGCTTCAGCATTACTATCATGTGTGGTGCTGTGGAATTGGTATAAAAGTTGAATCTGTCTGCATTTGGAATATTTTTTATCTGGTCTTTGATCCTGCATTGTCATCTGCTTTGTGCTGCCTGCAACAGTCTGAATCTTTAAGTTTTGCTTCATTTACCTGTTACTCCCCATCTACGCTGAAGCTGTCTGGGGGGGAGAGGAGCCCTGTTTGCTTTACAATTTTTTGCTGATAAAACTTGTGAGTATTCCTGGTCTGGCAGCCCAGTTCAGTGTTTAAACAGCTACCTATTCAGACAGGAGCAATTAAGTCCTTGAGGCTAAACTTGCAGCACCAAAGGCTTACATTCTTTGAATACTAATCCTTATGTCATCTCTCATCACTGCTTGGTCTCTGTAGGACAGCAGAAAGAGAGTCTAATCTGTCTGGCTGCCTTTTCCCTCTTCTTTATGCCCATCTTCAAGAGAGAATTCCAAGGTTTGACCCATTAGGATGGGCCTGGCTAGCTGATCATCTCTGTATTTCCGAGGTAGAAGATTGCTGCTAGCCTTCTTCATTTGCAGTCAGTAGCCAAGGGCTGGTCTACACTGGGACATGGTGCTGTTTTCATTAGCATATGTTGAAACACATTTTTTCCCCCTTCCTCCAGCATACACCATCCCATGCTAATTTGTCATGCTCATTGACTGCTTTTTGGTCCCCTGATTCCTTGTTTGGTTTTGTCTCTCTAACGAACTCTGTTTGCTTAACTTATGCAACTCTCTTTCCAAAGCAGCACATTTTTATCACATTCTAATTGAATCTACATCAGTTGACGTGGGTGTCTGCATATGATTTCCAGCTGTTCCACAGAGCTTACTTTCTTACTCTTCTTTTTGGAACCTACTTCTGCCTCATCTGTTCTGTTACTGACATTTCTCCAACTAAAGTTCAATAACCAATTTCTTTCTCAAATGAAGCAACTATTGTGCTGCTAAAGGTATGGCTAGTCATATTTCAGCATTTAGTAGTTTCTGCATTCTACTGTCTACCTTTCATTATGCATGTTTCTTTTTTAATCTTTAAATTTTCCTGTAATTATTTGGCAACTGGTTCTGCCCATGTCTTGAAATAGAATTAGCAGAAGATACATAGAAACTGCTCCTTTTTATATCTTTGTTAACTTCCTCAAAAACCTTCTGAACTTTTAGCATAAAATAAGCAATACGTCCTACTCTTATTTTTTACTGGGTTCTCTAGCCCTCCACCATAAACATTCTTCCTACCTCCTGAGCTAACTTGCTCAGTCCTGTCTGAAAGTCTCTTCTATTATAAACTCCTTCCCTGGACACTTGCCAGGAGTTCACTGTATCCACATAAACTGCCTTCAGCAACAGTGTTGTGCAGCACTGAAGAGCCGGAGTGGTTATTTAGTCCCCAGGGGAAACTAGTTTATAGAGGATGTGCAAATATATCTAATTAAGGCAAGAAAAACATAGTTCATGTAAGAGAACTGCTTGTATAATGAAGACTAGCAGTGACAGGAACTTGTTTTTCCACTTTGAGCCGTTGAAGATCAGTAGATGGAAATAAGTGTTATTACACCACAGCAGGTCAGGCCCTGTCTTCAAAAATCTGTATGAAATGCATTAAACTTCCCTTCCCTTTGCACTCAAGGAATTTCTTTAGAATTCAATAAAGGAAATTTTTTGGGCTCTGTGCAAACACAAGTGTAATGTATTGATGGTTAATTGCCTGTGTGTTGGCATCTCTGAACTGCTGCTTTTGGAGACCCAGCTAAGAGGCTGAGCCTCCCTTTTGCATTTCTCTCTGCATGTCTCATTCCAGGGTTCATCCAAGAGGACTACCTGCGGGAGCTGCTGACCACGATGGGAGACAGGTTCACGGATGAAGAGGTGGATGAGCTGTACAGAGAGGCCCCCATCGACAAAAAGGGCAATTTCAACTACATCGAATTCACGCGCATCCTGAAACATGGAGCAAAAGACAAGGACGACTGAGCAAACCCTTGGATACCTGCAGATAGCACCTTTAAATTTCTTTTTTTTCCTTCTCACTAATTTTATTTCTCAGGATCTGTTTTTTTCTTTTTTTCTTGTTGGGACCTTTTGCATACATTTTTAGCACTGCAGCTTCTTCCTCTGTGGATCCTAAGGCTGCTCAGGCACAACTGCACCTTTGTAATAAGACTGGAAAGTGGCAGGGAGAGAGAGGACAGCTTACAGTGATAGTGGTTGAGTGGCAAAGATCAGAGAGTGTGGAGGCCCAGGTAAAAATGTCAGTGCTTCTCATCCTAGCTAGATTAATTTTACATTTTTAATGATAATTTTTCAAATAAATCACTGTCTACTAAGTGCATAATTAAAATTTTCATGCTAGAAGTATTATGTTTCTCTAATGATATCTGTAAATATTTTTGCAACTGTTTGCAGTCATGTTGTTACCTATTTTTGCCTTAAAAATGATGCATAAGTCACTTAAGCATACTGATGTTTGTACTTCAGCAGCTGAGTATTTCATCTGCTACTGTGAGCATACACATGAAGAAGACATTCCCATCCTTCAAATTTTAGTGTGTTGTAAATTAATCATTTCTGTCCGAGACTTGCACATTAAACATTTTAAATCTTATGGATGTAGTTGAGCATGTATTTTACCACTTCAGTGCCTCCATTTCTCGACACTGAGTACTATATTAATACCACTTTAAAAAAACTTATAGGTTCTTGTGGTTTTTTTAAAAAACAAGGTGTCATATATGGGTAGAGTTGCTGGAGTGATGCTTCTTACCAGATCTGTGGTGCTGCCCATATTGAATCAATAGCATTTCATTGCAACCATTTATTTATTTCTTTCATCTTTCTGGTTTTTTCAAGGCACAGTAAGAACAAGGCTGGATGAAGAAGGAATGTGTGCTGTCTCTGTCCTTTTTGTTTTCTGTCTGAAAACGTTATTCTTTTTTTTTTTAATGAAACAATATATAGTATATTTTTTAAGACCTCCTGCTGTGAGTGGTGTTTTGGATGTGTGAGACTTGAGGCATTCCTTTTTGTTCCATTTCTCATAGTTGTATCCACTATAGTTTTTGTGGTATGGAAGGCGCGGCAGATTTGCTACAGTTCTGAAGCAACTTTGCCATAATCTGAATGCTTGTCGTCCTGCTGTTTTTATCTTGAGAGAAAGGATGATCAGAGCTCCTCGTGACACTTGTTGGAGTTACATTGTTAATGCTTTCAGAGTTTACATTACAAAATTAAGAAAAGTCATTTGGCTCAGAGCATTTTGCTGCATAGGCTGCTGTTGCAAACTGAACTTTTAAGAAATGTCACCAGAGAACATGGTGCTGGGAGCTCTGAAGCTCCTGCTCTACCCCAGTCCCACGGGGCTTTGCTGAGGCATAGGAGCTGTGCACACAGGGGTGACCTGATCTCTCTCACTGTGGGTCTGTATGAAGCGCATGGAAAAGCAGAGGGAGAATAAGTGAACAGAATCAGCAGAAATCCTAACACTTCACAAATGTTTTTTTCCCTCAGTCCCTGCTTGGTATTTTTTGTTTGTTGTTTTTATTTTTTGTCCCCTCAGAGGCAGAGATTAAAAACTCGACCGAGAACTTGTGTGAACTGTCAGTGAAGTTGGTCCAATTTTGATGCTGTGAAGGAGGCGAGTCCTGCGGCGCCGGCCGGGGCCATTCCCGGAGCAGGCGGGAGGTGGCAGCACAGCTCCCGGCACGAACACCGCAGGGACGGGCGAGCGGCTACCAGCCCGAATGCTTGCTGGTGTTGGTTGGGGTTTTTTGGTTTGTTTGTTGTTTTGGGGCTTTTTTTTTTTAAGTCCCGAAAAGCTCGTTTGGTGCATCGTGCTTAAGGGAGAAACATGCTCTGTTCCCATAGGTGTCCTGTTCCTGCCACAGCAAATGCTGCCTGGATTTTTCACATTGCAGCTCTTGCACGTGTTGACATTTTGGCCCTTTAATCAAATTGGTTCATTAAAGAAGAGAGCAAAACGAGGCCTCTGCAAGCCGTTGTTACAGGCCTGCATGCACAAACACACATGTGGTGTATGTTTGGCAAAGATTGGGTTTCAAAAGGACTTGTGGCCTTCCTTGTAACTCAAACCAGAGAACTGCCTCCTGCATTTCACTTCTCAGTATCTCAGTGAGTACTCTTCTTCTTTTGTTAAGACTAGCTTTGAAAAAAAAGACCCCAAATTCAAATGTATATGTTTGCATAACTTTGTTTACATACGAAAGACTAAAACCTGTCATATAAACTAAACTGCTGGGACTCAGAGTGAGGCAGCTGGTATTTACCTACAGCAATAAATGCCAATTGTTAAACCCCAGTGCTTGCTTACAGGCCAGGGCTGTGTTGCTGTATAGCAACACCTATATGCCATTTGGCCTTGTGATGACGAATTGTAGTTCACTAATACTACTGTTCTAAGCCTTGCCTTCGGCAGAATCCGGGTTTTACTCTCTCGATTTTAATGGCATTTAATGTTCCCATAAAAACATGTCAAAGAGAATGATAAAAATGGATTTTTTGGTGTGTAACTCAGAGGCCTGGGATTTCTGTTGCAAAGAAACTTTAAACCCCTGCTCACCTCTGATGCAGAGGGTGCCTTAAAGTCTGTGTGTGTCTGGAACAAGTAATGCTGGTTTTATAGACTAATTGCAATTCTTAGTCCTGGCAAAATCATTCTCAGTAAGAGCCACAGAATTTTCAAGTGTTCTCACTGAAGTGGGTCAGCAGAGCATGAAGGCGTTTGTCGTGGGATGTCTTTCTCCTTTTATTTTTGTTATTAATTCAGCTGTTTTGTAGATAGGTCACTTGAGTGGAGGGCGGGAACAATGTGGCCTTGAATCCTCTCAGCTAGAAGAGAGAATTAAAAGTAGGTCTGCAACATTCAGGCTGAATGTTAAACCACTGAACAATTGAATAAGGGAGGGTGGAACCATCACAAGCAGCTGTGTTTCTTATTGTGCCTTCTTTTTTATTTTTTTCTTTTTTTTTTTCTTTTTGGCAAATAAAGGAGCTTAGGCGGTGATCCCAGGAGAAGGAATAAAAGAGATCCATTCTACCTTGAGAGGACTCTTTCCTGCTCTTCAAGGTGAAGTTCCCAAAAGCCATGACTCACAAGTGGGGCTGGGATGCTTGTTTCCTGTGGTTGCACAGGCAACAGAGCTGAACCCTAAGTGAGTTAAACCGTTTCCTCTCCAGGACTGTTTGTGAGAAGTAGTGCCTCGCCAGGGAACTGTCTCACACATCCTGTATCTGGCTTAACACCCCCCCACAAACTCCTGCCGGTGTAGGTAATAACTGTAAAGGTTCTTACTGTCTTTACTCTGTTTGAATGCCCTGCTTTGTGAGCTGCTGTGGCTCAGCACCTGATTGTCCTTGAGCAACTCAGCTCTCCCCGTACTGGGGCAGTCAATTTGTCAGCTGTGCTGTCCCTACATGTGAATTACAGCCCCAGCTCCTGTAGGAAGGACAGTGGTGACTCCTTACCCGCTCTTCAATATTTCATGCAGATGAGATTCAGCGGATCCTTACTCAATACCCTTGTTTTAGTAGTTACTAATTTTAGCACCAAACTCCCCTGTCTGGGGAGACAGCAGCATCTGTCAGTGTGGCAGGCACGGCTCACCGTGGGCAGCAACAATGGTGTTGAGCATTCTGCACTTAGATACCAAGTAGCCGGTATTTAACACAGCAACGTCCAAATGTCAAACAGAACCGTGCTTGTTCTAAAAACCGCCAAGGTCTGGAGAGAATTCCTGTCACCAGGGTGGTGGTGTCTAAATCCTAAGCACTCGGTCTGACCTTTGTTGACGGTTTCCTAGCGGCAGACAGGGCTCGTTCTGCTATTCAAATAACCCCAGCTCACTGCTGACTCATCCTTGGTTCCACTGGGCACATCCCAGTGCTTAAATATAAAAATTGTTTCAGTAGCACTCTAGCTGTGAAAGGCAAACCTAACCAGAGTTCCTATGTAATCATCGTGAGATCAGAGGTGTCATGTAAATGGCGTAATTAAAAACATAAAAAAGCGTTCACATGACTTTAATAGGGATGCATACCAGTCCCAGCAGGCTTCTTTCACTGAGTAGGTAAGACTTGCAAATTAAAGATACTTGCAGCTGGAAACTTCCTTTTCAAATAACTGCAGGTCACTGTGACATTGGAAATGGTTGCAAAAAGCTACAGTGAGACCACAATCATGGCACGCTGCCCCCTCCCACACATGCACAAGATTTCCTGGGAAATTCGCTCAGCTCCATGCCCCACAACCCCAGCAAGCTTCAAAGCTACAGGGCTGGAGTTAGTTAAAAGGAGAGCTGACAAGACTCATGTTAGTAAGATAAGCTCATGAACTTTGTGATTCATTTTTGGAAGAGAATTGAATGGAACAAAATTACTTGCAGTTAGTACTTGCCTGTTTATTTCTTTCACTAGTTCAGGGAATAAGGTATCTTTATTAGAACCTGAGATATATGTTGTGCAAAACAAAAATTATAACACTGTTACTGCTATCCTGTTAGCAAAGAGGGGAACTTGGTCATGAATCTAAATCCTCCCACTTTTTCCATGGTTGTTATCTGCTAATTAAAAGAATAATAATTAAAAGGTAGCCATGCAATTTTCAATTGTTAGAAGACAGCATTTCTTTCAGACTTTGCATTTCTTGTAATCTAATTGAGCACAACCTTATAGCTTAACCAATAATAACTAGATTTTCTGCTGTAGAAAGTGTAGAGATGCAAACTGTTGTTACTGATGTCTTTTAGCATATCCATCTATTCCACAGTCACTTTGCCCAGGCAGGGCACAGAAGAGCAGCACTGTTACAAATGTGTTTGGGAGTGCTTTACTGCATGCAGACCTAAGAGGAAGAAGGAGTCATCAAACCTGTGCAAAATGATGAGTAAGGAATACACTGCAAAAATGCAGAACTTGGATTCATTTGCTGGAAGATGACAGAGGGCTATCTGAACCCCAAAGAGGAGGATGAACTGTTGCCATGAAGTGCTAGTTACAACTGTCTGATAAGCAGAAAACCTGCCTGATAAGAGCTGCAGCTGAATTTAGAAGCAAATTGCATGTGGATGGGACAGAAGACAGTAGACAGAAGACAGTGATGATGCTTGTTAAAAATATTTCATTCTACTCTGTTCCTATTGCAAGGAATGCAGCTTGCTGTCCCTGAAATTTTCTGTCCCAAGCTCTGGACACAGATTTTGGGTATCTGAGTAGCCATCTAAACTAATGAAGATTAAAATACCAGAAAAGAAGATAAGGGGCAAGGCACTCAAGCATTTCCTGATGAGCTGATATGATTGTCTAGTTGAGCTTCCAGTAGTCAGACTTCTCCAGAGGCTGGACACCAATGCCCAGTCAACAATTAATGTAGCCCCATGCTTTGGCAGCTGACAGCAGCTTTTCCAGAGTTCTGTTTTCTATTTGATGTTTGACTCCTCTCCTCCCCTCCCATCTTTTGTGCAAGCACTTAAATGCCTTCCACATGTCAGGGGCCTGCATCTACCCCCTCTGTTACAAGCCTTACATATGCTGAAGGGTTAAGACCTTCAGTCAAGAAAGGCATTCCCTTCCTCACTTTGTGTACCACACCTTGGGCTTCGCTTTGAGATAAGATTCAAAAGCAGCTAATAAGTTGTGAGGCAGGCTTTGCAAATTTTGATGAGCAAAACTTTACCTCCAGGATTAAAGAGTATTTCAGTGTCAGCTTCTAAAATGCTGGCAAGTGTCTAAATGGGATGGCAGTACCTCAGACATTTCAGGCTCTGCGGTGAAAGTGCCGATCAGATTCTTGTGCACATGCACAACACACGACAGAACTGTCCTCTGAGGGCAGTGGGTGAGTGGAGAAGAGTAGACTTCTGGCTGATGCTCTTACTAGTGATCTAGTAAGATCTGGAAGGTCTTATCCTGTGCCAGGTTTTCAGTGTTGGTAATTATGCCTCTTCCACTCTTGATCTCAAGAACTGCTATGAAAGAGCAAGTATCAAACAAAAGGATGCTGGCTGCTTATTTTGACACTACATTCCCAACTCGAAGTGTTCTTTACACCTCTGTGATTGACTAGATTATTCTTACCTAGGACAGATTTTGTGTTAACACACACCCTTTGCAGGAATGTTTTTGTTACCTACCAGTGGTTTGAAAAGTGACTGTAAAAGTAAGGAAAGCTTTTGGGAGATGTTGTTATTATGAACAAGTTAAGGTGTGTTTATTTTAGTTATTTCTTTTCCTTCCAATTCCTCCATGCCTCCCTTAAGCCTATTAACAGACAATGCTTCTACAGGCTAAGTATACTGAATTCAGTGAGGCTCACCTAAATAGGCCATTTCAGCAACATTATTCAAGTTTCCAATATTTATGTTTACATACCAATATGTATTTCTGGCTCCTTTCTTGATTCTGCAGCTCTTAGCTTTGCTTTGGGGCCTAGGGGGAGAGGGGTGTTTGTTTTTGGTTTTTTTAAGGTACAATCTGCTTGAATTTTAGCCTCTAATCACTGTTACAATGTGACTTGTCTATACAGTTTGCCCCATTTTATCTCTGATGCAGCTGAAATTTTCATTTCATTAATTTTTTTGCATTTCTCTGCTGTGTGCTGCTGATGTCAGACACCATGACATCTGAACATGTTCTTACATGGTCCACAAAAGTTCATTCCAAGCTTTTGTTCCCAAAAGCTATGGAGAAAAGCACGGTATTAAATCTGTTTAGAACAGAAGTTAGTTTGGGGGTGGGAGGTGAGAAGTTTTATCCCTGGAAATAAAAGCAATGTGGCATGAAGGTATTTGTAATATGGTTTCCTTTTAATGAATCTTAGATGCTTAGTTGACTGAAAACATTAAATTGGTGTTTCCCTAAAGTAAGTAATTAACTTTCAACACAGAAAATTAAATTGCCTAAGATTATTACACAGCTATCTGAACAATACTTCTAGTGTCTTGTTGCTTTTATTGCTTTGTTGCCCCTGGCATTTTATGTGTAATCATCCAGACACCATGAGACATATTGATTAAATAATTTGGGGCACTTTTCACAGCACAGTCTTGTTTTATATAATCTTATGCAATAAGTTATTACTCTAGCCAAGTACTAAGTAAGAGCAGAGTTAAGAGAGAAGCTTTGGGCAATACCAATCTATTCTGTCATCAGTTGTCAGAAGTAGTTTGGCCTCCTGCTCCTGAAACAAGCTATATCTTTACTGGGAGAAAGACAGACATACTCCTGAGTTGACTTTCGTAGATATTTTTATATTAGGCTGAGCATATTTCCTCTTTATACACTGAAAAAAAAAAAAACCTGTTTGAAGAGCAATTTCTGTGCCAATACTCCCAGAGCTCCAGAGATGTGAGCAGTTCCCTGTGTTTGTACAGTGTCAAGCACAGTGGGGATGGGTGTGCGAGTGGGAAAATGAAATGTCTTAAGGCACTTCCATAATAAAGGTAACAAGCACCGTTTTAGTAGATGTGACAAAAGCTATGTTTAAAGATCACTGGGCCCTCTCTAACTCTTCGGAACATCAGTTTCACCTCTGGCTTGGCTAGGCTGATTTAGCAGCTTTCTGCTAGAAAGGTTCTTGTTATCAAGTAGCAACCAAAATATTTCAAGGCTGCTTTATCCTCCCTTATCCTACAGCCAAATGACAAAAGGAGACGATTGTACCCTGTTTGCTAACTACATGTTGTGCTTTAATCGTGCATTCTGACTTATGTTGTTGTGAAGTTGCTAATCATCATTCTGTGACACTGTGTGCACAGCCCCTCCACACAACTCTGGGCTGCATTACATGGGGACGGTACCACAAAAGAGCAAACACACACACTGGCACCTGTCGATAACTGCTGTTGAGAGGGAAGTTGTCCCTTTTGCCAACCAGTGAAACATCAGAACTCCAGGCCACTAAATAAATGCTATTATACATCATCTGGGCATCATATGGTCTGCGTGCTCTGAGTGTAGCTGAGCCACAGCCCTCCAAGCAGTTGGCTGAGAGACCTGGCTTCAGCCTCAGTGGCTGTCTGCTTCAGCTGCAGTAAAGCTTCCACACTGCTGTGCTCTGAAGAGAATCAGTGAGAGCATCTCATAAAGTACCAGAAGGATTCTGTTCCCTGTAGAAGTGCTGAAGTTTCTACTGACCCTTCTGGGCATGGGTGAATATATTCCCTTCCAGGGTACAGCTCTGCACCCTGGGGTATCTGCAGCTCTGATGCTGCCTCAGAGAATTCATCTTCTACTCTGGTAACTGAAACTGTGGCTTAAATCATCTCATCTCATCTCATCTCATCTCATCTCATCTCAGTCTCATCCTCATGCAGCTTTTATTACATCTTACAAAAGAAGCCCTCTCTACATTGGAGTCTTGCTTTGGCACCATGAGTGGGCAGCACTGGCACATGTGCATAGCTGGAGGTTCATGGGTTAAATGTGTCAGCAGGCTCAGCCCTTCCACGGAGGGAAAGAGGAAATGAGGTCTGAACCAATTCCTAGGGTAGCACAAATTAGTGAGCTACTGAGAGCCCTCAGAGAGATTCCCAGAGGACCTCACACTTACCCCCGCTAATTGTAGCTGCAGGTGGCTACACCCATGAATCATGTAGGTGAAAGTAGTGCTGAAGCCTCAGCAAGACTGGTTTTATAAGCCCAGCAACTCAGCTCAACTACTAGTTCACTATTTTATTTACCTTACTGCCAAGACACCCTCAGTCCCTGCACTAATAGCTAGCCAGAGTAGAGCATCCCATTGACTTTTGAAACGCTGGCACTGGGAGAAGTTGTGTTGGCCAAACCCTAGCCTACATCCATAAAAGTACAACCAGCATACAGGTTTGACAGGGAAATTTGGCTCTGTGTCTGCAACTCAGTTTTTAACAAGTGAAGATTTGTTTCCATCCCAAAGTATTTGAAAGGTACTTCTGTTTTTCAGAACATGAGATAATTACAGAAAGAAATTACTTCATCATCTACCAATAATATCTTGTAACATGGTTTTGCAAAAGAACTTAAAACTCCCAGGTTTCATAGTGAACTTAGGCTTCAAACTCTTAACAGAGCGAACTGTACTTTCCTTGTCCTAACTGCTTACCTGTCTGATTGTCTGGAGTGGTGTTTTAATTTCTTTTTTCTAGAAGACTCACAATGTCTAATGCACTGGGCAGAGCTGAACAGCTTGATTATTATGTCCAACCTAAAGCCACATCTGTTCTACAATGACTTGGGGCCTAACTTGTCCTACTCCTTCAGAGCCTGGGTCCAGCAATATACTGAATGTGTTTAGCAAGGGCAGATAGCATGGAGTTAAGCACAAGCTCAGTGGCATCTCACACAAAATCACAACTGATGAAATTCATGCCTTTTGCATCTCAGCTCAGTGTCTAGAGGTTGCATATGACAAGTTGAGACCTGACTGCAATTTCCTTTTGAGAAAGCCTGTGAAGGCTCAAGGATCTTATAGCAGGAGCTCTTTTACAATGAGAGCTTTTTCTACTTGAAAAAGTAGAAAAGTTCTTGTTGAAGCTGGACTTTTAAAAGAGGGTAGAATTCATTGAGAACATGAAAAAGACAGAAAGAGACAGCATATTGATATAGGGAATTTATAAATAAATGAAACCCAATTATAGTTTGCTGTGTAATCAAATGTGTTATGAGGAGATAGTTCTTTGCTACACAAGATTTTGTCTATGTTTAAAACTGATAAGCAGGAGCTAGTGTTTGAAAAACTAGTAAAAACTAGATCTATAATTTAGACTATGGCCAAAAGCCTTTAAAAACCAGCCAAATACCAAGAGAGCCTGGCCAAGGACCAGGTTCATCCAGAGGACACCGTAAGGATGACTGCTTATTCCTGTTTATTCCATCCAACGACCCCTGCCCAGGACCACCAGAAGAGTGCACAGGCACAGAAACATGAAGGAGCAGGTGGGGAATGGTATGAATATGTCCAGGCGATATTGGAACTTCCAGGAATATGTATGAACTCAAGTGTATATAAACAGAGTGACTGCCCTGTTTGGTGTGCACGTATGGCGGAGCCTTCCCCCTGCACCCAGCGCTGAATAAACATCCCCACTTTGTGACCTCTCTAATTCCAGAGTCTTCCCTCCCCTCGTCAATACGTGCCTGACTCTGAAACTCAAAAGTTTCTGGGGCACTTGGGCTCTTTCATTGTAAGGCTGAGAGACTGAACTCCTTGGGGGTATTGACTCAAAACATTTCCTCACTTGTGGAGATGCCAGAGTGCTTTGTTGGAACGGAGGAGGTGAGCTTTTGTGTCTGATCTGATAAGACAGAGGGTGAATGATGGGCTATGAGTGAGATAGGAGAGGGATCCTGTGGAGATGATGGTGCCTCTTGTCATGGTAACTTGACCTCTGTTGGAATTTTGAAGTTTGGGAATTTTGAATTTTTTGTGATGTTAGGCAATGATTTTTAGAGGAGTACTGTTTTATTAATTGAGATTTTGGAGAAGGTTTTTAAAATTGAATGACAGAATTAAAATTATTGATGTGTAGTTTGAATAGAAGTGTGTAATATTATAGGGTGAAAGGTTTGGAATTTGGGGTTTTAGAATATAGTAATAGGTGTAAGATAAAATGAAGGCTTTAAGGTGTGTGGGTTTTGTTTTGTTTGTTTTTGGGGTTTTTTTGAGTTTAGATAGTATTTTTTAATTGGATAGAAAATGTTGTACTGTTTGCTTATTGGGTTAAAAGTAAAAATAATTTAGGTCTTAGCTTTTAATTGGATTGTTTAGTTTCAAAAGACTTTGCAACAAGTGAGATACATTGGGTTTTTTGTTTGTTTGTTAGAAGTTTTGTAGTACTCATTGTATTATATATAATAATTATTATTTATTAATTAATAAATAATTGAATGTGAATATAAAATTTTGGGTTTTGTGTATTAATTTTGATTTTGATTGAAGAAGAAAAAAGACGATAAAAACTAATAAAGTGGTCCTCCCTTGCACAAACCACTAGGCTGTGGGCTCCTCCTTCCCCCCCAACATTCGCATGTGGCCTGAGGGTGTTCATCTCTGCTGATGGGCCATAATGGGCCATAATTGACTCATTTGCTTGGTGTGATGAGCAACTGTGTTGTCTTAGGAAGTGTGAAGGACTCCCAAAGTGTCCCATGATCCACATTAATACATCATCCAGTGTGGAGCTCCCTGCCCCACCCGGGAGAAGTGCCTAGGCATTCCCACCTGAACAGGAATATAAACCCTATAGATGTTGTGTTCTGTGGATTTCCCCAGGATTGTCACTCCCGCCCGATCTATCACTTTCACCAAGACTGACGCCATCACACACTGAAATTACAACAACCAAATCTCTTTGAGAGGCCTACGGTGATGAGATGTTTCTACTGTTATCCTTGCCTTCTCTTTCTTATACTTTTCCTGAAGTAATATTTTCATATTGTCATATCATTATAGATAATAACAACCCAAATGGCTGCGTACCTGTTTCCCTTTGCAAGCAAACTGTTCTAAAATAAACCCTACATATGTATATTTGCAAGGACCAATGACAGCATCATTTCCCTCTAATCTACCTCAAGGGATTTATTAACCAGAACTTGGGATACCCATGCTTTCAGGTTGTAACAGAGGCCCAACTCAGTCCATGCATTTTGTTCAAACGAAAAATTCTTTGTAGGAAGCTAGGCTAGCCATCTGTCCTAGGAAGTGCCGTTATTAAATTGTAAAAGTGGGTTCAGAATTATTTTACTTTCTCTTTTCCACTTTCTTTTCTACTTTGTACACACCGTTGTTATTGGCTTTTTTTTTGTCCAATTCATGTGTTTCCCTTCCTATTATGACAGTTGACACCAGTCTCATTTTTGCATATAAAATTTTATCTTCCTGTGGTTAGTACTGGTGAACTGCAGATGGAAACTTCATAATGCTTCATTAGTCATTATGGCAGTTCCTAATAGAGGGTCTGAGTTATTCAGGATTATTGCATTTTAAATACATCCTGCTTCAAGGAATACACTATTCTCATTTGTGGAGGCCTGGTATACAAATAGATGTTATGATGGGATTCCATCCAAAGAGACCTTGACTGGCTTGAAAGGTGGGTCCGCGTGAACCTTATGAAGTTCAACAAGGCCAAATGCAAGATCCTGTGCTTGGGTCAATTCCAGGCGTAAATACAGGCAGGGCACCAAATGGATTGAGAGCAGCTCTACACAGTTTTAAAGACTTGAAGGTCTTGGCTGACACAACCTTGCAGCCCAGAAGGCCAGCTTTGTCCTGGGCTCCATCAAAAGCAGCATGGCCATCAGGTCGAGGGAGGTGATTCTCTCCCTCTATTTTGCTCTGTGTCCAGCTCTGGGTCCTCAGCACAGGAAACATACAGACCTGTTGGAGCAGGTCCCAGGGAAGACCATGAAGATGATGAAGGCTGGGACACCTCCTGTGAGAACAGATTGATAGAGCTGGTGCTATTCTGCCTGGAGAAGAGAAGGCTCTGGGAAGATCTTAAAGCACCTTCCGGTATCCAAGGGGGGTCTGCAACAGTGTCCTTTTACAAGGGCATGCAGTGATAGGACAAGGGGGAACAGATTGAAACTAAAGGGAGGGTAGGTTTAGATTAGATATTAGATAGAGATTCTTTTCTGTGAGGGTGGTAATACTCTGGAATATGTTACCCAGGGAGGGTCCATCCCTGAAAGTGTTCAAGTAGGATGAGGCTCTGAGCAGTCTGGTCTAGAGAAAGGTGCACTTGCCCATGGCAGGGAAGTTGGAACTAGATGATGTTTAAGGTTTCTTCCAACCCAAACTGTTCTATGATTTTATAACTGGGGAAGCAAATTTACATCAAAAATTCCCCCACTGGGGCAGGGTCACGAGGCAAATCTGGACCTGCAATTCCTGGTAAAACTCCAGCAAAGTAGAGCTTTTACACATTCTCTGTCTTGACCTGCTCCCTCTTCAAATAGTCCTTAAAACATTCAACAAAAAGATGGCCAAAATCCTATACAGCAGGTACAGCCTAGGCACACATGACACGTGAAAACTCCTCAGAGCTCTGTGGATGAACTCCTGAGACTCCTAGAATGGTCTTCAGTGCCAAAGTACCTGAAGCAATGTTTTAATCCCAATTTAGAGGATTAGCATCTGTCAAGCCTAAATGACTGTAAAAAACTGGGGGAGAGAGGGTGGTACATAGGAGCATACAAAATCTGTGCTACACATTGTGCCTGCTTCTGCTCAGGTTCCTGCCTGACTTCACCCTCAGAAACCATTATTGTAATTTTTTTTATTAGTCTTTCTCTCTAAGAGCTGTTATGCCACAGCCCAAGCATACCAACACACAGGACTCTGTACCTTCAAGTAATGCAGCATTTCCATGCATGGCTTTTCCATTCCTTCAACTCCCCAGCCAGTGTCTCTGGTACAGCACTAACTTGAGAGGGACACTTTCAATACACTCCCACTCTATTGGCTTACCATAAGAGAGAATGACAGGACAGTGGCCAAGCACTGCAGGGAAAGGGGTTTACAAGTGCCTGAGTGAATGAAGTGTAGGTCCTCTGTCAATGTTTTTACAGCATACTGTGGGAGAATTCATCTATCCCAGCCCAGATCCTGGCAGAAATAGCATGGGTATGGCAAGTCATGAAAGTTAATTGGCTCTGGATCTACATTTGTGGTTCCACTGGTGGCAAGGCATTGATCCAGTGGTTCACCCTCCAGTGTGTAAGTTATGCAACAAGCCCGCTTGTCTGAATTCTCCTTCTTTTAAGTTGTCTAAAATCAGTAAATTCAGCCTATTTTCCACTCCAGATAGAGCCACCTTCCAGGCAGCCCTTTCCATATCTGCTGCATCCCAATACATCCTGCATTCAGCTTTGGTGCTGTGCAAGTCAGCACATTCCCCTTCCCCTGGCACACTTGTGCACAAGTCTGCCTCTGCTCAGCTTTCTAAGGCAATTTCAGTGATGTCAGCTTGTGGCTTTCTAGGCCTGGTTTCTGTTTAAGCTCTGTGAATCCACAGACCTGCACAAGACAATCTGTTCACAGCTCCTGATCCAGCCCAAGCAGTGAAAACATACCCAGCTGAAATATTTTTTGATGCAAGCTGATGTAGAATCATTGAGCTGTTACTCTTGGAAAAGACCTCAAAGGTCCTCAAATACAATTGCCAACCCAGTCACTGTCATACTCAGGAATAAACCATGTCACATGTTTTTGAACACTTCCAGGGATGGTGATTCCACCACTTCCTTGGGCAGCCTAGTCCAATGTCTGACTACCCTTTCAGTGAATAATTTTTTCCTAATACCCAATCTAAGCCTTCCCTGGTGCAACTTGAGGCTATGCCCTCTTGTCCTATGTTACTACCTTGGAGAAAAGGCCAACCTCTACCTGGCTACAACCTCCTTTCAGGCAGCTGTAGAGAGCAATGAAGTCACCCCTGAGCCTCTTTTCATGGTTGCAGAGGAGAAAGAATTAGGATCAAACATCACAATCTGATATGATGTTTCTGGGCTGCCATGGAAAAGAGGTGACCATACTAAAAGGGAATCACTATGGACTAGCCAGGAAGATGTCTGCATAACTAGCACATAAGCAATAATCAGTACACAAGGCAATATCAAGCTCAAGAACACATAAAAACTATCAAAAGAAAGCATTTAGTAATAGGCTACTAATTACCCACTGTGAAATATTAATAAAAAGTTAAAATTAGTTTCAACCGTGTTTTGTGAAAACCCTAGAAAGATGAAACAAAGGTGCTTTCATGATTTGCTTGCTGAAAAGGCAGCTTTTGAGAGTCAACAGGAAGCAGTTGGACTGTCAACATGAAAGGAGCAATTGATCAGAGGAAAGTACAGAGGGGTTCCCACTACAGAGCAAGCTGAGGAATTCTGTGCAATGGGCAATAATAGTGAGGATGGAGAGCACAAATGTTATAGGAGGGGTTCTTCAGAGACAGGAAGGCATAAGGGTCTTCTGGGATGAGTCAGAAGGAAGCAAAATAGTAGTAGTAGATGTTGAGGGGGAGGGGTTGAAGGAAGGAGAGAATTTAATACAATGATCAAAATTCTTTGCATGTGGATCAGGGAAATGGCCAAATGGGGAAGATGAGTTGAGCAGAAGATAGAAGTTACTGGTACTGGAAAGAGAGTTGGGGTTATTAGTGTCTTCAGATAGCTGTGAATGACAGAAATTAGTGGGCTGCTGAGAGCAGCAGAGAGTAATGTGGCATTAGTATATATGACAGATAAGGAAAGTTATTATCTTTGTATTTTCCACTTGAGGATCCCAAATTACTTTATGCTGCAATACCTTGAGCCTCAGAGAAAGTTTTTAGTCTTGAAAGGAGATACCAATCAGCCAAATATAACCGTTCAGGTTCATCATGGCTATATGGCTAGCAAGGGACTGAGCAGATGGTAAAACCTGGCTGAAATAGGAACAGTATATTTGGAAAGGCACTGACCAACCTCCTTCTGACTGTGAGACAATGGAAAAACATCCAGAACACAGAAACATCAGGTAGCTGATCCCATGAGTGGTTTTGGGAGACAAGCAAGAGAACCATTCCCAGCAAGGGCAGCAACAGAACTGACTGTATTGGAGGGTAATCAGACTGAGGCAAAAAACTCACAACGGAAAATTCAGATTAAATCACAGGTAATTTCTGCTGATTTGCTTCATTGAAAAGTTTGCTTAGTATTTCATGTGGAAATCAAGAGTTTACATGTAAACCACTCCTCTGTGGTTTTAGCAATTCTCTATAGCAAATCCCAGAATTCTGAGAGCCATTTTAAAGAAAATATAGGAAGCTTCCTGGAAACCAGAAGTTCTGCTGTCCATATGGCTGGCACAACCCATTCAGATGTGTATACAACAAACATGCACGAAAAATAAAACACCAACTTCAAGTTAAAATTTTGTTGTCTTCTGTACCCTGCTGCTTTTTCTACCTAGAAAAAGATCAAGCTCCCTCTTTTCCCTCTAATGAGTACTGTACTTGTGTGCTGCCCCTGGGAGAGAGGATGAAGGCAAGGAGAGTTAAAGGCAAAGGTGTGTGGAGAAAAAAGGCATTATCAACTGAAGGGTGCCAGCAGATAAGAAGAGGAAGGGAGGAACAGCTCATGCAGCTCATAGTTTGGCAGTGCTGCCAGGGCACAGGTCCAGGGGAGGGACCAGGTAAGAACATATGGGCTGTGGCCAGGACAGCTGGGTTGGGAAGTAGCCACAAATTCCTGCAACTGGTGAGAGAAGGTGACAGACTCCCCTGGCAGGGATGGCACTCCTCTGTTTCTAATTTTTTCTCTTTGCCTCCTGAATTTTTTGAAGCAGTATGTCACCATTACTCACACCCTGGAAGTGACTGTACTGATTTCAGTTCAGATGTTAACTGTTTGGACACAAATGTGTCATGCAGAGCACTGAAAGGTAAAATTGTGACCTGAAAGAGGCGGGATAAATATGTTGTACATCAAATAGTTTCCTGTGTAGAAGTTTTATTGAGGAAGGCCGTGTGACAACATCATGACACAACTAAGACCAGGGCCTTGGGTACTGGCTAGCATTGTTTGTTATCCTGCTTGGGCTTTCAGAGGGAGAGAGACCAATACCACCAGTAAAGTCCTACAGCAGCTATTCACAAAATAAACAACAAAGTCCATAGACAGTAGTTTGAGGTGGCACCCAGATCTGGATCAGGAACTTCTTGTCAGCATCTGTGCCCAGAGGACCTAGCACAGTGGGGCTTCAACAGAATTCCTCCTCCTTCCTGAACAGCTGAAAATGTTGGACCCCATGGGCTCTGCTGGCTCCCTGCTCCCTTCCACATTCCAAATAAGAATAGGAATCACCCTGAGAGAAAATTAGTTATGTAGGCTGCTCTTGCTGCCCTTCAGAGAAGGGAAACAAGCTAAAAAGCCACATAGAAGCTGAAATTAAAACTCAGGAGTTTCTGGCTGGGTGCCCTCTGGACCTTGTATCACTCATTCTGATTAGGAAGAAAAACATTTAATATACATTGAAATATTTTTGGCAAGAAGAGGGGAAAAATATGCTATATGATGGATATGGTTTTAATTACACTTTGGAAGTTTGGCTGAGTGGAATAGCAGCAGCAAAATAGTTTGCTGTTTAAGCTATTCCCCTCATAAACTTAAAAAAAGGCTTTTCTGCTTAGCTAAATATTAAGATGACATTGCACTACAAGTTCAATCAACACCCTTGAAAAAAGGGAGTTGCTCTTTCTTTAATAAGAAAACTATTGACTTGTATGCTAAAAAATGATGGGTAAAAATAATCTTGATCAGTCATTCATGGATCATATCCTCCTGTTTATTCAGATGTTTGCCCAGTATCTTTTCCTTTTCTCATTACAACGATCACTCTCATGCAGAAACTTTTTAATGGTGACTGATAGATGTAAACAGAGAAAGAAAAGGTATTTTTCCTAGGAGTTACTGCACAGCACTAGCCCTGCAGCAAGCACTGAGTTTTATAATGTGTGCAGCAAAAGCCATACAGCTGAAACTATTTGCAGATTTCTATTGTAAATTCCATATTCACATACTTGAGATGTGGTCCCATTTGTGATCGGAGTCTAAAGAAGAAATATTTATCTTCCTTTTGTTTAAAAATTATTTCTATCTCAGACTGGAAGTATTTTGTTGCTGTCAGAGTTCCTGCTGTTCTTAAATCTATGGATGTTGTGGATAACAGACTGGACAGAACTCTAGAATACCATTTATTCTGGTGAAGGTCTCTGAACTTCAGAAAAAGAACTGTCTAAATGGGGTTCCAAATCCCAGATTTGGACTGTTCCCATTTGGTCAGGATATGAGCAGTTTTCCCTTTTAATTTTCATTCTCACCCTGGGGGTTGGGTTTCTTAGTCATTCTTTTATACATGCAGCATGAAAAACATGTTACTTACCAAATCACTCTGACTCACTAAGTCCTGTCAGTTCAAGGCCTCATCTATTATACATCTGACCAATCTCACTGGAGTCCTATTTCATGGCATAGCTAAGAGCTCCTCTTTCATTATAAGTCACGACCATGGCAACAATCCAGTTGCATGATTTGGCAGACTGGATCTCCTGACAAAATTAACATGATCTTATATCTATGAGTACATATTTGCATCTCCAAAGCAGAGAAAATAATGTACAAGGTAATATTAATGTTGCTGGATGCATTGTACAGCAAAGACCAAAGTACTGAACATAAAATTTGCTTTCCTTTACACAGACATCTAGTTTAAAAACTTGGAGTAACAAGGTAATCTCTAATGCATCCACCATTCCTAGGCAAAACTTTAATATATTACACTTCCATTCTGCTAGACTAGCATTCTGAACCTAGGTAAACACTTTTTCTATAATCTTATTTCAAAAGTTTTCTATCAAAATCTTGTTGGCAGTGGGCAGCTAATTATCTTTCTAAGAAGATTAGGGTTCTTTAATAAATCCAGAGGTTTTTTTTTTCATGTAGAATTGAAACAGTCATATCAAACCTGGGAAACTTACTCAATTAAATGGGAATCTGTATTTTGTGAGTACCACTTTAATGGAATCATAGGACTATGGAATGATTAGGGTGAATTGGGAGTTTTGAAGGTAGAATAATAAAATTGTTAAGATGGTCTTAAACATCTTTTCCAAGCAAGTCCAACTATCAACCTAGTACCACCATGATGTTCACCATTAAACAAAGTCCTCAATTGTCACAACCACACATTTTTTGAACACCTCAGAGATGGTGACTCCACCACTTCCTGGGGCAGTCTGTTCCAGTGTTTACAGCCCTCTCCATGAAATGTGTTTTTCTAATACCTAATCTAAACCTCTCCAGGTCATCTAGTCCAACATCTTCAGCAGCTGAATTTGTTGCTTTGGCTGCTCCAGTAGAACCTCCTACATCACCACCCAAAAAGCATCCCACCAAGGAATGTAAAAACTTCCACACCCACCAGGCCAAACACTCAGTGTAGGTCAGTAGAGAAGAGCCATATGCCCATGGGACCTGTCACACTTACATGGAGCCAGCAGTTCAGGCCCTATTATCCTCTCTCTCCTCTGGCAAGTGAAGAGAATTCCCCCTGTTGAGATGCCATTCTTGCTTTGCCCTTCTCACAGGGGACAAAACACTGATAAGATCATTCCCTCTATGGAGGAGATCCCAGTGTGCCCAGTGAAGGGGAAGCCCTGGCTAGGCAGAACACTGCTTGTAAGGTTCTACCTTGAATGCAAAAGGTTTGCAGTTAGTTTGTAGACAGTTTCAGCTCACTCTCCCAAACATTTTCCTGAGCAGTACCCAACCTTCCTGCCCACCCTCTGTAAAGCTGTCCCTGCTCAGAGGCATAGTACGGAGACCCCTGCCAAAGACTGTCCTAAGTTTACTCTGCTGTTGCCAAGACAAGGTAAAAAGATCTTAAATTCAAAACACTAAATCAGGCTTAAACTTCAACCATACTTATTTTAAAACATTTCTAGAAAAAGGCAAATAGAGGAAGCATGCAATATTTGTCAGCATAAACTGAAATAAGCACTGAAAAGAGAATTGTAGAAAAATGCGTTGTACTTGCTGTGGTTTTGGCCACATCCTGTTTTAATTTAACACATCTGAAACAATGCCACTAAATCCACTTTGTATTTACCCCAAATAACTGAGCACATGAAAACCTGGAATGAAATTAAACTAGATTTTAAATTAATTTTTAGGTTTAGAAGCACAGATGAAGGTATAATCCTGAGAAGTTCTTCCCCTTCCTTCATGCCACACTGCATTTTAAACATACTCAGACAATGAGACTGTTGCAGGGCTGGACAGGTCCTTAGTTACAGAAACAGTTTTCAGGGGCATCAGTTTGTGCTTTGATTCTTCAGGGGCTACTTGCTTAGCAGCAGTCTGAATTGCAGCAGTTGTTTTTTCTCTGGAGAGCTCTGTGCAGCCCTCAGATCCATTGGGGGATACTGCTCTGTCTACTGAGCAAGTACTGCCTGGTGGTTTTCTCCAAAAAGGTTGCCCAGCTTCCCACTGCCTGCCAAGGTTTGAATAAAGCATTTACTTTACTGAGCTTCTGTACATGCTGCAAAGCCTCTACATCTTCCTGACTTCCAGAGTCTATAAAGAAATCCTACTGGAAGCAAACCCCCCAATTGGTAAATCCTTCCTTTCGGAGATGAAGGGGTGTGGTGGTGTCCGCCAAGCTTGCTGTGATTTTATCTATAGTTGAAATGAACTCAGGTTTTTTCTTGTCATACTTTCAAGAAGCATCTAGGAACAAGTATATCTTTCTTAGGAGCAAGTACCTA
Organism: Catharus ustulatus; assembly: GCF_009819885.2. Classification (NCBI taxonomy): domain Eukaryota; kingdom Metazoa; phylum Chordata; class Aves; order Passeriformes; family Turdidae; genus Catharus; species Catharus ustulatus. Next base: position 110,362,446 of record NC_046221.1, on the reverse strand, counting down.
AAAATCTACAGATAGTTATTTAGATCTGTTTATTCCCTGAGAAACTGCGACACTTTCATGACTGTTCCAAAGACCATTTCAGTTGTTTTCTGGTTTTCCTTCTAAAATTACAACACTGGGACACATATAAGGAATCCATTCCTGTATCACTAACTCCAAAGTAACATACAAACATAGAAGACACAACATCAAGTGATGCTAGACAACAAAGCACAACGGATTTCTGCAAAGGCTGCTGTCTAACATGGCATGTAGGTACACTTTTGTGACTTGATGTCCTCAAACCTATCCTAGGATCACCCCATAGGTATGCCACTGGCTGAAGCAAACTCCTGAAGTCCCAAAGCAAAAACCTTCAACCAGCTCTTCCTCCAGCACATTCACCAAGATGACTGGACCCTGCAGGTCAGCTCTGAGTCACCTCTAAGATACACACAGTGCTCACAAAAGCCAAACCAAGATTTTTCTCCCTGTATGTTTAGCACATAGCTTCTCATATTAGTTTAGTAGGTAGAGTACTTACAGCTACCATGGAAGATCATGTTTCAGGCCCTTAAAATGGAATTTAACCCAGGGGTCTGTAATTCTGTATAACACAGGCTGTTGGGCAAGTCTCTATTAGATAAACTGTTTAAGTAACTTTATGTAGTTTTGTATAAATAACTGCACAACCGTTAAAGCAAAGAAACGAACCACACTCTGACAATGCAGCTGAGTGAGAGAGGAAGTAATGCCCTCTCTCTGACTTGATAAATATTTGGTTACAAGAGACTGGAAGAGATCCCTTACTGAGCATGCAGGAATCCAGTAACGGGAACATTCCCCTGGGACATGTGTCACTTCATGACTAAGCAGCATATGCTTGTTCTAGCTAATGACTGGCATCACCTCTTCAGTGACTCTCCCTAAAGATCACATCTGTTAAATAAAGAAAAGTTTCCACAGTCTGGCAGGGAAAGGAGTCCAAAAGAGAATGATGACAGAGAGAGAAGGATTGCAACTTTAAGTGTCACACAGGACTTGAACAGTCCTCGTCATACTGCAAATCACAGCTGTTCCTGTTCCTCCTGATTGCACAGCCAGCTCAAACACAGTGACCTGGAAAATCAGCAATCCTTCCAAAAGGGATTTTAAATGCAAGGGCAGGACTAGATACCTGCTTACTGGTGCCAGGACCTAGTGGTCCAAATTGGAACCGAAAAAAATATGTAGTGGCTGAATACAAGGAAAATGTTTCTTAATCGTCACCAAGATACATATGTGAAACTGAATCCTTGACAGAGGAGGGGTGGAAGTGAAAGCTTCAAATATAAAACTCCCTAGAATCCTACACTGTTTGAATTTGAGCAGAAGAAACTAGCAAAGATGGTCTGAAAACACAAAAGTTTTTAACAACCACCTTAATTTTCCTTTCCTTTCTCCGGCTATGTTGAAGAGAAACTCTTGAAACAATTAATTCTTCCTCTGGAAAATATCAAAATCAGTTTCACCCAAATTTAACTCTTCTAAATCACGGTGTTTTCAGTATGATCTCTAGGTCACAGATCGAGAAGAAAATGATGTTCCACACAAAGACATGTTTGACCCAGAGCTCTGGATCACTGATTTTTATCAAATGACCGACAGGTGAATTTGATCACAAGGCATCCAAAATGGCACTAAGCACAATGTAAACAACTTTCTGCAAACAAACACATGCAGATATAAATAAATGTTAGGGGTAGGGGGAACAGCAGCAGTCAGGTTAGAGGTATTTTTAATTTGGTTGTAAAGGACCCATCCATTCCAGCAACATTACACAAAACCTGTGTCCCTCCAGGGGGAGATCTGACATGACTCAGCATTCCCTAGGCTGCTCATTCCATGTGGGACAGCCAGGCAGGAGCTGCTGTACACACTGTTCAGTTTCCCACTTGGCATGAATGAAGAAACAGGACGTAGAGTGCAAGCATATCATCGTGTGTATTCATTCCTTAAAGTAAATTCAGCCCAAGCCTTCCTTGGACAGAGTCAGGGTTAGGGATTACGCCAGGGCTGACTGCCCAGTCAAACAAATACCATTTACAAAGCTAGACTTTGCACTTCAGTGAACGCAGAGATGACCAGAACTAAGAACTCGGGTCCCAAAATACTTCTAAAATTGCATAATCACTCTAACTAGATCTAACTGAAACTTTCCTCATTTAATCCACTGTTTTGAAAACAAACAATACTGGCAGCAAAGAAGAAATATTACGAACCCAGTGTTTAATTCCTTTAGCAGGGCAGCTCCACCTCAGGATCCTGGCTGAATTATGACACTTTCCAGGGTGCTGCAGTAACACGGGATGTGGTTGCTTTCAGCTTATCAAAAGGAGACAGAATGATTTAACCTAAACCTTTTTCCTGGAGGTTCACGCCAACACATTTTACCTTACACTTCCTAAAGCCCAACAGCACACATGCAGTGGCTGTTACCACAACACAGCTGACACACAGGAACTCTGAGCAAAGAAATTCAAATGTGCTGCCTTTACTGTCTGAGCTCTGGTCTCTTACAAAGAGCACCTCTCAGAAAAGCTACTGTAATTATTTTCAGTAAAAATATTCCTTTTTTAATCCTCTCCTCCTTCCTCTTTTTTTTTTTTCTTTTTCTATTTTTTTTTTGAAATTATGAAATAAAAGTTCATGAAGGGAACTCACCTGTACTCACCTGTTGCAAATTGGTGCATGGTCATCATAGCCTTATCATAATGCTTTAGCATTGAGTTTATAAGTCTGTGCCTGTGAAGGCATTCTGTTAATTATAGAAAAAGGGAGTGATTATCAACAAACCTGAACTTTGGCAGTTTTTTCACCATTTTAGCAGCATATATTGAAAGGACTCCTTTATAGTTTAGCTCCAGCAGCATCTCAGTACTATCACTGAGAAGTGAAGTCACAGAACAAGGGAAGATTTCAACCTGTGTCAAGGTCTTCCCATATGTAAGAACCTAATGATTCTGCTTCAAAGCATAAAATTTTTAAGCAATCATTTCACTGATATCAAAGCTGACCTCTTGATAAAATACCACCAGACTGGGAACAGTTCTGAGTTCCTCAGAACTCATCACACAGGACATATATGTCGCTTCTTTGTAAGGCAGTAAGAATATGCAGTACCCAGAACATGCAGTACCTAAATATGGGCTCTGTAACATTGACTTTTGGATTCAACTTCCCCATTAGCATCTCCATCTTCCATTCTTAAGGGATGATCACGACTTGCCCGTGGTTATATGGCAAATGAGAACTCACAATGAACCACTGCATTCCACATTCCACATTCACCACTCAATCACACTTCACGTCCCACAAATGCAGCCAGACTAGAAGTGCCCAAAAGTTGCTGTGGAAGAAAACATGACTTTTGCTTGTCTGAAAATCAAGATTATTGGTGCCATCAAGAGCTGTAGAACCAAAGATTGCTACAACTCTTCAACAATATTGAAGGCTGAGCTCCCAGGCCTGGGATAACAGCCCTGCACTTCAAGGGTATGGGTCAGCAGCTCTGAGATTGACCAAATATTGTTCCACTATGGCTGTTCTCTAAGGTGTCTAAACATGTTTTCAGGGAAGTCAGCAGCTCATAATTCAAAATGAATGTTCTAATGCACTCTCCATTTCTGAGAGTGTAAAATTCTCCAGAAGAATGACAGAAATCTGATTACAATGCTGACACAGAAAACGAAAACCTTTATAAAATAAATAAGGATAATTTTGTATCTATACCACTTTTTTTGTCCCAGAGCATACAACCATATGTAAAGATACAGACATGCTAGAAAGATTAGACTCTCTGGGGGCAAAAAGGAAATTCCAGGACATAAGGTTACATCACTTCCAATCATGAGTGAAGAAGTGCTAATTAAGGAAATGTTCTCCCTGAACAGGCAGCTTTCAAGGGTCCTATTTTCATGCCAATAAATCAGATTTTGTTAAAGAGCAAACTGACTGGTGACAGTTGCAGCAAAATGCAACAATCCCAAAATACATTCTTCCAAAGTCTGTGCAATGCCAGATGCAGGTCTGCTATTTTTCATTAAAACCAAATCACTGGATACCCCTAAAAATTTTGTTCCAGAACATGAAGAGCTAAATTAAAGCTGAGCAGAAACGTAAGCTCTCAGGATCTAAAGGACAAGCTGAGGTTATCACTTCAGATGCTTTAAAAGATGAATGTGCAACTTGACCTGAACCAAACTTCAAAGTCATTGAAAGCCAAGAGAAGATAAAAAGAAAAATAAAAAGGCTTCAGTAATTACTTAGCACTGATATTTGAATAGTAGAGAAACAATGTGTACTTAGCTTAGAAGAAGCCTCCATACCCCTGACTAAATAACCTGAAACTTAAAAAATCCTCCACAGTAAGACCTCGAACTATGAAATATTACTTTACACTCTAATTAATTCTTTTCATGTTACAGGATAAATAGCAGTATAAACTGTGTGACGTGTTAGCAAGAGGGAAATCATAGCAAGGGAAGAAATAGTAAGAAGGGCAGGAAAAAGGGAAAAAAGAGGAAAATTTATTTTTCCACCTTATCACTAACCTAGAGACCTATTGAACAATATAAACACAGGGTGGGGAAACTAAGAGAGGAAATTTCTTTTCTAAATCCATGAAATTCATCACAATAATCTGTATGGACTCACATCTATCTCTGCAGAACTCTACTACTTCAAAATAGCACAATATTTCCTAAAAGGAGAATTACCCAAGCTACTCACAAAAGGCAGAGAATTCTGAGGTCTCACAAGCCTATTATTCACAGTAACAGCTAGATGAGCTTGGAAAGTACAACTAAAGATTTAAGTAGCACATGGGAATCCTTGCCAAAACTCCCTTCCATCAGCTTACTGCCTCCCACTCCTTTCTCCTGCTACAATCTTTACATCTGCACTGGGTTTTCAGATAATCATTCCACAGATGATTAAAAATAGCTTTGAGATCAGATACCACCAGCAGCATGATCAAAACATCTGATCTGATGTTTTTGGCCCAACAAAGGCTCTACCAGCAAGAGCTGCTCTAATCTCTTTACCTGTCTCAAGGGATTAGTTAAATAGTTAACTAACAAATCTATTGGTGGAATAGTAATGAACAAGAATTATTTCAAACTGCTCATTAGATGTGAGCTCATGATCTTGGGATGGTTGTGGCTGTAAGGTAAGGCATTACATCATTCCCCCTCAGTGTTGACACGGGCTTTGGGTACACATCAGGCAGGCAGCACCTGCCTCACTAGAATTCAGATATGTAAGTCATTACTAGTTCACCTCCTCTGATATACCAATCAAGGCAACCACAGCTCAGCTAAAAATTAGTTTGGGTTTTTGTTTTTTTTTTTTTTTTTTGTTTGGTTTTTTTGTCTAGCACACCCATAACTTACTCAGAGGAGGACCAGGTAGCATAATCACAAAAAGAAGTTCAAGTCTTGTCTCTGCAGCAGGTTCTCCACTCACTACCATCTGCAGAACCATTCCAGTAAACCATAACTCACTCATACTAGAGCAGACACACCAGCAGAGAGGTCACTGACCCACAACTGGAAAGAGGCAGTGAACTGAGAGTCACATGCATGCTCACATTATCTGACCATCTAAACTAAACCCCTGTGCTCATTTCCTAAAAGTAAAACCTGTACCCACAAACCCTCTGAGGCCTCCAAATACATTTTGGCTTCTGATGCCAATTTTCTCTGTAGCCAATCTGCAATCCACACAGCCCAAAAGCAGGGACTCTCATGACTCCCTACTCTTGTGTCAAAGACTTTGTGCTCACCATCTCCTCCCTCTATTCCTCAGAGGCCAGGTTGTGCTTTATAATTTTTCTGCATTTAACCCTCTCTACAGCCCAAGTGGCAAGCACAAGATGAATGGTGCCACCATTAATCTCTGCCTATCCAATGAAGGAAGCACTTTCTTATGTGACCTTCCATAACTACTTGCATGTCTGCAGGTAACACACTGGGCACCATTTCACTGCTATAATGTGACTCCAGAGCTGCCTGGATGGCTGCCACCCTGCCAGACAGCGATAGCCAGAAAACATTAAGCATACACAGCAACTCCACATGAGGTCAAAGAATGCATATCAAAACAGCACAAAGCAAACTTGTGAGCTTGGACATATTTGTGGCAATACAAATGGCATTACGTTAACTGGAGAGAACCTTTTCCCCAGCATTTGCCCAGCAATAAGAGCCATTCTGGTTTTATGGATGTGGAAAGATCACTGCTAGTTTCCTGTGCAGAGACCTTCAGTATCAAATATGGAAATCAAGTCTCTTGACTTAATCTGCATATGGTAATGACAGCTACTCTCATACTTTGGATGTATTTCAAGTGTTCTGTAATGTATTAACTGCAAGTGCTACAATCTGACTGCAAATACCAGACAACATCTAAAACCAGGTTAAAATCTGGTGGCTACAAACTGGTGGTTGTATTGTGTCTGCATGGCTGGATGCAATTTTTTTTAAAGCTCTAAGTGCTATGATCATTGCTATCAACAAAACAGGATCATCAACTCTACAAGCTTTGATAACCATGAGGGACCAAGTTTGAAAACTGTCCTGTACAGTCCTCTGAGTATGAGGAAATCATATCACTGAACTAAGTAAGGATATCTAAAAAAATTTCTTGTGTTTTGTAAAGCAATGTGAGAAGCTGAACATGCTGCTTTGCAAATACTTCCTCCTGTTAATTCAAAATCCATCAAAATTATCTCCTTAGCACTCCAAAGAGAAGAGGGATTTCCTTCATGCTCTGTGCCAAAGCAAGAGGCAAAAAGCTCACATAGCCCTTGGAGCTCATGAATTGCCAGCACCAGAGGTTCATTGATAATCTCTGACTTGGATATTATGGTTAGTTTTAATGTTTCTTTGATCTGCAAGGCTTCCAGAATCAGTTATCTGCTTTGGGTTTATAGGAGTTGCCACTGCTTCCACTAGTTTAAGAGAGAACTGATTTCCATTACTTATTCAAAATAAAAAAGAAATACTTCAACAAAAAAATAAATACAGCATCATAGTTGAAGGCATTGTTATATTATCACCCACTGTAATAAAAGTTTTGTTATCATTTACCCATTGGTTAAATTCCACTGGTGATCTACTGCAAAAAGAAGAGGAAGACAACTGAACTTATTTCTTTTTTGTGGTGGACTCTAGTAATTGAACTCTAACTAGGGACAAACAAACAAAGCTGTTGGTTTAGTATTTTTGCACAAAACTAACTTCACCAAGACAAATATTTGTTTTGTTGTGGTAGATTTTTTTTCGGTTGGTTGGTTTAGGATATTTGATTGTTTTCAGAGAGAAATCAAGGAGACATCAGATTTAGTGTTACTAAGTTACTCATCAGCTGTGCAATCACTGTAGTTATGCACGTGGATTTGTAACTGCAAGCATTGCTACTCCAGCTTTAAAAACATAAATGATTCATCAAACATCATTTAAAAGACCTAAATAGCTCCACAGGGAGTGAAAAGCTTTTCATGTTTACCTGCAGCTTTGTGTCATATTTTTATTACTTCCCTTCAACTAAGATACAAACTCTCACCACTTTTTGTCTTGTGCTTGGGGCACTCAAAATTCCCCCTTGCCAATAAAAACATAACTGAACTGCTGTTGCTGACTTTCCTTGGGTGGAGAGATCCTTTTGAATTCTGTAAAATTTATCTGGAACTGTCCTGCAACTTCTGAAGTTACTGAGGAGCCCAGGCAGACCAACAGACAAGGGCAACACACTTATGTAAACCTCCTTTCCCCAGGAATCCTGTCTAAAATTCCGGACCTTGTTCTGCTATAATGTTACGGCTGCAACATTTCAAGGTCCGCTCAGAACCATCAGCTATCCTTTGCTGCCTGCTCCTCAGAGGAGAAGAACTTCTTTGTTCCTAGGAGGAAACTCCATGCTGAAGCAGCACCTGGCAGCACCACCCCTGACCTGACCCTCTGAAGCATTTGCCATTTTTTGGCCAAGTCTTAGAGGTACAACATCCCTGAGACAGGCCACGCAGATAGACTCGCTAAGCTTTTTGGTTTAATTTCTATTCAACTTCCACGAAGCTCACGGCTGCTGCTGCTTCCTCAGTTCTGAACAAGAGCGGCACACTGTAAAAGAACACATGTCCAGCCAGCAATGAAGCAGCTCTGACTGGTCCCATCTGTAGGGGCAGGTTTTCCTTATCCCTTCGCCCCACTTTTACTGAAACTCCCAAGTTCCAGTGCCATTCATTATGTGCTGTTTCAAAACAGCATTAGGCACACTCAAGGCCCATCCAAACAAATAAAAAAAAAAAAAGTACCGCAGTGATTTACAATGCATCAGGCAGCGATTCGTGTAACTGGCTCCCCTGAGAGCTCTTTTGAAGTGTGCATGAGTCAACAGACTGACAGCACAGCACAATATGCCATCACCAGGCATTCATGGGCAGCCTCACTGTTTCTTCTGCTGCACATCCCATTCTCCTGTCTCCAGTATATCTCTTTTATATCTCCCTCTGGCTCTGTCAAAGCAAGCTACACTTTATTAATTTGCTGGTCAGGTCCTTTCATATTGCAGAAATTAGATTAATGAGAAGTGCAGCACCTTGAATGCTAGCAGAGTTACAAGCTATAGCATCTTGCCTCACAGAAGTCCACAGAAGTTTTTCCATAAATCTAAGTTAGGCCAAAGTATCAGTTCAAAACCCCTAAGACCATCTAAACCCTAACTGTGGCTACTTGAGCAATACTGAGTCCCCGATTTGTTCACAGTTCCAGGTGGTGTTTTGTTTATCTATCTTCACCAACACCTGCTTGCCTCGCTGCTGCCTTAAACTACTCCTGACACTGGGCCAGCAACAAGTGTTGCCTTATTGTACTGAATTTTACACTTTTGAAGGATAATGGACATTTCTGACAGGGACACTATAGTGACTGTCCTGACAGGGCAGTTAATAAATCATTTAGCCTCTTAACAGAAAGTGTTATTACTGAAAACAATCGCCATGACTTTCTTAGCAGTGGTCATGTGTAACATGATGCATGTGGACAAGAAAGTCCAAAGGTAGTTTGAAAGTAAAAAGTAGCATGGCTATATCAGTGTAGTGTTTAACCAACACTAAGCCTTACATCTTGCCAGTTAGTGAAGCAGGAATGCCACAATGACAAGATCATACTGTTACCAGTGCTCAGAGTTAATTTAGCATGGCATGTGTCACTTGGACAGGACTTAAATTTTGGCCAGTCTACAGAGAACTTTTACAGAGGCTTATCATTTCCCAGCAGACATGGCACACCAGAGTGATCATTTCTGCTAGACATTCCATTCATTAAGCCTTCCAAAAATAATACTATTGTCACCAAATTTGCAGACTAGTGTTTTCCATCTGGACATACATTATTATCATTATTAGTGCAGTAAGACAACAAGGAGCATAAATAAAATAAATAACAGCATTGTGTGCTTATTTACGCATATACAGGTGTATGCAAACAGTGCTTAATATCCTCTGCTTTGTATTTTCTTCAAAGATTTACACCAATAGTGAAGCTTGCTAGAGGTTACTATATTGTGTGTATATATATTCAGAAGCACATACATATTTGTTAGCTCAGAACATACCCACATACACAGAACAGACTGTCAGCTTGAAGTTCTCTGTGTATTAAGGCAGTAAAGAATATTAGACAAATGCATTCCATGTTATTATTATCTTTTAGTTTGGCAGGATCAATGTTTTCATACTAAGACTATATAAATTAACAGTGTTACTATGAAATAAAGCAAGAAAGAGTACAGCACTATGAGACAGGTTTCAGCTTAACAGTGGTTATTTAATTCTATAGCACAGAACAAGCTTTAAACTTTTGCATTTAGAAAAATACTGAGTAACAAAGTCATTCAACACTGTTATTCAGAATGCATAATGGCTGTTAAGAGTTTAAATCCTTATTCAAAGTAGGCTATTCCACTTCTAAACACAAAACAGTTTGAGAAATCTCATTTTGACCAATGACACTTAATACCACCAGATTATTTACCAGGCGAAGAGTACTGTCACTTATGTGACAGCAATAATCCTTATCTCCGTCTCTCTCAAATATGTGTTTTGTATTAAAGATCAGATAAAAAAATCAGTTTAAAGCGGGAAACTAAAAAACTTCTCTGCTCATGGCACATAGCTCCTGTTATCCGCACGACAATTACTCACAGATGGGCACTTCTGTGACTTAGGCACGTTATGACAACAATGACTAGGTAGGTACAGGTTAACAATTTGACAGTACACAGCTATATAGTGCTTTGTGTCCACTATAGTTTACTGTGGGCATACATGATTTATTTCATATTGAACCAGGCAGCAGGTTTTTTCTAGTGAAATGAGCGTGAACACACTCACTGGTATAACACCACTTAGCTTTCACCCAACAAGTCAAAAATGCCTAAGCTCTTTCTGAAACTTTAAACATTTTCATTTCACATTTAAGGCTAAAAAGTTCTGTCTTCGAAGAGGAAGTTAATCAGTCTTAAACTAACATGATTTAAGAATACAAATGCTAGCCAAAACCTAGCTGCATGCAGCTTTCCTAGATTTTGTGGCTGCAGGCACTTGCAAGAGACAGGAATAGATGCCACAGGTAAGACAATTAGCACCTTGCAAAGTTGCAAACAACAGAAAGACTGGAAGACATTCGAACTGCCTTTTGTTACACTTCTCAGGATTAACCAGTTAATCAAACAGTTCCACACTTGAGGCTTATCTCTGAACAGCTCAAGTCAGGTAAATCATAAAACTGTTGGCATTCAGGTGATTAAATTCCAGATCCTCAGGGAGCAAATAACCCTACTTGGACTGATCATATTTTGTTACACTCCAGGAGGGCACAGAAGCAGAGTAGGTAAAAGAGATTCTAATATCTGCTGCTAATAGGATGGTAGCTCTTACTACATCTTTTAATACAATGGAAGGAGGAAAAACTTAGATTTTAGTGTCTTAATAGTTACCATATACAGAGAGTAGAAAGCTCCATGCAGACTCAAAATGTCAGCACCACGAAAAAAATGCATGCATTCCCATTTCTCTGCACTGCCCAAACCTCCTTTGTCTGCAAACCTTCAGGCCTGGGGTTTTAAAATCAAGCTCTGACATCTGACTTATTTTCTGTAGTGCAAAAGGTACTGAGAGTGAAAGAGCAGAAGCTTCCATCCAACTGATGTGATCCCCTCCAAAAATCCAACAAAACCTTGATGAAATTACTTGTTAGACTGTCTCTCTCTGTCTCACTGCCTCATAGTATTCACTCTTGGATGGGCCACATGCAGGTTTAGCGATCTTCCCTGGTGCCCTAATTCATAACTGCAGGAAGGCACTCACTCCTAAATCATCTCAACATGTATTTGCCTGAAGGAGACTAAGGCCTCAGGCTATGGCTAGGACTTTATAGAAAGGTAGCCAACACCCAGTACCTGTCACTTGAAAAACCTTACACAACTTCAGCAGTGAAAGGCTGTCTTTAGTCATCGTTTGGTGACTTCTCACCCACCTGACAAGATCACCTCACTATTATCACTTGCAAGACACATGCAGTAATCCCTTATTCTGCAAATTTGCTCCTTTAGGCTAAGCCTCTAAAGCAGGCAGTGCATCTTTTCAATGCACAGAAATGCTCAGTAAATCAAAAAATTAATAGTTTACATATATGTTCAGTCAAAGAATCTGTCCCATAAGGCTGTAAATTTGACTGGTCCCTCAGAATCCCTCTAACGCATCCATAATAGTGCAAGAACATTCTGTTTGCACTTGAAATCACAGAATGGTTTGGGTTGAAAGGAACTTCAGATATCATCTAGTTTCAACCCCCCCCTGCCATGCACAGGAACACCTTCCACTAAGACATATTGCTCAATGCCCCATTTAGCCTGACTTTGAACACTTCTAGGGATGGGCCATCCACAGTTTCTCTGGGCAACCTGTTCCATGTCTCCCCACAGGCATACTGAAGGGCTTCTTCCTAATACCTAACCTAAACTTGCTCTTTTTTTAGTTGAAAGCCACTCCCCCATGTCCTTTCACTACAAGCTCTTGAAAAAGTCAATCTCCAACTCTGCAGTTGCATCAATTTTAAATTGTGTAACACCGAAGATTATTGAAACGGTAGCAACAGCAAAAGCAATGAAGTGCATGCAAAACCTATAAACATACAAATCAGACAACTTTGAAAACAAAGCTCTCAGAATATATTCAGAGCAGGTACAGCACAGACAGCAGTGACAGCTTTTCTAAATTCAGTACACAGTGTTTAACAGTGGCCTGTCATAAAATTCTACTGGTTTCTAATTAGTCTGTATCTTTTTCAATCTTTGTTGAACATGAGGTTATATATCTGAACAGTTTTTTCTGTACTATTATATCTCATATATAACACTCACATTTATATTCTGCTAAAAAGGCATACAAATTCTGCAGTCCCAGAAGGCACTCTTATTTCCTACATAAACCTTTCACCCTAATGACAGGAAAAGATGTCTGTGTGTCTTTAGCAAAAACTTGCTATTTCCCAAAGTATTAAGATGTGGTAGCATTACTTCCTTAGTTCACAAGTAGAACAAATATTCCAAGTCAGGTTTTTCCTCTTAACTAGTGATGTCATTTATTCTTCTACCAGGTAATACTTAGTGCATGTTTCAGTCACTACCATTACATTTTTTGTCCTTCTGGGAGTAAAATTTAACCTTGTCTTGTAAGGACAGAAATAACTTCAGAGACCATGTTCCTGAAACGCAATTCTTACAAAACAAAACAAAACAAACTTCAAATGTAGACTCAACCAAGCAAATATTTGGCTAGCCATAATGTTATTTCCTTTAGAGGAGACTACACCAAACAGAATATAAGTGCCCAGGTATAGTCATTATTATTTTAAAAGTGTTATTTTGTTCAAAATTAATATGCTACCCTGAAAAAAATCAGCTGCCAAGTGCAGATAACTCTTAGGCTTTGTTTTTGTTGCTTTATACAGTGACTTTTGTACAGTTAGATACAGTTTGCTGACGCACAGCCCTAAGTGGAGATTGTCCGACTAAATACTAGACTGTCTAAGTCAGCTAAGCAAGGTCATTCTTGTTTTGGGCGTCTTGCAGTAAACCTCCTGCCTTGTCTCCTTGTCTTCCTTCAGTATGCACTACCAATCTGTGGTATAAGCAAATTAAACAAACCAAAAAACCTTAAAACTACTTTTTTTTTTTTTTTTTTTTTTTTTTTTCTTCCCGGGTCAGACATACCTGATTTACCTGCTTGACTTCTTACACATAAGCAAAACCCGATTGCATGAATTGCATCCACGGTTTCGAATTTCAGGAAAGAGGGTTCTGTTTCCTCTCAAGCCCCAAGTTCTTGAGCTAAACTATCAACGATTGTGCCATTTGTCATGCTGATCTCGTGATACTCGTGTACTACAACAGAACACAGAGCCATAGCATCCCCTCTTAGACAAGAGAACAAAGCAGATATGAGATGTGTCTGTCATAGACAGAAATTATAGTTTCTGCATCACTGAAAGAAAGGAATACATGAGGTCTGTTCCTGTACTTCTAAGTTAAAACCTGAAAGGGAAGACTCTAACTCCATGCAAGATTAAACCTACAATTCAACTAATTTTACTTTTTATCTTTAATTTTACACAGGGATTTGTCTTCAAACTATGGAAACAAAACTGCATTTACATTAACGCAAGTTTCACAAACCATGCCCCAGAGGAAGCTACACAGATTTTAGTCCCAGAGTGGAAGTCATTGCACCACTTAAGAAGTTTCTGCACCATCTTATAACCATAACTAACATCACTGAATATACTTAAATTGTCTCCACAGTAATAATATTATTCCATTTCCATATGCTTATGCAGTAATCACAGACATAAGGGAGGACCACATGCAGACGAGGGAGCAAAGGGCTGGCACAGGGAATAGTCGAAGGAGGCCCCAGAGAGAGACAGCACTACACCCTGCCAGAGCAGCCATTGCTCCTCTTTGCCAGTAAGTGTCTGAAAACCCCAGCAGCACGCACAGATCACTCCAGCAGCTGGTTCTTGTCAGGAATCCTAAGTACTGCCCCTTACCTTGAGTCCATCTCAGAGTCCTTGCTGAGAGCCAAAAGCTTGCAACCATGATGCTGTAGCACTCAGGAATCAGTATGATTTTACATAAAGAATTCCTGAGGGGTTTACACTTGTTTGATCTTTATAACCACAAGAAAGCACACAGAAAACAAGTGAAAAGTGTGTTCAGGTTGCAGAGCCTATTATGCAGAAGTTCTGAAATCTTAGAATTATCTCCATGACTTAGATTTACCCTTTCTGCCCTTGCACAAAGGCAGCAAAGTGAGCTCTAATTGTGAGAGCACAGCTGGTTGACATAATTTATTCAGATTTCAGAAAGGTTTTTGACAGGGTTCCGTGCTGCTGGAGAAACTAAGATACTGCTAGGGAAAAAAGGCAAACAGGTATCATAGATGAATATCTGGTTGGAGTAAGTGAATCAAAATAAGATTAATTTTTTTTTTATTATGACAAAAGGTTGACAGCTAAGTACTTCTGCATCCTCTACTTAGTCCAGTGCTTTTTAATATAACTCTGACCAGTGAGAGAAGGAGAAACAGGGGAAGGTAGAGAACAAAAGGAGTCTGCAGATATCGAAAATGTATTTGGGGAAAGGGAGATTTATGAGTAAGTTCAGTGTGACTTCTGTTACATGAGTGAACAATGCAAGGACAAAAGATTCAGCACTGATATGAATATGAAGTCATGCAGAAGAGAAACTTCACACGAGCTGTACAAACTGCAAAGCCGGTAGAGCTCCATGCCCAGTATGTAGCAGCAGCCAAAGATAAAGCCTAACATGCTGGATTGCAAACAAAAACAGATCAGGGAGTAGGTAATATCAAATACATATATATTCTAATCGGAGGCATGACCTTGTTTGAAATACTGCAAGCAGCATAAGTCACTTCTACTGAAAAACCAAACACTATAGGTTTAAATACACTTGGGAGAAAAACAAGGCAATGAGCAAAAGTTGGGAGTAATTCTCATAGGAAAAGAGTAAGAAATTTTCTGTCAAAAGACAGTCATGCTGAAAGATATAAAATAATAAATGGTACCAAACCAGGAATTTTCGTGTTCTTTTTTTCTTTTTCTTCAAAGCACAAGAGGATATTAAATGAAATAGGTAAGAAAAAAAAAGGAAAAGCAATGAATTTTATGTCATTCACAACTCAACATGCTTCTCTGCCACTCAAATGCCATTACAGAATTTTAGTTCTATGAAGACATTAAAATTTATAGCAGTGTAAAGACTATACAGCTAGGTCAGTAATAAACTCTGAAGTTCTATTAAACTATTCCTCCAGTGCTTGTATTGAACTATTAAATATTTGGATGGGTCATTTTTGGGGACATCTGCCTTCTTAGCCTCTCTTTTCCTCTATTATACTGAAACTACTCAAGGTCATGGGGTAGAAAAGGTGAAGGTTAGCTATAATCTACAGTAGTGATTCCTGTTTTTCTATGGACAGATTTATTCACCTGTTGCATTGCTTTACTTTTAGTTCCATAGGCATGACCTACTTAATTTTGTGCTCCTTAATTCTGTTCTGACTACAATTTAATAAATTTTATCACAAATATTTCAATGGCATCTGAGCGTCAATGGATTTATTTTCATAACAACCTTGGGGGTGGGGGATAAAATTCTATCTCATTAATACATGGGAAACTGGAATAAAAAGACCAAGATAACAAATGTCCACAAGGCTGATTTGACTAGGCTCTGATTTCCCACAGTACTTCCTTTAATAATTTCTTTGCCCAAAACCTTGCCTTGGAGACTTCAGCAGCCAGGCAAACATAGTCCCAGCATCTCAAAGCAAAGCACTTGCAAAGTAAGAAACATACAATGAGGTGTACACGTGGCCACGTGGAAGGACAGAAGCCTGTGCACACCACCACTGAAAACTGATAAAACTATCAGATTGGACAATCACGCTGTAATTAAAAGTCTGGCCCCTCCAGCTTAATTTCACTCCCTTTTTGGAATCCAGTTTTACAAACACAGCATGTCTGTGCAGATGGGTCCAGACAGAGCTGAACTTGTTCTGACTGAGCCAAGCTGTTCCAACCTGTTGGCACAGATGTATCTCGGTGCACGTGTACACCACTACCTACCCAAGGAGCTGCACAGATGCCAAAGTTGCTCAGCATGAGGCAGTTTGAGCTGCTTGTGAGATACAACTAACACTGCTGATGCAGCTCTAGCAATTAACTCTAAAAACACAGCCTCATGAACACATGAAGGAAAAATAAAAACTAGAGAAAGTTAGCTGTTGCCTTCCATAGCTTCTGCTTGCAAGCAGCAGCCAATACTAATACACATGATCATCTTACAGGCCACCAGGTTATTTACTACAAAACCAGTTGATCTATCCATTAGATTTGAGCTCAAGAAAATCACCTGCCCTCCTTTTAGATACAGCCTTGTTTCAGGTGTGCTGCAGTTTTACCAGCAGAGAAAGCTGTGGGGGTTTTCTTCCACTGCACTGCTTTTTTACAAACTTTAACTCACTACCACCTGGAACATGTGTCAGGACTCTTCAAGTGGTAAAGGCAGCCAAAATTTGTGGACAAACCTGAGATATTGCCCCGGGCAACAACTGCAATGTGAACTCCACAAGCCTATTTTCAGTCTTTCCCATTGGTCCCAACTACGGGTATACCCCTCCACATTCGTATCCATGGAGGAACCTGTTTCAAAACAAAGCCTCTCCATGCTTTTTATACCACAGGATCTAAGAATGAACACCCAGTGGTCCATGGCCTTCTCCTAACAACTAAAAAGCTGCCACAGAAACCAGAAATTTATCTTTTCCTAGAAAGGCTGCTTCTAAAGCTTATGAAAAGAAAAAAAAAAAGTAAGTTGAGTTCAGTGTGAAAATAAAACTTTTTGGTTTTTTCTCTTTATAAAAATGAGTTTGTCAAGAAAAACAAAGCAAAACAAACCAATTTAAATAAACTGCTAAGGAAAAAAAGAAAAAAAATAAGGAAAGAGCTAGTTTCACAGAATCCACTTATTTGCCTGCGGTCCCAAGGACAACGAGCAGGCGGCTCTGGCGGCACGGAGGAAGGGAAATCTCTTCGAATCCTTGACGTGTCTTTTGTTAACTTCCCATAATTGCTTTTTTGGCATCACCATTGCCCGGACGCTCGGAACAAGCAGTTCGAAGAGCCAGCCCTCACAGCTGGGAAGCAGGGCTTTTCAACAACAAAAACAAAACAGTAAAAGCCAAAATAAAGCCATACGGCGGCGTGCGCGCACAGCCCCCGCCCCTGAGCCGCCAGTCCCTCGGGGGCACGGCTCGGGTGAGAGCACCGAGCGAGCCCGGTCCTGCCGGGCTGGCACCGAGCTGTGCACCCACCCTGCACACAGCCGGGCCGGCACGGCAGGAATACGGCGGGAATACTGGGGAATGCAGCGGGAATGGGGCGGGCGGAGGGCGCTCGGCCGGCGGGCAATGGCCCGGACCGCGCTGCCGCCCGCGGCGCCTCGGACCGCGCCGCACAAGCTCCCGCCTGCCGCGGCGCCGTCCGTCAGTCAGTCAGTCAGTCAGTCAGTCAGTCAGTGTGCCGCGGCCGGCCCGCCTCGCTGACCTACAGCCGGACACGCCGCCCAGCACAAGGGTCACCCATCCCGGAGCGAGCCCCGGCGAGCAGCCGGCACTGAGTCCTTGGTTCACTGACGTGACTCACCAGCTGCCCTCCCCCCTCACACATCCATCCCCCGTTCGGCGTGTAACAGCTGTTTCATCTCCCGCTGTAATTACGCCACATAAAAATAGTTACAAGGTACTTGGGGAGGGCTTGCTGCTAAAACGCTGTTGCTTCCCTTGTGCAGTGAATGCGGATTTGTGCGGACATCCGCGCCGCCGGGGGCTGTAGGGTGGTGGGGAGGGAATGATCCCTGCTCTGCCATAGGAATCCATGATTTCATCAGCCGCCCGCCCGGCCGGGAACAGCCCCGCACGTGTCGGTGCGGGAGTGACACAAACACGCTCCCGTGAAATAAGTGCACGCCGCACCCGCTCCGCGGCGGGCGGCTTCTTTTCCTCTCCACGCCGAAACCTTTGCCCGTGACACTTCAGACCGCGGCTGGGCGTTCAACACTTTTGATTTTTTTTTTTTTTTTTTTTTTTTTTTTTTTTTTTTTTGCACCTGGCTTTGTCAGGGGGCGGCGGGGGAGTCGCCGCCAAGGCCGCCTGTGCCCGGGGAGAGCTCTCCACCTCGCCAGGAAAGCTGGAGCGAGCTGCTGGCGGGTGTCACGTTTCCCATCCCGAAGGAAAAGAAACTGTTGCTGCTGCAGAGCGTGCTCGCCCGACAGGGATGAGTCAAGCTGTGAGACTTCTCTCTTTTACAGCTGCGATCATGTGCCGCAGCAAAATCTACCGGGCTGGGGAGGGGGGGAGTCGAGGGGGAGAAAAATAACCTTTTACGAACTGCTGTAAAAATAACCGCAGAAACGGGGCTCGCCTTCCCCGCGGGGGTGGGTGGGGGTGTGTGCGGCCAGCGCCGGCCAGGCGGGGCTCCTTGGGCACCATAGGGGATGGGGGAGCAGCCCCCACCGACCGGGCCGCTCGGCGGTCGGGAGGGGGGCGCCGGCCTTTGGGGGGCTTCTTTCCTTCCCCTGCCGTACGCACTCTCCTTTCTTCTCCTCTATTCACGCGAAGGAGTGGGTGGTTCGTCCGGCAGCAACAGGAGGAGGCTAGTCAAGGGCAGCTGTCAAAATCTCCCCCCCACCCCCGCCTCTTCCTTCTCCTCCTTCCAGTTTAATGATCAAACGTCTGCCTGGAAGAAAGGCGAGGGAGCGGGAG
Organism: Catharus ustulatus; assembly: GCF_009819885.2. NCBI lineage: Eukaryota > Metazoa > Chordata > Aves > Passeriformes > Turdidae > Catharus > Catharus ustulatus. Next base: position 110,343,518 of record NC_046221.1, on the reverse strand, counting down.
GCACGGAGAGCTCCCCCCGCCGCTGCTGTTGTGTGTGCATGAGCGAGCGGGTACAGGCGGACACCCCCCCGTTCCGGCCGGTCCCTCCCCTCCCGTCTGACAGAGCCTCAACACCCGGGAGGGGAGGGAGGAGAGAGGAGGAGGAGGCAGCAGCGAGTGCCAGTGCAGCGCACGGTTACTCTCCCGTACTCACTGCGGGGAGGTGGGGGAGGGCGGGCGCTGTGTACCTTTCTCTCCCGTGCCTTTCCTCACTTTAACAGGCCGGGGCCAATCGCCAGCAGAAGGGAACAAAGGCAAGGGGGGAGGGAAGCCCACCCCGGCCGCATCAGAAAGCCCCCGGGGGAGGCAGAGCCCTGCGGCTCCCGCTGACAGCAGCGCGGCCGCGGACCGGGCGCCTGGCTCCGCGGCGGTGTTTCTTCTTTCTTCATCGACCTCCTCCTCCTCCTCCTCGCCGAGCTTAAAGGGGGAAAGCAGCGTCCGGCGGAGGGAGAGAAACTTGGGTCGGTGCGTGGGGTGTCCGGCGATCGGCTCGGTCCTCGCGATCAAGATGAAAAGTAAAAAAGGTAGTTGTGATGGGGTGCCGGGACAAAGCGGGGTGCCCCGTGCCCCTACCCGGGGTGGAAAGGGGAAGGGGGGGCTGTCGCTAAGCCAGCCGGAGTCCCTTTGCCTCCTGGGCCTTTTGTCCCCCGTGGCCCCCCACACCCCCTGGCCTGTATGCCGTGGAAGATTGCACTGGATGCTCCGCTCCCAGACAAAACATGCGGGGCTGTTGTTTGGAGGCGGCCGCCTCTCTGCGCCGCTGGCTCCCTGTCAAAAACATGTCCAGCCGTTCGCCTCGTGTCCTCCGCCAACTTTTGTTCTCTCCCCCTCCGTGAAGCCTCTTCCCCTTGCCCTCCCATGAAACACTTTTCAGCGCTTTTCCGCCCCGAGCCCCCCGTCCCCGCGAGGGGGGCGAGGGTGCGGGTGGTTTTCCCAACTTGGGGCGAGGAAAGCGGGGCCGTCCGGCAACTCTTTGTTCGCGGGGACAGCAGCGTGGGGCTTGAGGAGTGGGGGGGCACCGGCGGGAGGGCTTCAAACCCCTCCGCGCCCTCGCCCGCCTTGTTTGGCTGAAAGTTGAAGCCCTTTCTATCCCTTTTATCCCTTAAAACAGGGAGGCGAAACACAAAAGTACAAAAGTTTTGACACGGGGTTAAAAGGAGGAAGACTTCCCCCCTCGCCACAGCCATAAGGCTGTTTGAGTTTTCTTTGTGTCCACTTCCAAACAGACAAACTTTACAGTTAGGGGATGGTTACTCATCGCGCTCGTGGTGCTTTAAGTGCCTTTAAATTAGCGCTTGGCCACAAAGACGCGGAGCGTGCTTTCGGAGCTAACGCTCCTGCGCTGGCTGGGAAGAAGTTCATAGCAAAGCAGTGTCTGTTCAATTGCGATTTGCCAGTCGGCGGTGTGGCTGAAGGGTGTTTTGCATTCAAAGACCATGAAACGCTCCGAAGTGGAGGGCTAGAGGGGAGCAGTGCGCATGTTCAGTACTACACTCCAGAGTTGTGCTGTTTTCCCCCTACTATGCATTCCTGCGGCTCTGTAGTAAAGCAGCCTCCCTCATTGTTAATACCCTTGGAGCAATTAATGCATATGTAGTTCGTGAAATCATTGGGCTGCTGCAGACATGGTGTGTACTAATATGGTTTGTAGCCCTCGTCAGAAGTTTTTTTTGGACATGGCACTCGCCTAAGAGGAGCGCGCACAAAGGGAACTGAGCCACGAAGGCGAAGTTTAAAGAGCAGGTAGGGTGGTGTTGAGGAGCGGAGCGGGGCTGGATTCCAGTCACAGCCGGAGCTGCTTGCCGAGCTCAGCCCCCTGTGCCCGCAGACAGCGGCAGCGCTGCCTTTAAATGTTTCAGGCGTCTTAGGTAGGTCGGGATTCTGCATCGTGTTGGAAGCAGTTTGTGGTTTGTTCCCCCCTTCCCCACTTTTATAGTTTCGCTGAATTAATTTAGCCCAGTTATTTTTAGGACATTCCTATGCTGCCTATTTGCACAGCAGTGGTGAGCTGGTTTCCTGTCTGCTGTTGCTTCCATTGTTCAGACTTCTCTCCCCGAGGGCAGCTGCTGGTTGGTGAAATACCAAACTCCCTGCACTTTCAACTGTTGTTCTTGCCACCCCCGAAATAAATGCGTGTGGAAAACGCTGACGTAGTTTCTAGGTATGCATGTGTAGGGCTTTGTGTGTAAGAGTGTGTGTGTGTGTGTGTGTAAGCTCTGCTTTGAGGATTGCAAATCCTGGGCTGAAACAATGGAAACAATGAAAGGTGACAGGCGGGAGGGAGAACTTTTGAGAGGGGCCATGGGGCTGGGGTTTGCGTGGCACAAATTAAAAGGTGAGGAGACAAAGGCGGAAACTTTTAAAAAGATGTTAGTGCTAGGGTGCCTTTGTTTTAATAAAGGTTGGGCTTGTACTTATTTGTGACCTCCTGGCGTTTGAAGCTCATTCAAGAAGTTTCAAAGAGTGACTTTGTTACAGATTTTTTACTTGCACTCCTAGAAAAATCCTGTTTAGAGGGGAAAAAAAAGTATAGTACAGCCAAGTCTAGTTGCTTTGGAAGTAGTAGAGTGCAAGCTGTAAAGTACAGAGGACAACATACAGGCTAGTTCCTCAATTATGAAACTCATTCAGAGGAAAGAGGTGGTGCTTTTTTTTTTTTAACTGTGGAAATTCCCTTCTGTATCCTTGTAGTTTTCTTGCTACTTATGAATAATTTAAAACGAATGTATTTTTGTTGTTGATTTATAAATTCGCATTACATTTTAGTTAGATTTTTTGCTATGTGTGTTGTGCTTTAATTTTTTTTGTAATGCTGTATTTTTGTTGTTGGTTTGTTTTGCTGAGGGGTTTTTGTTTGGTTTTTTTAAGATAGTAGATTGGATTTAAACCTCAGGACTCTTCTATGGATAGTTTCATTTACAAATAATAACCTGATAGCAATCACACGGAACCTACTTGGCTTGTTAATTAGCTGATTTAGAACACAGTCTCGAAAAGACACAGGCATGTGCTCAAGTTTATACATGTGAAGAATCTTACTGAACTTGGTTACAACAGGATGGGGGCTTAGATAGGAACTGGTTCTGTTTATCAGTGCTCATAAAAAAAAAAATCTCACTTAAGAAATTCAGAGAACCCTAAGGGGTGGGAGGTTTTCTTTAAGGTGATTTTTGTCCGGCTCCTCTCTGGAGGGCAGAGATTGTTCCTTGTGGTATACTTTGTCCTCTTTTGAATAACAATTGGCTTCTGCCACTTCCTCTGTGAAGCTCTTCCTCGACACAATGGGATAGTTGTTTTGTTGTTTTTTTTTGGTGCCTTTTTTTCCCCCCTCATAGCCTAAATTTTTCATTTGCTTAACTTCCATTTTATTTGTCTCAACCTCTCTGAATACTTTGTCCTCCCCCTCAAAGTATTTCAGCATACCTTTTTAAGTGGCAGTAGTTTGTTTTGAAATCTGCTTTAGTCATCACTGTACTTTTACTCAAGTTGTTTCAAGCTGTTAACTAACGTTTGGGTGTTGAGCCCAGACTCCAGATCCTAGGTGTAATCTTCCCTGAGCTGATTACGGGCAGGACCTGTGAAGTCTTTGGGCTGTGATACAATGCAGCAGTGCATTCAATCATGTGTATGACTTCAGCTGGGAAGCCAGGAGGATAAAGTAATTTATAAAGAAGGAATGCTGATCATGTAGTCCTTAGGTCATTAAAAGCATAGACTACTCTTTTAAGTGGCGATGTGGAAATGAAGGAATGGGATTTTGTGTTGTTTTTCAGACCTCTCTGCAAATTTAATTGTGCTGCTTTAATTTTAGTTCTGCAACAACAATTTTTTTTTGTTTGGATTAAATGTATTTAGGAGGAGACATAAAATAGCCTGGCCTTAGCCTGCTTTTAATACAAAATAAATTAGTAGGTCAGCTGGGGCTACTCATCGTGTCCACAGGCCTTTATTCTGGGTGTAAATAACAGTAAGCCAATGGTCCAGTCATGGAGCATGGCCAGGAGCCTTTTCAGTTGGGCCCTGTTAAAACAGGAAACCAGCAGCGAATAGGCTGATTACTAACAAGACGGAAAAACAAAGCTGGGTTGTAATCAGCAGGAATGCTTTAATGAAAACAGAGCCTTGACAGCAACAATGTGGCTCCTGCTCTAGTAAAAAAATATCAGCTGGGCTAGTGGAGATTTCTAGCCTTGACTTCCTGTTGCTGCTAGCTCTGCACTGCTGAGGAGAGATCTGCCACGAGTTCAGAGCGCTGATCAGCTATTTAAATGAGCAGAAGTCCTACTACACTGGGTTTCCTGCTTAACCAAAACCTGCTTTGTGTCACTAACTTACTGTGTCAATTAATATGACACACTAAGCCAGCGGGTCAAAGGGCTGGCTCTAGCTGGTGACTCATTTCTTGCTAGGTAGGTTACGGTTAGTCAGATGACAACTTTTACTTTAGCAGATCTTGTCTGAAAAGGGAGAAACGTTTTTATTCTGCTGGCTTGCAGACAGTATCTTGTCACTTTTTTTTTTTTTTTTCAGCTAAAGAAAGAGACACAGTTCTATGAGAGGCTTTGCTGTTAAGTCAGTTTTCTGAAATTCAGAGGTGCCCATGGAGTCTTTTAGTTGTGTGGTAGATCCTGGAAAGGTCAGCTCAGACTGAGTGGTGTGTCTGGAGTACTTTTTGTAATGCCATGTAAATACTGTTTGCAAGCCATTAGACATTTAACTTTTTCATAGTAGTTTTTCCTTCCCTCTTGTTTCCAGCCCTTGCTGTTTGCCTCTCCCTCTTTCCCAAGGTCTTGCCTTATTGCCCATTATATTTAAAAACAAACAAAAAACCCAACCCAGTGAAATGCTGCAACAGTTCTGGTTTCTGACAAACAAGAACAGTGCACTTCAAAACATTGTCTGAATAGCATGGGCTAGTTTTAGCTAGTTTTTAAATTCAATTTAAAAGGGCTGAGCTGCTTTGAAGAGCCATTCCTGTTGTCTCTGCAGGATCTTTGTTCCCAGAAGTGTTCCTCGTGGCTCCAGGAGCCCATGGTGCAAGGCATGTTCTCAGGTCAGGTTGCAAGCATGACAGCGCTTCCCATGAAGCCAAGACAAAGTGGTTTGCTTGGAATCATTGTAAAGCAAACTTTTGACATACTTTCTACATGAATTAAGAAGCTGTTTACATAATTTGGAGTTTATCTTGTGTTGGTTATTTAAATATTGTCCTATTGTTCCTGTTCCATGACTGGATAATTTATGTAGCTAATCATCAGATGAAAAATTTGGTATGTCAGTTTGGTGTTTGTCGGTTACATAAATCAGCAATAGGGAGAATGAAAACAATACCAAGTAAGTTACTGAAGTAACTATTCCAGACAGATTGCAGATTGATCATCCTGTTGGGAATGCTTGCGTATCAAAACTGTGCATTTCAAATTGGACAACTTAGACTAAATTTAAGGATGTTGGAGCTATTCATAAATAGGGGAAGGAAAGAATAATTTACCATGTCAGCTTTGGCTGAAGTTTAGAAGTGTGAGGAAAGGTCCTTCTCTGTTTCGCTCCCTACCCTCCTGCCAAGTATTAAGGAAAACTTGCACATGCATGCCTCCTATCTAAGTATGGTAGTGGGAGCTTTGGTGGTTGGTTGATTTTTTTTCTTTTTTTTTTTTAAAGGGCATTACTTCCTTCTGTGCCTTTACTCATGGATGTAACATAGTTTTATAGAGTTTAATATTTTCACAGGTACACTTCTTGTCATTTAGGGCTTAGTTTATTTCCTTAAATAGAACTTTTGAGTTATGGGTGGTTGTCCACAGAATATTTTACTTTTGACACTTAGTTTGCTTTACTGTTAAGGTCTTTAGATTTGGTGTTACTTTCCTTTCCACCCCATCATCACTCCCAATCTAAGTTCAAAAGACAAAAAGATTAAGGGCTTCTCTTCCTTCTATAGTTCCTAAAACTGCTTCTGAAAGCCAGTGTCAGTTCACTTGAAATTAGTATTAGTTTGTACTAGTTGAACATGGCTAGTATCTTATTTGCACTTGTATACAGTTTGTAAGATTTGTAAAATCTCTGGTGAGTTTAAAGCATGGTTTTCTTTGTGTTTTATGGAACTAGTGACTTGTGTATCCTACAAAGGGAGTAGAATTGTAGCCTTCCTAACTATTGAATACTTGCTCGTTTGTTTGATTTACATTCCACAGCTTCATGTTACTAGTAGTGTGGTGTACATATATAAAGGGATAATCAGAGTTTGAAATCTGTTCCTTCCTTTGTGTTGGAGGGAGAAGGTATGCACATTTAACTTGTAAATTTGGACCCTTATTGTAAGCACAGCACAGAACACACATTTTCAGGGATAAAAATATGAGACGAAAACCACAAAATTGAAAAAATAGGATAAAATCTGGTACGTTTAAATGATCATGGTTCTTTGAGACAGAATGTAGTTAAATAAGAGTTCATTTCCTGATAAACTGGCAAACTCTTAGGCACCTAGTTCTTCCCTTCTCCTGCATGTTTTTTCCTTCATATGTGAAAATCTCCTTAGGGGTGGTGACAAACACCATTTTCTGCTTTCTTTTTTTCTTCTTCCATTAATTTTTCTGACTAGATATAATTATTAGTTTATAAAATCTACGATCTATCCCTCCCAGGAGGGAAGCATCAGAGTGGTAAGAAGCAATTAAATAACCTAATGCTTGAGTTGGGGTGTTTTAAGTTCTTGCTTGTTGACCTTTTGCCCAGCCACTGGATAGTTATCCTTGAAAAAAGTGCTGGATGCATACCATAGCAAGCAAACTTGGACAATATTCTCATTAGATAGAAGCTATCTGATAACGTGGCAGCAGATAAAAGGTTGCCAGGGGAACAAGAAAATGAAGGTTTGCAGAGAAAAATTCCTTTAGGAACGGCTCATTGGTGATACTTTTTGTTCAGCTGACAGAAAAGCTACAGCATGACAAGTTAACGCTGCGGGACGAATCTCCCGTACAAGGGGCTGTTAATGTGATATAAAATGTCTGTGCCATACAGTGCTGGAGCCAAGTAGTTAACGGATCTGGGAGGCTGATTGTTCTTGTCTTACAATTGTAGGTGTAGTTGCAATATCAGGCAGTGAAACGGAGGATGATGACACTATGGATGTCCCACTGGATCTTTCCTCATCTGCTGGCTCAGGCAAACGGCGGAGACGTGGCAACCTGCCCAAGGAATCTGTGCAGATTCTTCGGGACTGGCTCTATGAGCACCGATACAATGCTTATCCTTCAGAGCAAGAAAAAGCGCTGTTATCCCGACAAACACACCTTTCCACACTACAGGTATTTAAACAAGTAGTTCTCCCTTCTAAAGGAGCCGTTTTCTGTTTTTATTCACCTGTGGTCCAGTCATGGATACAAATGTTTACACTGCATGTGAGATTTCCTTTTTTATTGCTACTCTCCTGCTGACTGTACTCATAATGAGAGATAAAGACTGATTATGTGTTACAATTATCTTTATTGGGAATAAAATTATTTTTCTGGGGCAACAGACAGTCATGAATTGGAGCATGCATGCTAATTTTTTGTGGAATCATACCCCAAAAGACATAAAGTGTCTGTACAAGGTAGTTCATTGTGAGAAGAAGGTGTTTGTCAACAGAGGTTATATGGTGTTAGATGTGCAGCTTAATATGTACCTGTTCATTTCTAAAACGGCAACTCGAGGCTCATTCCAGTAGAACATGGGCACATATAATTATGTGTATCATCACTGCCATTAAAATCAATGGAATAACCTAAATGGGATAGAGCTACTCAAGGATGTTAGTACAGGTATGCTGAGGCGTTTGTGTGATTATTTTGGACTCTCATCCTGGGATGCCACTGGCATCTGTGAGGTCCCTTGGGTCCATCATTCTCATCTTCTGTGATCATCTTTTGTGGAATAGTTTTTGCCCATTGCTGCATCCCATATTGTGGGAAGGTGGCTGCATGAGAACTTGGGTAAACCAGGGTTTGGTTTCGGGAGCTGCTAAATAGAGATCACTCCTGTTGAGTCCTGGGCTTTATTTTTTCATATTAATTCACTAGTGCAATTTTCATAATTGGCTATATAGTAACATTATAAAGAAGACTTCCTTTATGTAGTAAAGAGAAAAAAGACGTTAAACTATAAACTATCCTGTATTGCCCAGGAAACTGGTTGATATTTAAACAAGGACAAACTTAAATGAGGTAATTCATGTTATGTCTGTCGACACAGTCAGTTGAACAAGGAAAATCAGTAACTATTTGTGGGAGGAGTGGCTCTCTTCAGAGAGAAAAGGTTTTCCTGTTGTTAATTAACCTAAGCTAGGGAACAATAGCCAATAGGTTAATGTGTGTGCACAGAGTTAAAAGCTAAACCCCTAGTTTGGACTTCAGATGTCCCGGGGCTTTCTGTAACAGGAGCAGGGAGTTGCATGTCAGAACTTGTCAGTAGGTCTCTATTTCGTTGTGCAGTGAAGGAAACTGCTTGGAGGGATTCATTAATCTAACCATCCACTCTAGTGGCACATAGTTGGGAATGAACGAGGGTATAAATTAAGATGTCATTATATTCCCAGGTCTGCAACTGGTTTATCAATGCACGCCGCAGGCTGTTACCTGACATGCTGAGGAAGGATGGCAAAGACCCAAATCAGTTCACTATCTCACGGCGAGGGACCAAGCTTCCCGAGGGCGGCCTGGTGGAGTCTGCCATCAGCACAAAGAACTACATTCCCCTGCTGGAGGAGACCGCCTTCCTTCCTGCTGCCGCGCCGCTCGGCAAGACTGTGTCCTCTTCCAAGCCGGCCTCCCCGGGCTCGGTCCTGGCTCGGCCGTCGGTGATTTGCCACACGACTGTGACTGCATTAAAAGATGCCCCTTTCCACTTTTGCCAGCCAGCTGATGTAGGCCAGACCACGGACCTGCAGCAGCCCCCGGCTGGTGGCTTCACAGATAACCCCCTCTCCTGCCACGAGGACGCATCCAAACTGGGACCTGGTGCAAACACACAAAGTGGGCTCTTTAACACTCCTCCTCCAACACCACCAGACCTTAACCAGGATTTTAGTGGATTCCAGCTTCTGGTGGATGTTGCACTTAAAAGGGCGGCAGAGATGGAGTTGCAGGCGAAACTTATGGCCTAAATCCCCTTCCTTCTCCTTCCCCGTTTTGTTTTACCAGGCAGGGATCTAACAGCTGTGTGGTTATTGCCACCCACACCATATCAAAAGACTTCACTGCATTATTATTATTTTTTTTATTAATCTTATTTGCACAAGGGGATTGCTGAAATGAAGCTTCCTGTCACTGAGATGGTCTTCAGTGGAATACGGTCATTCCAAGAATTATAAACTTAAAGCTACTGTAGAAAGAAAGGATTGTGTGTTTTGTTGGGATTTTTTTTTTTTAATGTTTTCTTTGTAGATTTTTCATAATGTGAGATGTTTCCCAAGATCATGTGATTTGTTTTGTTTCCTTCAGACTGTGCAATATCTAGTAATGATATAGAGTCTTCTTATCATTCCCATGTGGAACGGAATATACCGACACGCTGTCTAAATTTTCAATTTTTTTAACAATACAAACTTTGGATGATCATGCTTTTTTCCCATAATATAATAAAATATTTTCTTTAAAAGTGATGCATACAGAGTATTTTGTTGAATACAAGCTTTGCAGAAAACATAAAATACCCTTGAAATAAATGGAAGTTAGAAATATTTTTGAGCTCATACTGACTTTGGTTTAGAGGGCCATGCTAGCAGTTGTTGTCAACCAGATGTTTGAAAGAATGCTGAAAAGTAAGCCAGAAGTACCTGATTGTGTTCTGCTGTGTTGAAATTTTTTTAAGGGGCCAAAGGGAGCTATGTAGGCAATTCTGACTAAATTTCAAAGGGAAACCTCAGGTCCCTCTAAGAGTTCCAGCTCTTAGCTCCTTGAAATATTTTAGGGCTGGGAAATGTGATGGCCCATGGGGAAGATCCGAAGATAAAAGGAAGAGGCCAGAAGAGGGGCTGGGACAAGTGTTCTTTGCAGATCTTTGTGATGCAGCTCCTAGACATGGCTGGTGACAAATTTTGATAGGGGAGGGCAAGGGCTTCTACCCCTACTTGGACTAGCAATGACAAGGCTTTTACTCAGTAATTCTAGTAGACTGAAATAAAATAGGCTGTATTGCATTGAAATCTGAGTTCTGGGAGCCAGGTCTTTGTGAGATTCTTTAACAGGTGGTAGGCTAAGATTTAGAAGAGATCCCTGTTGTATTGGGGTGTACTTTTGCCAACAGAATCTAAGTTACCTTTCAGAAAAGGACTTTGCTATCAAAATGACTTATTACTGAAAAACGTGAAGACTTGCAGCTCACATTTCAACTTACTTGAATGTCAGTTGCCCACCCTTATCCTTCCAGCAACAGTGAAATAAGAGACCTCCAGGGCAAAAAACTGGTTCTGGCTAATCTTTAAAAACAAACCAGTTGTCTGTTTGGGAGGTTGGGGGAGGGCTTTGAGGAGCAGGAGAGTTGGTGAATTTAAGGATATCATGAGTAGAAAGAAGACTACAGTATTCTGACTGCTATTCTGTTTTGCTGTGGCCTTTATAATTTTCTAGTGTCAGAACTACTCTTCTCTGAAGCACTCTTTGGAATTCTTCTGAACTTGTGCCTTTCTCAAACCTTCATGTTTAAAATCAAAATGGTACACAGTAAACACTGGCTTACTTATAACTGCATCAGCTTTGGTAACACAGTCATCCTAATATACTGTATGAATATAGAACTCTTTTAAAAATAATTTTGAAATTTATAACAGAGATGGCTGTATACTCTATCTTCAAGGAACTGGAGGTGGGTATAGAGAAACCTTGTGTAGTGTCTTTCTGGACACCCTGTACCTGATACTTCAGAGCTATTTTTCCTGGGCTACCCATGTATGTGTTGTTTGGTGGGGTTTTTTAATGACTAATTGTAAAATGGAAGTGTACTTTTTTGTATTTGTGAGGTTCTTGTTGAGGAAAAGGTTGGTTAATAGACACGGTTTTGTGGAATAGGTGATTTATCTTGAGGGGTTCTATGCACCCAAAGTGGAGTGTCATCTTTGATAAAGGTTTGGAAGATGCCTTGTCTTTTCCTGTTCTTGCAGAGAGGAACTTCATTGCAACACTCCTTACACCCATGCTTCATGAGTGAAAGAAAAACAGCCTCACAAATATGTTTGCATTGTTTGATTTGAATTGCTCGACATTTTCCTCTTTTGTTTCCTTTTTTTTTTCAAAGCAGTTTGCTGGTGTGCTGTGGGATAAAGAAAAAGTAGGGCAATTCAGATCATTAAAGAGCATTTTCAGAGATCTTTACTCTTCATTACTTTGCCCTTTAAAATAAAAAATGTCAGCAATCTTAGAAAGAAAAAAACTTTGCTGGTTGAGCTAACCAGTTCTGTAATTTCACTGTAGCAGCTGTAGTACTGAAAATGAAAATAGAATGAGGAAGAAAGCTGTTGCCATTCAGGTTAACAGTTTTCATTGAAAGTAAAAGCCTGTGGTCTCTCTGCTGCTTTCATTTACTATTATGCTGCACAAAGTGGTATTAGTGTAAATGACCACCAAAGTCCTCCTCATGTGATGAGCACTGCATTTCCATTTTGCTGACTGACTTACCCTGGGAACTTCACTGGTGACCAATTTTGCTTGAGGTCAATTATATACTTCTTAAATTATTGGTTGTGTTAAGGTTACACCTAGAAGTTCGGCTGTAGTCATAAGTCAGATGGCTGTGGCTGAGTAGCACCTGACACCACACCATGTAAAAGCTTTTCCCTACCCTCAGGTGTTATTTAATGAAGAAGAAGAAAATGACTCTCATTGGGTACCCGCTAAAATGTACCAAAAGGGAGTTTCTGCTTTCCTGTAATCTAGCACTGATAGTTTTGGTGCTGGCTACTGAAGTTCACCTAAACCTATTCTTTCTGAGCATAAGCCTGAAGTGACTTTAGATAAAGTTATCAGAGGTAGGTAGATGTAGGGCATTGGGTGGAGCTAAGATCCTGAACTGAGCAGGAGTCCTAGTAACAAGCCAAAGGCTTCACGTGCTGGCCACAGATCACTGGTAAAGCAAACAAAAAGTTTTATTTGTGAAACTTCTTTTACCATGGAAAAGAAAAAAAAAATAAAGAAGCAATGAGGCAACATGGGTGGTTTTGCTGTTTTTGCAGCAGTGATAAACCTAAATGCAAAGCAGTTTTGTCCAAACCCAACCTCTGACTGAAAGCACACGCCTGGACTACTCTGAGGCTAAAGGGAAGGCATTGCCGTGTGTTTTTGGAGACTGTGCGGCCAGCCAGGGCGTCAGCGAGCTAAGAGGTATGACAAATTCATGCCAGGGAAAACAGCTCACACGCAGACTTCATCAACCTTGTTTTCATGGCTTTTGTGTCTTGTAAACAAGTTGTGGCAGCTGCATGTGATAAATCTCTGCGCAAAGCAACAACAATTACAATAGGGAGGGAATCTCGAGCCCTGCGTGCGGGGAGGGGGTGGTGTCTCGCTGCCTGGTGCTGGGGGGGGTTTGTGGTGTCCCACATGTCTCCCAGCTTGTGCCATGAGGTCAGCCAGCCTCCATGGCTGTAAAACCGTTGGAGCTGCAACAGCTGGCCTCGTGCTGTGGGGGAGGGAATGGGGCAAGGAGAGCCGCAAGCCGGGCTGGCTTGCACGGCTGCACCCTCCCAGCAGCATGGTCCTGCTGCCCAGGCGGAGCGGGGGGCATGCGGTGACTTCACTGGGAAAGGGGAAGCAGGAGAAAGTAAGCAGAGAGAGTGTGTGGGGGGGAATCAGTTTTCCCCTTGGAGGTGAGGTAAGGCTGCAGTGGGAAGCCCAGCCCACAGAAGGTGCAGTACAGCTGGGAGTCCAGGTGCACTGTGACCCTGTTCAGTGTCACTTTTGCACCTATGGTATTTAGGCCACTCTCAGTTAACTGTGTCCTGCCTGTCAAAGTCTGGTTTTATTTTTCTTCAAGCACTCATGCAGGGTTTTTGGTAACCCTTGGAGTTCTTTATGTTCTCTTTAAAACTATTTTTTTTTTCTTTTTTTTTTCTTTCTCTATTTGGCATCTAGCAATTGTCAACTTCCCGCCTGGCTTTTTCCCAGTAGGGATTACAAATACAGCTCATGTTCACTTTTCAGGACATTACTTGTTCTAAGTCTCCTGTTCACCAACTGCCAGAGTTGTTACATCTCTATCCTGTTTCGCTGGTTCAGCAGGCTCTTCTCCCATGGGTTCCAGCCTTCAGACTGAAGGAGAGGAGATTAGATTAGCCACTCACTCTAGCAAAATGTCACTAAGAGCTGTTGCTGTTCCAGACATGATAATTGTACCCATGTGTGCTGTATGCGGTTCAGTGTCTATTCCAGTCCCTGTCACGACAATGAGTGCCTGGAGTTCTGCACACACAGAAAATCACGTAAGCTGATGCTAGCCATGCTACGAAGTAAAAACTCGGGCTGCTCTTCCATCTATATTTTACATGCATTCCTGCTGACAGCTCAAAGCCGTTTTGCTCACCTTTCCCTCTGAAACTGGCTTTATTTGCCTTTAAACTCCTTTTTCTTTCTGAAGCTGAAGTGTTAGGTCTGGGACTACAGCTGGCAGGAATCTCAAATCCTGCTACACAGATTTGCAGAACAGCGTAGCTTTCACCAACAGGTCAACTTCACAGCCCTTTGTAGCTCTGCAAAGCTGCTTCACTGTGCAGCGTGAATCACAGTCCCTGAAGCTGCTGCAGCCATGAATAAGTCGCATCTGCCTCCCAGCTAATCCGTGTTCCACCGGATAGCAGCGTTTCTGCCAAATTCCATGTGTTTCTACTGACAAACAAGGTGCTGATCTTTCAGCTGCTTACACAATGTGTAATAAACCTGTAAAAATGCACAGAGGTAGGAGTGTTTTGAATTAGTGACTTAATTGGGGGGGGAGAGGGGGGCACAGGTGGCAGATTGTGAGTTGAATGGGTGCAGCTGACAACCATCTAACCCTGTTTATTCTTGGACAGCTTCCCTGGGACCACAGACCGGAGCTGTGGCTGCTTTCTCTAATTGCAGCCTGGGCAGTGCCTGCCCTGGGCACCAAGCCCTATCTCTAGGTGTGTAACAACATGACCCTCTTGGAGTGAAGAACTCTTGTCTGGGCGTATATAAACCCTGCATGTGGCTTTTGTTATGAATCTTTCATCGCATCATTTTGCTGACAATGAAGAGGACTGACCTGACTACAGGGAGAGTGGGTCAGAGCTGTGGGTTTTGCAGTAGATATATCTATGTTTCCCTGGCTTCTCTGTCTTTGCGTCCCTGCAGTGTTGCCACACCGACGGGGAAATACTGCCCTGGAACTTCTCTATCAGTGACATTTCACAAGTTGGCAGGACTCACCTTCTTTTTGGGAATATTCATTTTTATACATAGTAGTACAGAAATAATTCCCAACTGTGAGGCCTGTAGTTTTACTAGTATGGTATTCTGTAAGTGTACAGAGAATGTTTGGTCCTGCCTCTGAAGTCCCTTCAGACTGATAGCTCTGTGCCCACTAGCCCCTGATACTGGGAAATCATGTGTCAAACACTCCATACGTGCTTCTGCTTCCTCCCCAAAACTAAACAGTTAGGGCCTGAGTGGCTTCCATTAGGGATAGACCATTTGGTTTCTTTAACTGATGTGTCCTATCCAGTTTCAGCATAAACAAAGTTCTTCCCTGTTTAAACATTTCCTTTGGTGTTCTAGCTCTTTTGCAGGGGCAAAATTGGTGTTTTGTTGATTGACAAATAAATTTTAGTGCTTTGCTGGGGGCTTTTGGCCTTTTGAAGCCTCTCCTGTAGAAGCTGTTAATGGAGAAGATAGTCTTGATCATAATTTGCCATCAGTTTATATATTTTATCCAGGATGCAATTTTGAGTGTGTATATATACCTTATATATATATCCTAGTAAGGATACCATATATGTATTGGTTCTGGTATTTATATAAAAAAATAAACAAAATCACTTGACCAAAGTGAGAAGAATGTGATGTCCCTGAGCTTGCTTTTATTAATTCCTTTTGCTTGTCTTGGAAATTGTTCTGGATGGAAGACACATAACTGATGGTAGGAATCTCAACAGTTTTGTAATTTTTCTGACTAAGCATTCAGCTGTTTTGCCAGAGCCTGTAATTTCACTTCCTTTTCCAGCCTGCAATGTTCTGATTGCTTGACCTTGTGTCCAATGCTTTATTTTGTTTTCTTTTGCACTTCTAGTCTCATTCCTTGTTTGAACTCTCCCTCTATAATTTCTCTGTTTGACTTGAGAGTGCTTACACAATATCATGCATAGTCCATTTAACTAGGTTAGAGATATTTTGACTAATTTTGTACTGCTTTGAAAGGCATCTAATCTCTGTTACTCCACTACATTAACCACAACAGCAGATCTTGCTTTGATGCAAACAGATCAGCTTCTGTTCATGAGAGAAAGCACATTTTCCCTGTGTAGATAGCTCAGCTTTTTTCTAACTTCTGCTTTCTGTGTTGTGACAGGAGTAAGGCAAAGAAAGAAGCAATTAATAATAAAATCCACTGGGCATTTTTAAAAGTGGAGGGAATATTTTTAGTTTTGAGTCAGTAGTGTTGTTTGTTTCAGCGTGCTTTCAGAGTCCTGGCTCTGCTGCCATGAACCTTCTGCTGGTGAGGTGTGAAGCAGACATTCCTCTGCCAACCTGAACAAAAAGGTTAGTTCAGGTTATTGTATTAAACACTGTTCAGGCAGTTGCTTCTGTAACTCATTCTTCATGTTAAATTCAGCTGGCTTGCATTCAGCCAAGGTATTTCCAGTGATGTGCTGCCAGCTTTCTGCAAAGGCCTCCTCAAAAGTCTTTTTTCCTTAGCTGGTGATATGTGGAAAAAACCTCCTGTAAATATCTCGGTTTAATGTATAGATTTACATCTGCAAAGCACATACTGCCTGTTGTAAAACAGTCAGTCCCTCCACCTCCCTTCCCCTACCAAACCTTGACCCCTGCTACTGGCAGAGGGGAATGTCCCAGTCACCCTCTGAAGGGAGAGTGTCATCCCTCACCATCTCTTTGGAGCCTAGGAGGAGGTGGTGGGAATGCAGCCATACAGGTCTCCCCATGGGAGAGTTCACACTCGGCCCTGCAACACCTTACTCCTTCACCTGCATGTGATCATGGGGTGCTGGTGGTCTTGGGGAGGGCAGCATGTGAAGCCCAGCTGGGTGTTGTGCCAACAGCCAGCACCACTCTGAGCTTCCTCTGATATGGCAGTGTGAGTTTAAATAAGCAGGAGCATGAAAGGAGGTGTGGGGGGCTGTGTCAATTTCTCTCATATTTACACTGATAAGCAACAGGTATTTCCGCTGTGAAAAATTTAATTTCCTTTCCTTTTGAAATGCAGTGATGCAGAATCTCAGGTTTCCTTCCACAGGGTCAGAAGAGCAAGGAGGGCTGCATGGACCAGCTGATGCCTGTGTTGGCCAGACTGTCCCCATCTGGCAGAAGTGACTCATCGGTGGCATGACCCAGGCGCTCTGTGAGGCTTGTTGAGCTCAGGGGGAGTTTGACTTATCCTCTACTTCCTTTAAGATTTGCCTCTAGTCCTTGCCTTACCCCAGCCCTCATCTGCATTTGCTATCCAGCCTGGGCTGAAGTGATCTGCCCCAGATGCCTTCCCGGTGCCAGTGGTTCCCTTGTTTTAGGGTGTGGGGAGCTGCCATTGCAGAGCTTAAGCTGCTGCCTCCACCTGGGGCTCATTACATTCTGCTTCCTCTCCAGCTGCCAGGGGCCTGGACACAGAGCAGGGAAATCGCACGCAAGACGCTTGTAAAACCCTCAGCCCTGTCTGCCATTGAAGGAAGAGCTGGCTGAGCCTCCCTCCCTGCAGGACTGGTTTCCTGCCCTAGGAAATCCCCTACTGTAAGGCAGCCCGGGAGATCCACCTTGGGGATCTCAAACTGCAGCCAGTCAGCACTAGCTGGGTAAAGAACAAGAGCTATGGGTTTTTAGAAAACCCTAATAAAACCTTCTGATTATACATAAGCAAAAAATAAGTGATCCTGCCTGCTCCCCAGCTCTGTGGTTTGCCTAAACTTACTTCCCTGGAATACACTGGAGTTTGATCTTTGAGAAATGATATCTAAAAAGCCCACATGTAAAAACTTAACTGTTCCAGCGATAGGATCATAATCTGCCTTTGATCCTGTCAATTGTTGAACCACAACTCTATTCGTTGCCCAAGGACTGCAGGAAATGTACACAGGGTTATGCAAATCTCTAGGAGAGGGAATGTTTTGCAGGGAGGGGGGGAAGATGGCTCTTGCCACAACTGTCAGTCTCTGGCTTGCAGCTGAATAGTTTGGCAGTCCCTGCGCTCTCCTGTGTCACCCCGCTGCCAGTTCCCACGGCTCCTACCCCTCTGCTCACCGTCCAGTTGTGCAAGTCTGGAGTGGCGAGCTTTTTTCAGATCTCCCCCTGCGTGCACATTTACAGGCAGAGTCTGCAAGCTCGGTCCTTTGTCTGCGTTTTTCTCCAAGCCACCACTGTGAGTGCAGTGTTCATGTTTCACTTCTAAATCCCCACAACTCTTGCTGGCTGGGGATGTTTGCATGGGGTGGGCCAATCTGATGGTAGGACACAAAACAATTTCTTTGGGAACTTTGAGGGGAGCTAAGCCTGCACCAGCGTGCAGCCAAAGCAAAATAACAGCAACAGAGCCAGCAGACAGGCAGCTGTCAAGCAGGACTTTAATTCTGTGTAAAATGTGAATTTTCCTCTTTCCCAGATTTGCAAAAGGACAGTCAAATCCTTATAAAGATGTATGTTGGGTGTAGTGTAGGAGTACATCCATCATCAACACCACGTTCAAAACGAGAGTGCTTGACATCCTAACCATGGTTCAGGGTAACAGATCCTGATAAAAAATAAAAATAGAGGTCCTTTGATACCTTCTCTGTTCTTTTTGCCTTTTTCTTTTTTTTCCCCTTTGGTATGTAAGCTAAGTGGCATGACACTGGACTTTGGTACTTCACCCAGTTTACTTTAATTTGCAGGAAGATATCAAAGGGACAGGATGAGCCCACCATTACCCAGCTGCCCTGGTAGGGCTCCCCTGGCAGCCATGCCCTGGTCTTGTGCTTTGCCAGGGAAGGCTGTGCTGCATCCAGAGCACAGCCCAGCCTTTTCCATAAGCTCCACATACCACACAGGTACAGGGGCTGCACACACCAGAATGTGGGGCAGTGCTGCATCAGCTGGGCAGGAGTTTGTTTTGCTGTTTCTGTTTGGTTTTTTCACCTCAGTGATAATTCTTACCCAATGTGTGATCTCTGTTCTATGTACTTTACTACTCCTTGTGATAATCAAAATCCGGCCCTGAACTTTTTCACTACAAAGGAAACAAGAACTTTGCCCTGTTGGCTGTTAACAGGGCACTCAGCGATGCCTCAGCCTCTTCTCACGTGCAAAAACCCCCAAAGCCTGTGGAAATCAGGGTCATGCTGATGACAGAACGCTTATTGTTCTTTCACCAGTGCGAGTGGAGATCAGGTGCTTTGCTACAGACATGAGATTTTTGGTGTCAGACTCTTCTTAAAAAAAGGAGCAGGCACCCACCCAACCGGCTGGCGGAAAAAACCCTTTAAACACCAGGACTGCCAATAACGCGCTGTGTACAGCTCAAAGTGCAACCTGTGGTGGGTTCAAAGCGCTGAAACATTAACCAGACCTTGGGCCACCGTCTGTAGTTGCTGCTGGGTGCCCACAGCATGGCTCCCGGGAGCGGGAAGTGAGGGTGGCACTATTGTTATCCGCGTGGAGAAAGGGTGCAGCGGTGTTTGCACAGCGCGGACGGAAGCGATGGTGGCAGCCCTGAGGCGTTGGGTGTGCGGCAGCTGGGCACCAATAACGAGGTACAGCTATAACAAGGTACAGCAATAATGAGGTACAGCAATAATAAGGTACAGCAATAATAAGGTACAGCAATAATGAGGTACAGCAAGAACGAGGTATAGCAAAAATGAGGTATGAGCTTCCCTGTGCGAGGAACAGAGAGAGGCTGAGCACTGACACAGCCTCCAGCTCTTGTTGAAGGGCTCTGATGATGGTGGTGGAATGAGGCTCTCCTTCCATGTTTGCAGGTATAACCTCAGGCAAAACCCCTGACTCTAAGCCTCCCCTGACCCCACATGAGGTAAGGCTTCTGGGAAGAGCAAATATAATTTATGCAATTGCAGGCTGCAATAGCAGGGGGAAAGGAGAATGCTAGAGCTCCTTCTGGGCCCACACCTCAGATGATTTGGAGCTGGGTGGTGCTTTGGTGGTGTTTTTTCTTTTTAACAGTGATGAGGTGTCCTGGAGATCAGATGAGGAGATACGAGGAGCCAGAAAGCATTTCTGAGCATTCAAGTGTTGTAATCATGTCACTGCTCCCTGAGCTCAGCTGACATAGGAGACAGGTAAACATCTCCCACTGCCCAGGTAAGTGACAGTGTATAAATCTTCAGAACACCCTGAGGAATAACAAGCCTTTTGCAACTTTGCCTTTGAACTCTGAAGGAGTTAGGCTTGCATGATGGATGGCAGCGGCGCCCAGCCGTATTCTGAGGCATAGCACAGCTCCCAACTCCCTTGCAGAGGTTTTATCCTCAGCTGGAGGGAGGGTACAGCAAGCTGTGCGTCAGCGCCGACTCTTGCAGCTGCAGAAACTTGTAATTTCCTTTCCAAACACCAGCACCCTCAGCAAGGCAGTTGGCCTTGAGCCAGAAGCCATTCCTGTAGTGTCTGTTCCTGCTATATACATGTGTAATGTTAACTTACCTGATGTGGGTTTCCTCACAATCACTGCCACATATCTGTGTCTTGTCAGTGTGGTGGCTTTGGGAGCAGCTTCTTCCATTATCAAGCCTTATGAGTTTACCTGAAAGTGTGTTCAGGGGAGCAAAGCGATGCTTTTCTCTGCTTGTGCTGAATCATTTTTACCTGGCATGGGTTTGGGAACTGGGAGACCATATTTTATTGTAGCATATTACAGCTGCAGAAAAGGTATTGGATTCTGGGTTTATATCAAAAGACTAATTCTTGATCAGGATCATAAAATATTTAGGTATAGAACTTTGCTTTCACAGCTCTTTGTAAAGTAATTGCTCTAGTAGTAGAGGCAAAAGAAACTACATGCTCATTTATGATGCTTAAATCAGACAAATAATTTCCGAAGACAAATAACAAAACTGTAGCAGAGAGCTCTGGTGCAGTGCTCCTTCTTGGATTGTAAACACTGCAAGACAGAAACCATCAATATTTACACAGTACTCAGCCCAGCACAGTGCAGGTTCTCTGGCTGGGTCTTTGGAGGCACTAATAGGAATATTAAATCATGCTGAATACCTTCTTGCAATATTTACAGTTTAACGATAACCAAGTGTGTGTGCCGAATACTGTGAACTGTGGGCATGCAGCACCAGAACCAGAAAACCTGTGATGAGGCCAAGCCTTGTGATATCTTCCCCCTGCTCATCACACATGTGCTGCAGTGGCTGGGACCCTTTCTGGTGCTCCCAATATTCATCAGAAGCAACTTAGAAGGAATGATGTGAGAGTAAGTGTGTGAGCTGTCACCAGTTGTGCCAAGGACTATGGATGAAAAGTCGGGGGGGGGAAAATAGCATTAAAAATACCACTGCTATGTTGCCCTGTGGGCTCACAGAAATGTGACACAGAGAAGAATTAGCCTTTTGCGGTTTCATGTTTCCCTGACCTTTTAAGAGAGGAAGAAAAAAACAGATCCAGCTTCTGCTCCCAGCTACAATGCTGAAAGTCCAGAGCAAATGTAATACACTGGCTCTTAAGATGCGAGAGCAGTTTCATGTTGTCTATAGGAAAGCAGAGAGAGAGCTGAGGTGTAAAGATAATTTAACAAAAGCTGCATGAGTTCAAAGATCCTAGATTCCATCCCAGGCAAGTGTAATTATTGGTGTTTGAGTGTAATTTTGATGTTTAAGGAGATCCATTCAACCTGCTCTGGTGGGATTTCTGCCTTGATGTCAGTGTGAAGTAAAGCAGAAAACACGTGGCTCCTTGAGCACAATGGCCTTGTAGGTGTGAGCGAGGGATGTGCCACAAGGGAGGAATCCTGGGCACCAGCACTGCAGCTGACAGCCCCTGGCAGTGGCAGCTGCTGCTGCTGACGTGGCAGGGATGCTGTGACAGCACCTGCACTCACACCACTTGACACTTGGGAAGGCCTTGAACCATTAGTGTTAAGTTCACACATGCTACTTGATATGAAAACAGTTCCAGTTAAAAATTATTTCAGAATTTTTGTTTTTGCTTTTGTAACTGTTGACAAACAAAACCTACCTGGATTATACTTTAATGACAAACTCTGCATGCTTCAACAGGTTTTCTTTGTTTTGGCTTGGTTTCTTGGTTATTTCCCACCTTCCACTAAAGGAAATTTTTATCTCAGAGAGAGAAAATACAGGAGGTGGACTGCTTCCTACCTGAAATCCCAGCATTGCCTGGCAGAAGCTGACAGACATGAATCATCACAATGAATGCAATACTGCACACAAGTAGGTTTTTTTTTTACAAGAACAAGGTTGTTAAACAAGGGATGAGAAACACGTGGAGTACACTGCAGTTTGCTAATGTATGGCTGGGTTCCCAGGTCCATGTACATTCCTGCAGATGGGCTGCAGTTGTCATGATGCTATTGCCAGGAAAGATGTAAACAAAAGGAAACCTCTTGTCAGTTGGAACATTAGGGTAGTAATACAAAAGAGTACTTCACAGAGTCTTTCAGATTGATACACACCATCTATTTGTCAAAGATGCTTTTCTCTTACGTGCAGTCATACAGCCTCTTTGATGTAAGTCACCATTTTTTAACATTTTTTAAATAACAGCAATAATTACTATGTGGTGAATCAGTGCAATGAGCAAGATCATAGGATCCTCTTGCAGAGGAGCAAGACTTAAAATTTGTGTGTTTTAGGCAAAGCATTTCTGGGTTCATTTGAAGACTGACACATGCACATGTTTCCGTTGAAGTTGTTACAGGTTTGTCTTTACGTATGCCTCCACTAAATTTTATAGCTGGCAATTAGTCTGGGATGAAGTCTGGTTTCTCTCCCAACACTGTAAATGCAATTGTGTAACTTCACTAAAGTTCCAAGCCTGGTTCTTATGCTGGATTGAACCAGTAGATAGTGAGAGGAAAAGAGAAGTCACCCTTTCAACCTCTTTCCCACTATGACAGCTTACTTCATGGAAGTGGCAGCAGCCACCTGACCTGGATTACTTTTGGATTGTGTTTAATGCACACCACATTCCCCTAGAGCTGCCACTGCTCCAATAGTAACACCCTGCCCTGTGCAAGGCTTGCTGCTGCCCAGGGGCTTGTATCTCCCTGCCCTCAGCTGGCACCATGATACTGCCTTGTGGCTCATGCTACCTCTGAGGTTTGTGGAAATTGAAGAATTGTGGTCATGGTGGTGCCGATGCACTGTGAAGAGATGTCACATATTTAAGAACTATTTACTGAAACGTTGCTCTGAGGTGGGAAGGGATTTCTCCCTTTAGGTGTTGCTACAGGTGTGATTGTCCCACAGCATAGCAAAATGCCATCTCAGTTTTAGTGTATCATCTATGAGCTGTGGCCCAGATGATTAGATGATTTTTTCCCCTTTTGTTGTCAATTATTGACTGGAGAGATGAAGAATGACACATGCTAAAGTGCATCAGTTATCTCAATTTCCTTCCCCTTAGGCCTATCTTAGCCAAAATTTACCAGAACAGTCTACAAAATGAAGAAATTTCAGTATTTTTTTTTTCCTTCAGGTGACAGGAGTTTTCTTCTGAAGACTGACAAAAGGACTGGAGCACAGTGAGTTGTTATTACAACCACTTATTAAAAATAAAAAAAGACAAAAGAACGTGCTGTAAGATAATAAATAATAATAGCCCAAGATAATAAATAATATAGCCCAACTTCTCAGTGCTATAAAAAAAATCAGGGATGATCACAGTCCTGAGCACACACTCACAAAGCCATTTCAGATTCAACTGTGAGCACCCATAGTCAGTTCAACAGGAAAAAGTAAGAGAGTATTTTAAGGACATGACTGCAATAATTCTCCAGTTTGAAGCCAGAGATAAATGGTAGGTTGGACATTCCCACCAGGGAAATAGGCTAGTTACATCGGAATGGGTTACCCTTTGCTATTCAACATCTCAGCTCCCTAGTTACCATCTCCAGCCTAAGGTGTTTGTCTCAGCACATGGTTGTTTACACAGTGACTTACCTTGGTGAGACATTTGATACCCATAAAACATCCATCACACTTGGTCCTACTGTTTTTCTTTAACCCAAGGCAAGGCCAATCCCTCTTCCAAAACCTTTGACAGCTTTGAAATATGGCAGTGTTGCCTTCGGTGGAGCTCAAGGGCTGTGCAGTGGTTGCTTTCTCCAGAGGCTCTGCAACACCTCAGTACTTCCCCCTCTTTGAATAGAGGTGGCAAAATCCATAATTTGTTTCCATTCTGCTTGGCTGAAAATGAAAAGTTCGGCACCCTGTCACGGAGATAGTTAAGTGAAGAGTCAATACAATGAAGGCCTCTGTACCAGGAGTAGCCCATAATAGGTGGTGGCAATGTCATAGCTCAACTTGTTATTTAATATAGCTCTTTTTTTTCCCTTCTTCTTTCGTGTGTGTGGTTTTTTTCCCTCTGGGTGGAGCAGAGCTGGGGAGGTGATGACTTACCTGCCATAGCTTGGTAGATCGCAATCTGGAACTGGCAGAGTGTTAACACAATGCCCCAGCAGAGCTTTTCTGTCTCTAATTTCAGTGATTATGTTGTTACTGGATCAGTGAAGAGAACCATGAAAAACACAATTACCAGGAAGCCCTGTTCTTTGCTGGCCCCTTTGTCTCTCTGCGAACAGGGCATGTGACTCACGGAGCAGTAGAGCCCCGGCTGTAATCTCATGCGCTACCGAGAAGGGTGCTGTCCGCCGGTGGGACCCAAGCGTGGGAAAGCCTGACTGCTGGCTGGAAGGGCCAGTCACGTCATGTTCTGCAGCTGGCATCCAAGTGCATCCTGATGAATCAAGTGAGAGCAGCTACCTTCTCCTGCCACAACCGTGGCCGAGCAGCCGTGCAGAAGAGGGGTTGTAAAAACCTCCCCGCGTGCAAAAGCACAGGGAAGAGATGATGTTGTGAATGAGCTTGCTGTGACAGCACAGCAATGGTTTATAGGTCACTGGCATAACATCAGACTAAAGGGAGAGAGGATGAGTATCTTTCAGCTGTGAGTGCTGGTCTCAGATTTGCTCAGTGTAGGACCATGGCTAGTGGGCCTGACCCGACTCTGTTACATGATGCATAGTGGGAAAAGAGAAATTCACTGGCTCTCTGCACTCCAAATCATGTATAAACCTATGACCTCAACAAAAAATACCAGTAG
This sequence comes from Catharus ustulatus, assembly GCF_009819885.2. Lineage (NCBI taxonomy): Eukaryota > Metazoa > Chordata > Aves > Passeriformes > Turdidae > Catharus > Catharus ustulatus. The sequence goes on along the minus strand of NC_046221.1, from coordinate 110,318,982 downwards.
CAGCAGAGCAGCCAATATTTTTATCATTAATTGCTATCAAAAATGTCAGCTCAAAGTCATCAGATTTGATAGGCGAGCATGCTCCAAACTGACGGCTGAAGTGAATTATTTGCCTATTGCGTGATGCGAAAACAATGTCTTGCAGGAGAGAACAGACATTGGCAAACAAACTGACAAGAAGATATACTTCTGGGGAAGGCTTCTGATTTGATCTGGAAGGAAACATTGAGCATAAATAGGGAGAAAGTTTACCTGCATGAAAGGTGGGGTTGAGCCATGGCTTGGACTTCCTTATTCTGCTGGAGAACAGTGTGCAACATACATGCTATTTTATTCCCTTTGAGCTGTTCTCATTAAAAAAAGGTACCAGACACCTCAGTAAGTTCTTTAAGTAATGAAGCATTCCCCACCCTCCATCCCTGGTGCATCCATTTATCAGTGACTAATGACCACACAAATTCCAGCATGTGAAGAAAAAACCCTTCATCTTGGTGTTAAGCAGAATTTTCCCTGCCCATGGATCTGCAGCACAAATCCTTCTGGTCTTTCTGTGCTGAGGGTCTAGGCATGGGCAGACAGTACATGGTGCAGCACTGGCACACTGTTAATGTAACTAGTAGTTACTATAAAGTGAATCAGGACCTGTTTAAATACTGGTATATCCATGAACAACATCATCCAGGACATGTTTCTGTGGGATTTGGTCACTGTCTTTATTTCACACAGTGGGAAAAGCCCCATTTGGAAGCAGGATTCCACCGAAGGGAAAGTTAGCTATGCCTGCCAGGGATCTCTTTTGCCCCCAAAAATTCAGACATCACGGGACATAAGCAGAAGATGAAAGGGAACCAGCAAGGGGAAAACCAAACAGGCTGGGGGTCTTCTTGCCACTTCTTTTGAAGTCCCCAGTGTAACTCCTGGCATCTTCAGTGGGGTTTGGCTGGGCTCTGTGCAGAAGTGCCTTTGAAGATTTTGCTAAGGCTCAAGGCCTTGATCATGGCAACTTTTATGCCTGTGAGCAACTCTGTGCAGATGAACACTTCCAGGGTGCTCAGCAGGATGCTTCGGATGAGACTTTGCAGGGCTGGTCTTAAGCAATGAGAGCTTAAGAGAAACATTCTGCTTGTCATGCTTTTATCCTTGACCACATCAAATGAAATGTCTTGGCAGTTCTGGAAGAACGAATTTGCATTGAAAACCCACAGCTCTTACAAGCAGTGCATTAATTATTTTATTAATTTGCTCTTTTTACATTATGGGAAACATTCATCTATTTACATTTTCCTGTCCACACACAAACCAGATAGATAATCCTATGGAAACCCAAATCATTAAGCCATAAAAACACTCTCCTCTGTCTAAAGGCTTTCAAATTTGTGTATTTTGTTTCAAATCAAAAACATTTTTAAAATCACATTTGGGAATGCAGGTAGACCAGTGATTTACATTCTACTTAAAATATGCATTTGACCATTTTCCTTAAAAAAAAACCAAACCAAAAACCAAAAAACCGAAACCCCCAATAAATTCACAAAGGTACAGTTTAAATTAAAGTGATAGTGCACATCAAAGCATTAAGGGAACACCAATAAATAAACTGAAATATATTACAAATAAATTATTTCTATTTACCTTTTCAAATATTAAAAATCTTTAATCCATTTCTTCATCTTTCTTTACAAAAAGATTATGAGAATTTTATGGAAACATCTGCAAAAAATATAATAAATACCTCTTTTTTTTTTTTTTTAACTTTTGAAGCAGGAGACAAAACCAACCTTTTCTAAAGTTTCCCCCAAGAAAAAAAAAGCAATAGTTTAGTCCCAAAGTGAAACAGAATATAGGCATTTTTAATATACACTGGGCAGTTTAGACTAAAAACAAATAGTTACAAATTATACTAAAACAGATGATGGAGCAACTATACTAGCATTAGTGTTGGTAAGTGAGTCAAGTGGTTAACTAGTGGCATTCTATGGGCAGAATTATTTTATTTTGTATTTTCTGGTATTGGCTGTATTTTTAATATTTTGCTAAAAAAACTAGGCAAACATTACAATAACCTCTCTAGTGCCAAATGAACTAACAAGCATTCAGCTAAGAATAAATTCATTTAAAATAGATACAAAAAATATTCTATGATATACAAATACAATAATTTGTAATGTACAAGACTAGATAGTCTTCACTTTTCTGTTTTTTTAGGGGGGACTTGCTGGATATAAATTTCAGTAGCCACTTGTCAACCAAAGTCTTAACTCATCTTTCGTAAAACGTTCACAAAACTAAGTAAGTCTGCGACACAGTTGTGAATGTGGACTCTCACCTAGGTACTGCTTTGAATACTTCAGTACAAATGAGTTCCAAATAATTAATACTTCCTATGACTATATATGCTCAAAAGTGGCAGTTGGCACTATTACATACTGCAAACACGGTGATGTTTTGTTGCTGCTAAAAGTTAAACGCAGTGTTTCAAAACTAGCAAATACACTGGTATTCAAACGCTTAGAGGGTCAAACCTTTTGAAGCTCCTGTAACACCAAGCACTCTAGAGTTACACTGGAATTCTGATTACTCTAGTTAAAAGTCTTTTATATATTAAATTATTAGCCCTTATCTTGTAAACCACAGCAGTAAATATTTGTGCCCTGTTTATAAAGACATAGCTCAGATATCGATGGCTTTGAGAGGTAGCAAATTCTCTAGTGGTTTTAGGATGCTCTCATGAAAACACTTGGTGCCAGAACCTATTACCTCTCCTATTTTCTTGAATAAAATTAAATTAGCACCTGGCTATGATGTCATAGGAAAAGAAGCTGTCTGGCATGGTCTCGATGAATAGTTTTAGCAAGAGCTTAACTTTTCGATGACGATTTTCAATGCTTTTTAAGTGCAGGCTGCAGAATTACGCCACATGTGCAGTGGGGTTTTTCACTGGTTGGACTCTCCATACAGGCTGAGCAGCCATGAGCACAGCCAGCCAGCACTGGAGTGCAGCAAGGGCTGCCACCTGTGCCCCTCCATGGTGGGGCTGTCCCTGTGCCTGTGCCCACTGGGAGCAGAAAGAAGCCTGCCTTCCTGTCCCGGGTACCCCTGCCCTGGCAGATAGGTGAAGAGCATGTAGGGAGCAGCAGAGGAGTCTGGAAAACATCACTGCAGGACTGCACACGCTCTGAGGACTGCACAGCGCTCCTCCGCTCGCACCAGTCCAGTCACCCAGAGCAGCCCTGTCACCCAGAGCAGCCCAGGCTAATTCTGCTGGCAGCAGCACATGCCAGTTAGGCACGCGTGTGCGCACTCACACGCTCACACGCACGCACACAACTCGCTTTCAGCAACATGCCTGACATAGCTTTCCTAATGTTGGCACAAGAGATTCCAGTAGCAGCGTGGTCAGCATCATTCCTCATCAGAGGAGCTGGAGGACAAGCCCCTGGCCCAGCCAGAGGTGGCTGGAGGGGACAGATACACAGGACTTCTGACCTCTCAGGCTCCTCTCCAGCCCTATTATCTGCCATTTCCGCCCGCTATTAATGAGCTAATTAGGATGCATATTTTTCGTGATTGCAAAACAATGGCAGAAGCCAGGGTAGGAAGGCTTGTCGTGAAAAAGATTAAGTTCATATTGATCCCATAACTTGTGAAAAATAGTCTATTGTTCTTGTTCAAGTGAGTACTTTATACTATGAAGAGGAGGCTGAATTAGAATTTTACTTCTAAATATGGACGGTTTGGTGATAAGCAGTCTGACCTGTAGCATATAACCAGCTGTGGATAGAGCAAAGCAAGCCTGGCCTGGAAAAGCATCAGAGGCTCCATGTACAGTAATTCACCTACAGGTGTCTGTGTGAGGCTGCATGGATGTATGACATTGGATGGTCCCACCGAGATTAAGACATCAACAAAAACAAGCTTTTTTTCTTTTTTTTTCTTTTTCTTTTTTTTTTTTTTAAAACCAATATAATCCATACAATACAATACAAGAGGAATTGACAATACAGTACAATTTTAAAAATTCTTAATACTTGGACAAGAAAATCCTTCTTTTATATTATCTCTTCAACTGTCATTGCTTCTTATCTCCTTCCTTTTTACTCTTTTATTGCCTTTCAAAATAGATTATTTCCCTGGAAGATCGAATTTACAATCTTCTGCTGATTGAAATGTTTAAGTAGTGATTGATGAAATAAAAATGAGGCAGTTTGTGCAGCTGTGAGTGTGCAGGTATCTTTCCACAGGATCTTTTATATCCCTCACCATCTCACCTGTGGGATATAATTCCACTTTTTCACCTGCCAGAGCTGTGGGGTTTCTTTTCATTCCCCCCTCCCCACTCCCACCCATGCTCCCTCCCCTTGTGTGACTCCTTGATTCAGGTGAAAATGTGATTTGGAGGTTTAGAATAAAGTGCGCCATCTGCTTTAAAAAAAAAACAGTAATAAAAAGAAGGGAATCCGAGTCATAGCTCCTTTCATCTTTTGTGAGGAAGACGGCAGAGTCCGAAAGGATCACCCTGCATGACTGAAAATACCAAAGTCCCCTACAGTTTGATATTGCTGTACACTGGGTAACAGACTAGCTTTAGGTCAACTAAAGATCATGAGTAAGTTAAATGGAGCATCTACTGTACAGGTGCGCGGGTGTGTGGAGGTCTGAGTGCTGCGTTTATTTGTTCCAAACAGAAAAGAAAAAAGGATCGTGCTCGTTTACATGAGGCAAAGTGGCAGCATCAGTACATGTGACAAAGCATCGTGATGACATGGGCGAACCTTCAGAAAGCAAGGGTGGTTAGAGGACATCTCTCGGAGGACCGACAACTACGCCACGGCAGTGGAGTTCACTGGGAGCATCGGGGCAGCTGCGTACAGAGAGAGGGGAGGGGGAGAGGAGGGAGAGAGAGCGAGAGAGAGAGGAGGAGGAGGTACAAATACTTTGTGGTGACCTTGAGCAGGAGCCTAGAGGGGCAGATTATACATGAGGCTTGTCTTGCCAGAGAGAGTCCTCCCGGTTGGATCCCTTCATAGCCTGGTCTGGGCTTCGGGGATGTATATCTCAATGCTCTCGGCGCTCTCGGTAGCTGAGTTCTGGCGGACCGATGCAGCGCGCTTGGCAGCCATCAGCCGTTTCCGGGCCTCTTGACGCTGCGAGCTCTCCAGAGAGCGTTCTCGTATGAGTGGCACCTGACCTTTCGATGGCTTCTTTGGCACTGGAGGAGGGACCCTTCTCTCCTGATCAAAGCAGAAGGTTAATGGCATTATACAGCTTCTCAGGGAAAGGTGGGAAAAACTAGGATATAGCAGTAGTTAGAACACACATTTTACCTAAGGCTTGTTAGCTCTTATCTGCCTTTCTGTCTTCAGTCAACTGGCTTTTGTGCTCAAGGGCTCATAAACATAGGGCAAGGGCAAAGGGGAGGGGAGGGCCGGCCGCCGTGCTACTTCTCCTCGGGGACGGTGCTGCCGGGGCCGAGGCCCCCACCGCTACCTGCTTAGTGCCAGGGACTAGGAAAGAGACCGACCTCCCGCCACCAGCACAGCCAGCAGGGAACTCTGGAGACCCCCAGCTCCTGGGCCACCCTCTTCTATCCGTGCATAGCGCTAGATGCTCCTGCAACACGGAGGTGCCATGGCTTTGGCCTTCCCAAATGCAGACGGGAGCTAGCTGTCTGCAGCTGGTGCAGCAGAATAAGCAGTTTTTACAAAAAACACCAAATATTTATATATCTATTTCGTAGCAGTTTAGTGGCTGCTCAAAAATCCCACACTCTGGGTCTCGCTGTGCAAGCTCATACACTCTGGTCTTGTGCTAAATAGGCATGAAGCTACATTCAGCTAGAAATAGAAAATCTGGTAGGAAAATCTTAAAAACCGTTAAGAGAACATGCATTAATCATCATGGTGGCAGCTAGCTCCAGATATGTGACCAACAAGGAGGGCTTTTATACATATCCTGGTGCATGTACACACACATACACACAAAAAAAAAAAAAAAAAAAAAAAAAAAAAAAAAAAAAAACACCAACAAAGAAAAATCCTCAGAGAGGGATCTCTCCCGCAAAAGAAAAGTGTATTCAGAACTGAATTTCAGGCGTCCACAAAGACTTTGTCAAGTTAATTAGATTGTCTTTTAAGTTACATCCCCTTCCAACTGTGAACACGGTTTCTGAGCGAAGGGATTTTATCACACTACAAAGGTCCCATTCTGCCCTTTCGTTTTCTCTCATGCTGCTCACAACAGCTCCCATGGCTCAAAATATAAAGGTGCTTAGTTACACTTATTCATACTTTGCTTTTTCTCTCCATCCACGGATTAATCTATGCTGCTTAAAAAGGGCCCAGTGGCAAAGGCCAAAGGCAAATATCAATTCCACAGAAAGTTTTTTCTTCCTTTTTTTTTTTAATCCTTTTTGAGAAAGGGGATGATCTGTTTCATCTAAAATCATAGACAAATGCTGTTGAAACAGGAACACAGTGTAATTCTTTAAAATCTTTACCTTCCTACTGTAGGTCCCTTTCTTCAGCACTACTTAACTTCCTTTAAACCATTATAGTCTTCTTTTTGCTGGAAACTCTTTGAAATGTTTTTCAGAAGCAAAGAAAAGGCACATTTTTTTTCAAGGAAAGGTCTCATTTCTTACTGCTGCAATTGCAAACACTCAGCCTACCCACTTTACTGTAAAAGCTAATGAAAGACCATATACCAGCATTTCTGTGCATGCATGTTTGGCAGTTTTAACTTCCTTTTCTGATAGATACTGGAAAAAAAAAAAGAAGATAAGAAAATGACTTGCCTTCAGTACCTTGGACTAGGAAAACACATTCCCATTCATTCCCCTACAAAACACACTAGGTGTGCACAAATGGTGTGAACATGGCACTCCTAAGTCAGGAATGAGTATTTAGTCTTGATTGGAGGAGGAGGAGGAGGAATAGTGCTACCAGCACTGCCTGTACAAGCTTCCTGCTGCAAGATTAACGGGGTTTGATATTATTATGGTTATTTGTCCAAAAGAAAACACCACTTTGGCCATCGGCAGCCAGCTGACCGTAAGTTGGGGTATCCAGGACTCCTGTCTGAGCCACTGCATCTGTAAGTCGTGTTCTCCCTCCTTCTGGTGACCCTACCTGTTGGCTGTATTCATTGCTATCAGACCAGTCACAGCAGAAATTCAGCCATCAAATTACATACCTATAGGAGCGCGACATTAGACCGTTGGTTCCTCTAGGAATGGGTCTGTGCTCTAAGGATTTTCTGAAACATTTGTGTATTTTGGCTCACCCAAGTGCTGTTTGTCTTGAGGTGGATGGTGAGGAGAAAAAAAAAGGTGATGGTGCCAAATGAGAATGGAAAGTGAAATGTGACTCACACTTGGAGATGTGGTAGTTTTTCATGGTGACAGAAGAAGACTACATTTACAAAAAAGAAACAACAAAAAAAGGAGGGAATAAAAGCCCACCAAAGCTTCGCATGATTTTTATGCTACCTCAGGTAAACAACAATACCAGGAAAGTAAATGTGTTTGTGAAATCACCCATTTAAAAAAAGCCCAAAATAAATAAAAAACAAACAAATGGACAAAAAATGTAATTTCTTCATGTAACATTTTGGAAGGCATATTTTTGATATTGCTGTTCGTAATCTGGCTACCAAAGTCAGCGATGGTTACGGTGCTTCCCTAGTGTTTTCAGTAACACAACCTAGAACTCTTGCTGTATGCAATAATATGAACCGTAAATGTGATTTATTTAATTTTAAGGATCAATATATAAGGCAGTTCCTTCCAACGACTGATCGTCTAATATGATTAAATGTAAAGCTTAACAAAGTATCACATTCCCATCATCCGATTCACAAAGACAGTTTTGGTTTAAAAATATGCCTGAAACATATTACAGATAATATCCCAGATGATTATTATGTAAACATTGTTATTACAATGAAATTAATTTGATATGAGCTTCATTTCACATTTTTAACGTCAACGCTGTAACACAGAAGCCTATTTAATCTGTCCAGTATTTGTGCAGGGTTTTAAATGAAGCATACAAAATCTACAGTGTTCTACCTTCTTGTCATGAGGATCCATCTGTTTCCAATTATTGGCCTTTAACTGATGAAGTTCATCAAATTTCATACTAATATTTTCTATGGACAACTGCAGCATATCCCAAAACCCTGCTAAATCCTGGGAGGTCGGTCGTGGATGTGCATTAGGATTCTGTGCAATAGAAGAAAAAAACATGTTGGCTTTAGTACTTCTTAATGCAAAGCATTCGTGCAAGTAGTTACAAATCTCACTAGCAAAGCAGTTTGAGCAGATCCAAGAGATGGGTGAGACCCAGAGAGAGGAGCAAAGCAAAGCGTTACTTACTGGGTTTTATTTTGAGGAATCTGACGTGATGTAGAGCTGCTGTGCCCTGCAAACACCCACTCACCAAAGCACTGGGTACCCCCCACAAACCAAGGGTAAAGAGCCCCTGTGGCAGGATCTGCCTAGGGATGCTCCTGGGCACAACTGGTGGCAATCCTATCTGCACTGAAATGAATTGCCAGCCTCCTCTCCACTTTCATGAGGAAGGATTCCCCACCATGTTCACACTTGTAAAAAAGAGTGATACCTGTGAAAATTTACATTTCCTGAATGTGCAAATAGTGATAAACCAATGTGTGAACACTTTTTCTGCAGTCTGAGAATGTAATGTTTACAAAAATACACAAAGTAAAATTGTCTCTTGTACACCTCAGCCAATTTTTTTCTTTTTTATTCTTTTTCTTTTTTTTTTTTTTCTTTTTTTTCCTTTTTTTTTCTTTTTTTTGGTCAAGAATAACCTGTGCAGGGTGAAAGGCCCAGAAGCCTACATGCAGAAGCACAGTAAGCCCATTTTTACAGTCAGATTTTTGGGAAGAATGAAACTGGGACACAGGTGGGGAGCACTGCTTTGTGTGTGCAAACTCATCAGCCCAAGAGCATTGCTCAGAAGAGCACATCTGGGCAGTCAGCATCTTCAGCACAACTTGGGCCAGACCCAAGAAACCCTGTCTTTCCTTCTGTCCCTTCACTGCACCCCAGCTCCGAACACTTTTTACATGCAGTGGGCGTACACAAAACCATCCTGCTCCATTGGCAAGGCTTGTATGAGGAAAGGCTTTCTACAGGATGTGTCTCTATAAGCTGCTTCCCAGCTGGAACTGTTTAATTAAAGTGAGATGTTGCATACACTCACTTCAAGCATGTTTTTTCATAAATGCTGAGAAATTCTTACACCAGTCAGCAAGGTTTTATGGGTGCTGTGGCCTTGTCAGACTACACTGATATGTTCTTACTAATTTTGTTGTTAATAAATAAATTACTAATAGCACCTTGCATGATGTTTTACATGGCTGAAGTTTTACTTTGCCTTTAGTTTTCTTCCTCTTCAGAAGAAATAAACCCAAAAGAGTTAGTTGGTTGCCTTATAAAATTTCTATTTGTGCTTTTCACAGTCACACTGACAAAGGATTTTGGTAGGATGATTATACCATGAAAGGTGCAATTATTGAAAACAATAAAGTATATATTTTTAGAATCATAAGGAGATGAATGATAACACTTCAATTCCTAGTTTTTCAGTGCTTGACTAGCAGTCGTAGGTTGTTATTTGCAAAGATGTGCAATCAGAAGGCTTTTTCAGTTTTTATATTAAGAATTGGAAGTTTTATTAAGAGAGAGGCAATTTCTGTTGCATTTGTCCACTTAGGCAGATTTTAGTCTGGAGTCTGGGAAAGCCCAACTCAGGAGATTTCTGATTCACCCTCAAAGACCTTAAGGTGTTTAACCCATCAGTGTGCCCATGAACTCGAGGGTCAAGGGACAGATCCTTGCTCCTCTGAGGTCAGTAGCAGAGCCTCAGTGACAGTTCACATGAAGCTTTTTGCTATTGTCTTAAGGCTCTCGAGCTATTGTAAAACTCATGCTGACTCTGACAAGTTTGAGTTACTCCCAGATTCATATCAAGGCCTTTACTGGAAAAACTGCCACGTTAATCTGAAAATCAGTTCAGTTTATACAGGATTATTCACATGATTAGTAAAAGGCACACGTTAGTATCTAGCAGAAAAATTACATACCAGGTTTTCTTCGCAAAGTTCTCTGAACTGGTAAAATTTCTGAGCCATGAGAAGCTGGGCACTGCCCACTGCAGTTCGAATTTTCCCTAGAACTGAGAGAAAAAGAAGAGTAAGTCACATTGCTTTCTTTGCTGCAGGCAACTAAAAGCCTATAAAAAGAGAGGAAAAAGCTGTGCAGCCGTCATCTCTGGCTTTCAAAAGGTATGTTATCTTTCAGTCACAAAAAGAGAAAAGCTGATAAATCTAAGGTCAGATCTCCATGAGGCAAAAAATATGTAAATGGTTGCTGCATCTTACTCTCATTCCTCCAGTGAGACCAGTTGCAACCAGTTGTAATGACAGCGTAAACATGGCTAATCAAATGCTTCTGCAGGCTGTATAGAAAGCTCACCAGAAATGTCACCACTTGTGACACCACTGTGACCCAGGCTCAGGCTTTGAATACAAACCCAGCTCCCTGCACAAGGATATGCATCTCTCAAACCCTGCTTGCTCCTCCAGCCCAGTTAGCAACTCAGGCCTTTTTGTCAGGTGTAGATGAGTGTTGCTCCATCACTGTTTTAGTGCACGCCAGTGAATCTCATCTGGACCTTCTGAGTACTTTGCATGAGCACAACCCAAGGCTGCTTCTGCCCTTGAATTAAAATGCCCCGGAGAGCAATCCCACCCTGGCCTCTCCTCCTTGTTGGTGACTTGGAGGGAGGTGTCAGAGACCTAGTGCAGCTGAGGACTCCTTTGTAGGGACAGCTGGGTGCTTATTGCCCCTTTGCACTGACCGAGTGCTGTAAAGGGCTGCAGTGAACCAGAAGACAGCCCATAGTAAATGCCTCTGAATAAAGCAGGAGCTCACACTGTTTTGGTTGCATTCAACACTGGGATTTTACAGGGCTACTTGAGAATACACTGCCCAAAACCGAGGCATAGACTGACTGGTGCATTCACAGACTCCCTGGGGAGCTCTGGTCCAGGGGGAGACTGTGTGTGAACACGTGTGTACCTTTGTGCGTGTGAAAAAAGAAGCAAGAATGCAGAAACACAGCAAAAAGGCAGACATGGCCTCAGCTGGCAGTAAGACAGTCATTCCAGAAAACAGAGTGTGAATTTAGGGACTGCTGAGTGAAAGAATTGATGCTGTGAGCAAGAAAGCAGCTACTGATTTTTTTGAAATTTCACATGCTCAGAAAAAAACCCAAAATTGTCTTTAAAAAAACCAGGTTGGCATCACAGATTTATCTGGCCCCTTCATTAATTTTCCCTCTCAGCTGAAACAACTTATTATCCCAAATTCTCTGGTTAACAAGTGATTAAAAAATAATTTAAATTATTTTTTTTAATATTACCACTTCTTTAACGAAAAACATGAATGGCAGCCACTGTGTCACAGTTCTCACTATCATTTCTACTCAGAGATATTTGTATTGTCTCAGCCCTCAAATAGACACAGCAACTTTTCCATGACAAATTTACAGCCTGGATATACGAGACAGGTGAAGGAGGAACAGGAAAAACAAACAGATGAAGTGGCCAGCTCAAGGTGAGTGAATTGTTGGCAGAGCCTAGAAGAGATACTAGTCCTAAGCTGCCATCTTCTGCACCATCCCTTGGGCACAGTCACTTTCTGTCTAAAAGCTAAGACAGCATTAACACAACTTCCCTGGGAAAATACTGCTCAGTATTTTGATTTACCACAGTGAAAAATAAATAAATAAACACATACATACATACATACATACATACATACATACATACATACATATATATATACATGCAACTTTGCTATAGCCCTTCTATCAAGATTTTTAGTGTTTCATTGGACCTGTGACTGGCTGCAGTGCTGGCTAGCAGAATGCCACCATGCAGTGCTTGGTGAGAGAAAAGCCTCTCCAAGGGTTTGAGTAGTCACATGCTAAGCAGACTGGCACAAATAGTCTTGATAAACTGAAACTTGATACATAATAATACGAAATCTGTGTTCTCCTCCTTCAAGGCAAGTGGTTTTTCCTCCACCAGCCTCAAAGCTCATTTCTTAAGGCTGTTGAAGGAAAAGTGGGAGGTGGAGTTCATTTATACCTCAGACATACAGAGGCGGGGGGGGGAAGTGGGGGAGGGAGGAGAGAATCTTTTCACTTTTTTTTTTCAGAACCTATAGGACAGAGCTCTGTGAACACACACAGAGCCCAGACTTTCATTTTGTTCCCAGAACTCAGCTCAGCACTGCCAGGAAATAGGCATGAGCTGGAAGATTCACTAAGCAGAATATTTTCAGCATATTGCTCAGGGAGTTTTGCACACAACTCTCATTATTGTTAGCAAGGCTTGCGTGTCTAATTCTATGCGCACAGTGCTGAAAATGGACCCCTTGGTGTGTCTAGTCATTTATGCAACCCAATATGCAAACCACTCAACTGAAAGGACTTTTCAATAGTAGGAGGAGCTACTCGGAGAGCTTTCATGTGGTTCCCATTGTTATGAAAACTCTTCCCACTGAGTATATTTGGGAACAGCTGCCTCATCTGGAGCTCGGCCACTCTGACGCTTCCCAAGACTTGAGGAGTAAAAAGTCTCTCAACTTCTTGGTATGTAAGAAAAACCAAAAAAACAGATGAGGTGGGCTTTTCCAGGAAACCAAATGAGTTGGAAATCACATCCCAAGCATGAAGAAATGTATATACAACTTGTTGGTGATGGATAGGAATGCACCCCTTTCTTTTGGGGAAGAAGAGCTTAATATTCAGAGATCTCATCAGAGGGAAAAGGAAGTTCTTGTCCTTGGCTGCCTAGTGACTGGCTCTTTGCCTAAAAACCATCATCCCAGCTGACTGCGGGATGCATGCTGATGCTGCTCTCTATTGTTGCCACTTCTGCTGTAGCTGTGGCTGTATCTAGTCAAGTGTCACTGATTCCTTGCCCCTCAAAAGCAAGGGGTCTGTTAATGCACAACTCCTCAACAACCAACTCTGTCACGGAAGTTATGGGGAAAAGAAAGACAAAACACAAAGCATGCAAAAAACTGAAAGGAATGTCTCTAGAAGACACAAAGCCTTATCAATAGCCTAAGTTTTGTTTCCAAACCCACTTTGCTTTTAATGTTTCAAAGCACAGTGCTCATTTTGCTTACTCAGTCAAAATCTCTGGTGCCCACCAGAAAGGCCAAGGTGTAGTGAAAAATCAGAAGCAAAAATAGACCAATAGATTTTCTTAGAGGAAAAGCCTGCAAGGCTTAAAGCCAAATACCAAAAAATAAATGGAATTGCAAAGTTAATACTCAAAACAAATCAGAAAAGAATCAGAGAAATCTTTAACAGCAAGGGAGATGGTGTAGGAGGAAAAACATATAAACATTCAAATTGATGCCTTCAGCTAATAGTATACAAAGAAAACATATAAAACCAAGCAACAAAAAATCCCGATCCATCAAGATGCAATCATAACGGATTTAAACACCTATATAATGTTATTCATATCTGCTTTCTGTTCCATACAGGGCTATACAGCACACTCAGCACTGTTGGATCTGAATGCCTTCCAGTAATGCATTAAGCAACATTATTAACATCCATCATATGCTTTGCTGTCACCCCTTTCCCAGAGGGAGAAGTGTGTGTACTGCAGTGTTTTGTTTTTATAGTTTGAGTTCCCCCCCCCACCCCCTTTTTTTTTTTTCCTCCTCTTGCTTTGACCTATCTTCCTTGTAAATCCAGCTCTCTCCTGTGACATTTTTAAAGATGTGGACAATTATGTCTATTCTTGAAAAATTTACAGCTATTTTGATGGAATTCAACTACTGTCGAATGCCTCCTCACTATTATTGTTCTTATCTAGGAGTTACAGAATATTATTCTAGGGCAGACACGACAGTGAATATCCTTGTGTTTTTAACCTCCCAACATGTTCTTCTTTTAAAACATTCTTGAAAATAGACTTGGACTATGTGCTGTCCAAGTAGTAAGTTCTTGCTTCTCTTGTTTGTAAGAATTGCATAGGATCTGTTTTGAAGTTGTAGAGCTCTATTTATTTCTCTGCTCCATGTTCATCGGAAAAGAAATAGGAAAACAACAACAACAACAAAAAAAGAACTGTGAACACAAGCAAAAAAAGAATTATTGTCATCTGCTCTAACTAGGAAGGTGACTGTATTGTAACAGGGATAACAAAATATAAGAAAATAACAAAACCCACCTGAAGTGATGTGAAAAGTAATCACATACATAGAAGCCAGGGGAGTTTTGAGAAGGGGCAACATTATTTGTCCATAACACCCCAACTGATGTATTTGCATTTGAACTTTGACAGGCCCCTGGGCCTAACGAGTGACAAAGGAGGCACTTTAGGACTCTGACTATCAAATGCCCTTATAATGTGAAAACACCTGGTTGATAGGCAGGGCCCACGATAGGGAACAAAATACCAGGGACTTGCTCACTGCCCCAGGAGCAAGTGGCAGGAACAATAGCTGAAATTACAGGGACACAGCCTGACATTTGCGTTGCAGATGTTGGCTGGGCACTATGCATATGAAGCAATCCTGACACAGAGCTGTCACAATCCATTTCCAAACCAGGATGGACCAGCATTTTAGCCTATTCATGTTGACACACCTACATTTAAATAACACCGAGCATGACAAAAGCCAGGAAATTCAAAGTTAAAGCTACTGCTCAGGCCTTAAGCTCAGCTGTTAAGGCGAAAACAGCCAAATGGAATAAACTAGGGAAGGAGCAGTCCTTTCTTTGAGTCATATATACTTACAGGAGTGATCTCATTGAAATTAATAGGGCTGTCTGCATGAGCAAATGCTGTTCATTTGGATTAAAGCAGTTTCCATGTGTTCTCTGACTTACTTGGCTTTTATTAGCACATTTAATGTTTTTGGGTTGTTTTTTGTGGTGGGGTTTTTTTTTTTTTTTCCTCCCTAACTAGATAGTTTCCTTGCTTGTGGGTTTCACTTTTCGCCTTGCTAGCCTCTGGGCACTGGTAGGGCTTTCCTTGCTGGCTTTCCTTTGAGAAACCCTCGTGTATGGAGAAGTCCCTTCCGGGGACAAAAGAAAACCAGAACAAGGACGGGATGGGTTGGGCGTATGGCCAGCGGCACGTAGCCAGGGGGATTCCAGCAGGACTCGGCCACATGTGAGGCTGGTGGCCATCCCCTGCCCGCTGCCCAGCCCACTGCAGGATGGGCTGTCTCTGTCTCACTCCTCGCAACAGCACAGACCAGGATTGTCTGCAGGAGCCTGCAGAGGAATGGCAAAATGTTTTCCATGCTTATGGCTGAGATTGAACCCATGGGTCTCTTTTTCTGTTGCCATGCACAACTAGTATGAAAAATGTACCTTTTCCTAAACTCTATTCTCTCATGTCTAACCTTTACTTTTTATATTGTCTTTTGAGGTAATAGAAACAAACCAAAACAGCAGACAGTCTGTAGGCATTGCATAATTTGCCAGAACTGGATGAATCTGTAGGAGCTTTGCTCCTGAGCAGTGAAATTCCTGCAGATTTGAGGTCAACCTTTATTCACAGACTAGCCCAGAGGGCTACCATATACACACAAGAGAGTTATAATGACATGTCTTGTGAGAGCCTTGGTTTTCTGTTTTAGTTTTCACTTGATTGGCCTGGCTTGTCTCGCCACTAAACCCACATTACACCTGACTGGTGGTGAATCAGACCTGCTGTTTGCTTCCGATGGTTATCTTTACACCAAAGCCACAGTACAACCCCATGTGAAAGAGAAACTTCTGGGGGAGGGGGCAGGGGGAGGCAAAATGAAGCTTTCTAGTTCTTCCAGGAAGGTCAGTACTCCATGTGAAATACAAACAGCAAAAAATACACCTCCAAAGACAGGCCAAGGCCATAGGAGTATTTTCCTGTGCCCAGAGCTGCTGGGGGAAAAAAATATGGTCAGAGCTGTGCAGGGAGCCTGGTCTGATGCTGCTAATTTTGTGTGTAAATGGTGACAACAGAGGCCTGAGCCAAAATTCACCAACAACTGTGGTGAGGCTCTGACTATTTGAAACTTTGCAGGGGAGAGGTAGGAGGACCAAGCAGATGGTTGAGGAAAAAACAAAAAACAAGTCAACAGTTAATTTCACTTGAGGCCTGATCCAAAGCATCAATCAATTCTCACAAGGTGTTTAGCCTCAGATGTGTAACATTTTCTATGAGACCCCTAGAGTTTGTAGCCAACTTCCCTGTAACTGCAAAACACACTGAAATCATATCAAGTATGTTGGCTTAAAGTGTGAGTGGTGTTCATCTGCCTGTCACACATGCTGCAGCTTTATCAGAAAATGATTTCAGATAAAACCAGAATATACTATACAATAAATAATTCATGGTGGAAGGGAAGCCACATTTCTCTCTATATTGGCATTTCACCGTGCAGCCACTGAACCACAGCTTGTTTTTATACAGGGCAGCAGACTCCATTCCCCAGCTAGAAACATTCAATCCCATCTGGTAGATTCATTCCCAGCTAGATAATACCCCACGTATCCATGTAACATACAAGCTACTGTCAAACAGCAGCGAGCCGTCTCCCCGAGACAGCTGTTCCGCACAAGGGCCGCTTTGTCTGAAGGGAGCGCGGATCGTTTTACGTGGAGCGCCGGGGGGATGAGCCCTCTGTCAGCTGCCATGGCATCGAGAAAACCTCGCTCATCACACGTTCTCCTTATTTTGTTATCTGGCCAAACACATGCTGGGGATGTCAGGTTGGAAACAAAGGATGCATTCCCTGCCCTGGTTATGTTTCATTAGGGAAGGCAAAGCAAACGCACCTCCTCTCCTCCTTTCCTCTCTCTAAAGTTTATGGATGTACGAAAAAGGCGTTTTTCGGGGCAGGGCTTGGAACAACCAGGCTTTTGTTTCTGGCACTGCTGAGCGGGCAGAGTGGCCCCAGCCATATGCTTTTCCTTGGCACCAGGTAGAGTGGGACGTGCTGAGCAGCAGCAGGAAGCGCTGCGCAGCCGCTGTGGGAGGCAGTGCCACGTGCCACAGCAGCTGACAGCATCACACCGAAATAAGCACTGCAACAGTGGCTACCAAACCCAGGTGACCCTTTTCCTCCTGCCATTTCCAGGGATCACAAGCAGTGTGGGACAAATGCCAGGTGTGCTGCAAGGAGTCATTAGGAATAGCCAGCCTAACCATTCCTTTATCTTCCCCATAACTGACTCCTCCCACTGATTGCTCAAAGAGCCCCATAAAACTGTCTTGTATCAAAGACACCAAGACATTGAGAGAAAATTCTGGACAGATATGCATTTCCTGCATCTACCAGCCTCATAAAATTTCACTTAATGTTCTTTTCCTACTACTTTATTGGTGCACCAACTATCTTGGTGCACAAATAAAATATTTATAGGTTTTTCCAGTATTATCAGTTCATAGAATGGCAGAATAGTTTGGGTAAGAGAGGACCTTTAAAAATCATCTAGTTTCAGCCCCACTGCACAAAACACCTTCCACTAGACCAGGCTGCCCAAAGCTCGCCCATGTGGCCTTGAACCTTTCCAGGGATGGGGCAACTTCGCTGGGCAACACTGTTCCTCACCACCCTCATCTCAGAATATGCTTTCCTTATGTCCAGTCTAAGTTGTTATGACTTGCAAAAGTTGTGTGTTTCCTGTTTATTATCTGCTCACACTTCTTTTTCAATCTAAAATATAATAGTTCATGAGCTTTATTTCTTCCTACTATGTAAACAACATAAACCCTTTTATTCTGACACATGTTCAAAGAGATTTTTGAATGCATTGATGGTCTGAGTTAAAAATGAGATTCAAGAATTCTAGAACCCGGGAAATTTTCCATATATTTTCTTTAGAAGAAATTGTTAGCCTATTATATAACATAATTTTTGTAGAAATATAAAACCTTTACATATCTTAAAATTCAGGTTATCTTGTACTTGCCGTTAAATAAATTTCCAGTTGCTTACAATTTTGTCTAACTTTGACTATCTAGATCATACTTTTTCATTCACTGGGTTGAATGGAAAGCTCCAGCAGAAACAGCTTATGCATTTCTAAGAATTTTTTTCCAGTGTTAATTTCTTTTCTTTCATAAATTAAAACCTTTACATTTCAAAATAATTCAAACATCTCTCTTCTTGAGAGGAAATGTTAAAATTTTTCAAGAAGCAGTTCTGGAGCTGAAGTAGTAGTCCTTGCTTTGGTAGAACCTAATTTGGGAGTTGGAAAAATATTACTTGTATATCCAGGAAAATATGCTTAGGCGTGCCTAAATTATATAAAACTGAATTCTCTATAAGCAGTTGCTCCTTAGTGTTTCCCAGAAACTCACTTCTAATATTTGAAACAGCTCTATTTGCAAGGAGCATATTCATAAGCTCACAGATTTACCTCTGTCTAAAGTTGACAGCTAGCAATAGTACTGTTCCTTGTAAGAGAAACAAATGGAAAAAACCCTTCAATTTTTACTGGGAGAGAAAATTCTGGACTGGGAAACACATGCTCAGCCCTTATGCCCTAACCAGACTGAATTAATAAGATGTGACCTACTCAACCTTCAACCCTTCTGAGTAATGAAGGTTTACTGGACAGTCCTTTTACCTTACAGGTAGGTTAATATTGCTGACAGTGGTGACAACTGAGATGTAGCTTGCATGTGTGTGGTTCTTTTATCACACAATATGAAGAGCTTGTTTTATTGGGATGGTCAAAGCAAATGAGAACTGCAAGGGAGATGTAGGGAGGCTAGAGAGGGGAAGAGAGAGAGAGAGGACAACTTGGAAGCATAACTGAAACATCTAAATACTCTTATGCCAATCACCATCTGAAGAGGCAACTGAAATATGAATTTAATTAAAAGGAACTACAGTCTGTTAAACTATATGCTAAGGTTATGAGAAGTGATTCCAAATAGAAGAGTTAAGAAACATTAATACTACAAGATCCCTAACCACACTCTCCTAATTATCCGTTGAACTATGCAATCCCAAAAGCTAATACCACTGGAGTTTCAGAAGTGCCCAGCATTTGCATTCCCTGTCAGCTTTAATAAGGATTATTATGCACATACATACAGTCCTTTTGAGAATCACAACCATAGCTTCATTAGCTAAGTAAGAAAGGGCACAACACAGAATTCACTGGAGTAAATTTGGCCTATATTAAATTGCAGTTGCAGTATTATTGTGTGTGGTCACTTACTGTCCTCAGGTAAGTTGTTTTCACGTTCTTCTCTCTCCATCTGTTGGCACCAGCCCTCCATACGGTCTCTCTCTGCCTGAAGTAGCTTCAGAAACCAGTGGCCATCTCGCGGGCACACTGACCTTTGAACAGCTTCCAAAGGATCTTCAGTAATAGAGTCAATCCATGGGTCAGGAGGAGGTAAAATGGACGGATCAAAATCTGTCTCAAAGTCATCATCCACTGCACATGCATGGTAATGGTTTCCTGACCCTTGTATGCTAACAGTAGAGGTGCTTGCATCTCGGGAAAACTGTCTTGATATTTGTCCAGAACACGTATTGTCCTCTTGAGGGTCGATTATTTCAAAGTTCTCATGGAAATCCAGGTCTGCTTGCACAGCTGTTGTTACGCTATTAGATCGTGTAAACCTGCGAAAGCTTTGGACAGCACAAACAGAAAATGTTTAGAAAGTTTTTTCTAGATAACTCAGTATGGAAGGACTTACTGAGATTCTGCCACTCTTCCTAAGACTGGCAGTCACACAAAAAGCCTTTTTCCTCATTGCAAGCAAACAAACAAGCATCTCTCTTTTTCCATGTAATCTCACTGTTTATTGAGACACGGACCTCTAATTGTTATGTGGTTTAAGAAAGCCAGAGGCCAGCCCAAGAGAGAGCTAACAGGGCCAGTGGCTCAGGATTTTAGATTACTGAATAATGAAAACTCAATTTTCAGAAGTGGCTTATCTTTCAAATTTCAAAACTCACACCCCTATGAAGTTACACATCCAAACTCACAAGCCACATTTAAAAATCACACATATGAAATCAGTTAGATACTAATACCAATGAGTTTACCACATATGTAATATTACACGTTCAATTTATACAAAGAAAGTACTTTAAACTCAGATAAGTATTTTTATTGCTTCTTCATAATTACTCTTCATAACTATAGATCTGCTATCTCTCACAATTTTGTCGCCCATTGCCAGTGTCAGCCATTCTATTCTTCACATTCAAACTTCAGTTTCAAAATGATCTCCTTTTCACCAAAGCTGGCGTTTTGCCTGTGTGTGTTACCCTCTTTGTGATGGCTGCTCTCCTGTGGGTAGCTTCCTCTCACCTTGCAGAGCTCCCCTGTGTTGGGAGCAACCCTGAGGGTGAAGGCAAGAGCAGGGGAGAGAGGAGGGAGGTTTGGGGGTTTGGGGTGGGGCAGGTTTTCTTCATGTAAACAGCACTTCAGATTCTGCAGTCTGAGGCATCTGACCTGAAAAGGCTGACAGAGGAAGAGCACAGAGACGTATAAGGAGTGGAAGATGACTAACGTTGTTGCAAGGGGTGGTAATGAGAGCCATTTGATCAGCAGTGAATTGTGGAGGACATGAATGGAAAACACGAGGCAGGCTGCTGTCTTGTCCCATGATGAAAAAGAGGGTAGAACCATAAAGTAATTAACATAGATGTTTCTTAAACCAGTAATATTTAGGGTTCAGAATTAATAGTCTTGGACTCAATAGAGACAGATTCCCATCTCCTCTTCTTACAAATCCAGGATGCCTGTGCATTCATGCAGCCAGTAGTTAGTCTCCAATTTGTTTTCAATCTCATGTCTACGCTTGAAACTAGTGTTAGGACTCATTTCCCTGTGTTATTTTGGCTGTTTTGCCCTTGTCAGTTCTATTTTTAGTTTGCACTCAAGCAGTAGTAAAAATGCTGAAGAGATGGTGGAACTGGATGCTGGGCACCATTTCACTTCCTTTCATTTATATTCCACCTTCCACTAAAGAGCAATAGCCAGTTAGACAAGTACTACTCAGAGCAAAATTTCATCAAGTATATTTAGTCTACAGCTGGTAAGGGAGCAGATGGAAGGATGCTGAGGGAAAATTTAATGTCCTATATACCTGGTACATTCAGATAGCTCAGGAGGAACTGCAGCAGACTTCACGGAGGATTCTAATAGGTCCTGCTGATAGAGGAAATTAGTGGCTGTTGATCTGCGGCTTTGAGTGGAGTAGAACAAAGCAAAACAGAAGTTGAGAAAGGTCCTCCAACAAAAAAAAAAAAAAAAAAAAAAAAAAGCCCAATTCCTTTGCAGAAGAAGGCTCAAATTAACATCTCAGCCATACAGTCCCAGGAAAACTTTAATAATAGATTGTGCATGTATTTTTTAAATACTCACAAGCATTTTAACACAGTGTCTGCTGCTTGCAGTTGTTTTGAAATAGATGTTGTTAAATGATACAAAAGTCATAGTTGTGCCATTGTAGTTGTGAATGATATGCACCAGCAAAATGAAAAATAAAGAGTGTGCAGAACTCTTCAGCTTGGTAGTCTTTATCGTTTGGAAAGCAGAGGAAAGCATTTTGTTATGGACTGATATAGCAGAAAATTTTAGAAAGAGAGGACAAGGGACACTGGGGAGGTGGATTCCCTTCCATAGGAGAAAAGGTTGATAAAACACATGGCTGAGGAGGACTATGAGAGATCTATGAAATCCTGACCGGGGGATGTTCCACCATTTTTCTGAGTGCAGTAACTATGGTGAGGAAAGCAGCCAGTTGAAAGGCTTAGAGGTCTAAAGATCTACTTCTAATGAAAGGAAGTACTTCTTCACACAATGTGTAGTTAAATTACCACAGAATCCTGGAAAAAGCAAAGGTAAAAATAGTTCAAAGAGAACTTGATCAAATTCACAGGAAGAGCCATTACACATCTCATATTTGGCTTAGGAAGTCCCTGAACAACAGAATACTAAATTAGGAATGTCTACTGGGACAAGTAGTGCTTAGTTCAGACACTTTACTCTCCTTTATACTTTTCCTAAGTATCTGCTATGGGCCCCTGGCAGAGAAAAGTTGTCATGACTAGTATTAGTGATTAGAAAGACACTAGCATTGGGTTGACATTACAGTGAAAAATCTGTTGGTCCAATCCATGTTAGTTTTTTTTAGAAATCGCTTTAATTTGACCAGCAACCTGGCAAATCCCTTATCTGCACTGAAATACACAAACACACACACACACACACACACACAAAAACACATGTGTGCCTACACAGGCACATGCTGACGGGGTATTTCCTTTTAGTCATTTAGTCAGGGTTCACTGAGAGCCAAGGCATTAGCCCATAGTGTACTTTTCCACACCTTCCATAGCACTGGTGAGAAAAACAAATGCTTTAGTCCAGGCTTGCTCTTCTCCATGTCCCTACCTCCATGTCACAGCCACCTTCTGCTTTCTTCAGTGCTCTAGACTCTGACACTCTTCTGTTTCAGATGACCACTTGTGTTTTCAGTTAACACCCTGTCTTTTCAGTCTATGCCAAAACCCAAATGTGAAAGCATCAAAGTCTGCTTGACAGGAGGATGTATTGCTGGAGGCTCTACGTTTCAAGTCTTTCAAGAGTGTTCTCTTACTGGGTTCAGTATGAGCTAGTACCACCAAACTCAGACTCTGCTTAACAAATGGAATGACCTACATTTTTTTGTCTTTGTTTTATCTATATAATAATATGCTACAGGTTTGAATGACAGTTTCTTGGCACTGGATTATGTAACTTATCTGTCTTCAAAAGAAAAACAACTTGGCAATAGAATATACCATCAGTTCAAAATTAAAAAAATACTTCCAAGGAAATGTATTTTGATTAAAATGGAAATGCAGAAAGGCACTTACTATCTGCCTGCCTCCAACTCATCTATATAAAATGCCTAATAGTTGGCAATTTTAGTCTCTGACACAGCTTCCTCACTCACTTCCAGGATGTTTTGCTCTTACAAAATACCATTTGTGTCCCACATGAGCCTTTTCTGTTTTGCTCTCAGTTAAAACTCCATATTAGAGGAGAGCTGTTGAAGCTGATGATAAAGTTTTTGCTACTTCTACCATATAAAACATTCACAAGTCCAACTAAAAAAAAAAAAAAAGGAAAAAGTTCAAAATAGAGGTTTGCTTCTTCTTCTCCTTTCAGGCTTGGCCCTTTTGTACTCAGTTTTGCCCTGAAGGCACAAGGTGTAATAATCACAGCTTCAGAGAACTGCAGCAGATATCTGACCTAGGGTGCAGAGAGCCATGAAACCTCAGACTGGATAAACCAGTATGGAGAACAACAGAATGATGTGTTTTGAACAACAACACAGTCACTTGTTGGCATTCAACTCTCAGCTTCTAAGTCTTTGGCTTTGTTTTGCAAAACATGTTTGCAATGCAACTTAGATAACTTATTTCGTTCCTAAAAGAAAGCCCAAACCCAAAACCCCAGAAAAGATCTGGATTTCAAACCAACTGATGCAGGATCAGTCTCACAGGTGTTTAGGTTAAACTCAGCCTTACTTGACCCACTGGTTGTCCTCCTTCTTGGTGGTGTACTTCTCTGCTAAGGCTGCAGCTGCTGTCAGCAGAACAAAACAAACTGCAGAGGGAGTTAGCAGATATGGGACCATGTTTCTAATGGCAGGAACAATATTCCTGCTCCAACCCCATTCCTTGCAGCACTTCATCTTCGTTCATCATGTTGCTTTAAGCTGTTTGGTTCATTTGTCTTTTTTTACCAACTCTTGGCCTTTGCATTGCAGAACAGAGATGCTGGCTGGAGTGCTCAGCCTCCCTCCAGGGCTCGGTCTGGGGCAGGGAGGCCATTGCCAACCAGCAGGGTGTGATCAGAAATTTGTGGCCAGTTCTGCCAAGGCCAGGCTTGCAGGAGCCCACCAGTTGGCTGGGAGCCACCAGGGCTGTAAGTGCTCCCTCAGGTCACAGGCAGCTGTGGCCAGGGAAGGAGATTGGCTCTGTCAGAGCCAGGGCATGCTTTGCCTTTTGCTCTAGCAGTTCCTCCTCCAAGCATGCATGGGGTAGGAGGGGATGTGGGCAATGAGTCCCACCAGGGTGGGACTGGCCAGAGGAACTGGTGTGGGTTGCAAGGGACATTTAAAGGTCATCTGTCCAACCTCTCTGCAATGAACAGGGACATCTTCAACTACATCAGGTTGCTCTAAAGACTGTAGCTTTGAGAAGTGTGAGTTAGACTGTGAGACTGGCCTGTGGTAGAAGGAAGACACTAAATCCTGAGTAATTTTTGTTGGACAGTAAGTTAACCAAACCCAAAAACCTACAGGAAAAAACAGAAAAATATGAGTTTTTATAGTAACAAAATACAAAGATGTGAGAGGTATTTTTTGAGGTATTTTTTCCTGGAAGAAACAGCAAAGGGTTTTTCTTTGCTTTATGTTTGCTTTATGTTACCATATTGTTATTTCAAATTATTCCACTTTATACCATATCAGGAGTTGTGCTGTGGTAGGATGTACTTTGTGTATCAAGATGTTGTGGTAAGACACACTTTTGTGTATCAAGATATGGGGACATCTTCCTTGGTGCCCCAGAAACCAGAGAAGAGGGAGAAGGACCATCTGTCTATTGCAGTCTCCTATGGGAGTGTTCTTACTCCAGAAAGTACCATTGTTGCAGTATTCTAAAATTCTTGCGATGGCAACTCAGGCACAATTACCAGCTGATGGTACATCTAGAACAATGAGAGAGACAATTTTGAGGTGAGAATGTAATAGGAGGAGATCTTGGGGCAGGCAAGATAAATTGCAAGAGAGACTAAAACTGATTAAGGAGCCATGGGACTGAAAACCCAAACCCCTTGTTCAAGAAGAATGCATGGTAATTGTTTTTGGTAGAATAAATTATTTCTTTTTTTCTGCTTCAGTAGAACTGGTTGACTTCTAACAACTCGATTATCTTCTGTAAGTGAGGAGGGTGGTCCCTTGAGGTCAAGAAGAAGTCACAGGTAGAAAGAAAGGACAAACAGAAACGGGCAGAAATTGAAGTGCCCTGATGGAGCACCCTGATGGATGAGTTTCATCAGGTACACTTTCCAAAACTGCCTTGGAAGGAAAAATGGAAGAACATTTTGGTCAGGGTTTTGTCAGCATCACGGAGAAGGTCGGGTGAGAGATAAAAGATTAGCAGTAGTAAGTTCATGAGGTTGTAAGAAATGTGTACCAATTTCTCTCCAAGAGAAAGACTGGACAGAGTTACTCTATAAATGCTAGAAATCACAGAGATGCAGGTAGGGAATGGGTATGAAAAACACTATTGAGAACCAGCAGCATAAAGATAAGATAAATAGCAGCGATGGATCCAGTTGTAATGTGGTCAGGTAGCAGGGAGCACACTTATCCTTTGAGCAGTACAAGAGGAGGAGGCAGACTCAGGCATTTGTCTTGGCACACAGACATACAGAAAGTGAAGGGCCAATGAAAGGTCTGAGGTGAGATGGAAGATTGAAGAGAGAGAGCTGTCCTGTGAAGATGCTCTGTGTTTGAACTACTTAGATCAAGAAATGGAGGCAAAATGTTTTGCTTACCTGATCCAAACACAGAAGAAGGAATATTTAAAAGGATATGAGGAGGTAAGACTCCCTAGTGTGAGAATGACAATCATATGAGGTGAGGGAAAGGGGAAGGAAAGAGCAGGAAGCCAAGAAGAAGACTGAAAGTTGTAGTAGGCTTTTGGTGCATGTGGCAAAGAGCTTTCTTGTTTTCTAACAGTGTAATTAGTAGTGTAATATTGTAATAGCTTAGACTGCCAAGGAAATGTGATCAATTTACTGTATTTATCCTTCCTGCTATGTCATTCTTCTCATTTGACATTTATTTAGTATTTCTGAAGCGTGGAATATTAAACAAATATGAATTTCTCAAAGATTCAGCTGAAAAGGCCTTTTCTCAGGCTTTGCAGATATTATGGTGCAGGGACAGTGAAGAATGTACTGTATTTACAGTTCTATTCCTGTAACAGATAATCAATACATTGTGCTCTGCTGTGTTATGGGGGAAAAAAAAAAAAGGGTATGAGTGCCCAGCTGTGATGATAAGCCCTTTGTGTCTTGAGTGCACTCATTTTCTAAGGATTAGGGGCTGTCCTTTATCAGCCAGTTCACTTCTGAAAGTCCATGATAGATCGCTGCTTGCCCGTCTGCTCCGAACAGCAGCAACCTCAACTTTATCAGCAAGGAAACCCCCAAACACAGCTGTCAGTAAGTAATGCAGAAATACTGCTTTCTCAGGGCAGACTCTCACAGGCAAATCTTACCTTTTTCTCTGGAGCAATAAAAACTGCAGCAGAAAGAGGACTTTGGAAGTAAGGTATTTACAAACAGCCGTTTCTTTCTTTCTTTGTGGGGAGGGGGGAGGGTTGGGCTTTTGGGGTAGTTATTTCCTTTGTGCCCAGGCTGAAGTGAAATGGTCCTTCAGCATCCATTCTAATGTGCTCATTTATCTAGTGCTGGAAGAGTTGTGGGTAAATGGGGCTAGGATCTAACACATAAAGAAATGTCTGCCAGCAAGAGATGTTTTAGCAGGTTAATGAGGAACTTGGTAACAGCCTAGCAGGGTCATTGCAAAATCGCATTTCTTTTTGCTGAAATCACTTTAGCCTTTTAAAACCACAGGAAAATGCTCTGCTACTTTACAAGGAGATTTGGTTGAATTGAAAATGTTGTAGATAACCTGCTATTTTTGAGTGTTTTTGGCAGATGTAGGTAAAAAATGGTGTGAAAATGGACATCTCCACTGGCTCCTGCAGTCAGCAGGCCAGAGGAGGGGAGAGGGCCTGGATCTTGTCAGCTCAGATTTGCTGCACCCAGGTTTTCTCTGGAGGAATTACAAGGATAACTTCCCTCACTGACAAGTCATACTGCACCAAGGCTTTGCCTATGACACAGGAGGGTACTGAGAGTCATCAAGAAAGTGGCTCCAGCATCCAAAAGTCACACTGTGCCCAAGCCGCCTGAGAAAAGAGAAGCAAGACTTGTGTGGGTGCTGGGAGCAACACTGGGCAGGCCTGCACACTCAGGCAAGGGGAGACCCTGGCTTTTCCTCAGCCACTCAGTTCAGTTTTGGGAAGGAAATAAGATTTGCAGTTGCAGTCAAGCACTCAAAAATTTAACGTTGCCTCCCAAGTGCTACGCACAGTTATGCTGCCTTGCAATGTAACTGCAAATTTGTCATCAGAAAGAGACATAACCTTTAAAGACAGCTGCTCTAGTTTGTTTTTTCTTTTTCTTTTTTTTTTTTTCTTGGAGGATATTTGTTTGCTAACTCAGGACATACTGCAGATTGTAGGGAAAACAGAGTTCTACAGGCTTGCTTTGTAATCTCAACATTTTTTTTTTGCAAGGGAGCAATTGTAAAGCAGAGATGTCTGGGTGAGATACCTGAGTAAAAGCATTCGGTTTGGCTCTGCCACTGCACTGCTACATGTGGCTGAAATAATTCTGCTGAAAAATGAGGTAAACTTTTCCTCATCAGTTCTATGCTGCTGCAGCCATCCCAAGACTAACACTCCAGTTGCAACACTGTTCACTGTTAGGTAGATTTTCTGGGGAAAAAGAGATTATTAAAAGTATATGAGCTCTCAAAATATATCGCACTTCTCTTCCATTTCTCTCACTGATCCTGAAAAATTCTCTCTGAAAACAAGATTCAGCTTTTCAGCTGGGTGATCTAACAATTCATCCAGGAAGCAGGTTTATGAGGTCATGTGTGCAGGAACTAGGGCTCTTAAAAATTAGTTGCAGCATAATTATTTACTTTAGAAAAACAGTATTAACTTTTACTCACCATTTCTCCTCCTCTACTTGAACTCCTATGGACTGGAACTTACTGGTTGCTTTATTGTCACCTGGTATGGTGGATTCTTCAGCACCATCAACCTTAAAAAAACCAAAACATGACAGGTAATAAGAATGTATTTTAGCAGAGATATCACCTGGCTACTTGAAGTTTCTATGCACCTTAACTACTAAGTGTTTGCACATAGAACTTGTACCAGGAGTTCTGTCATTTAGTCAGTTTCTCTGTGATGTTATTTCTGATGTTCTTAGTGAATACTCATTATTTTAATCTATAAAGCATTTCTGGTAAGACAATATTCAGCCTGTAACATGCAGATGGTATTTTATGGAGGCTGGATGCTCAGGTTTGTCAGAGCAATCTCTGAGCAGCTGTAACTCCAGGTATTGTGCCTCACCATTTGTTTGATTTTACCTTCTGTCTGTACGTGCATGCATATGTGAACTCATGGAGGTTCATCAGAAATGCATACTAGGTTTATTTGGCAGAGGAGGAAGAAAACCAAGAAGATACCTGTGGCTAATGCAGCTTGCCCTGCTCTACAGAGATGGGTTGAACTATCATTAAGGTGTATACTTGGTCTGAGTTCAGACTGAGCCTGAATTAGGCTCCCTTTACTCAGTGGGCAGAGACTGACTCTATACTGCCAGTCAGAGGACTGACAGTGTACCTACTGCCTTTGGGGCAGTTTGTAAAAAAAGTAATTTCTGGCATCAACACCTGTCTTAAGGCATTTCTACTCCCACACTACCCCTTCAGCTGTACCAGCACGACTGCTTGTGCAACGATGCTGCAAAATGGATCAGACAGCAGACTAGTGAAGTTTCCTTCATCTGTGAAGTCTGTCTGACTCTCAAAATCTCACTGATATGCACAGCTGTGAGGGTGGCACCATGCACAGGCAGGAATCCTGTAAGGCTGTGTCACTGCTGAAGGTTTTGCTTCATGTCATCCCAGATTCAGGAGGTTTGTACCACATCTTCATTGGACCCTACACAAATCCTGCCTTGGCAGACCCTCACAGACCATCCCCAGATTTCATCATTATTTCACGTGATTATACTGGTCATCTGTAAACTTCATGGTTTAAGAGGGAGATTGTTGAAGGCTAGAAGAGCATTTGGAGCTCTGTTTTCCTCAAATCTCAGGAAACTGAGGTCTCTATACCTTTCAAAAGCAGCATTTGTTACTTGCAACTCTACCTTAAGAAGAGATAGCAGGGAGGTGGTCTGTCAAGAACCATGATTCACATGAACATTGTTCATTTTGGCTTCTCCAAGCATGGAATTATTTCCTTGTACCCATTATTTTACATGATCTTTGCTAAGGAGTCTTGGTTTCCCGTACTGGTGAAATAAGGCATTACAATAATATAATGGCATCTTAGGCAGGGCTGGGAATGGGAATACACAACAGAGGAGGTTTTCCTCTATCCCTGTCCCACATGGATCTTTCTCCTGTGTTTAACACTGAACATCAGCCCTTCTTTCAGAATATACCCCAAACAAACAGCTGTGAATCAGTAAAAGTCTACAACAAAGGCAGTGCCCACAGGCAATAGTTATTATTGCCATTCCAAGAAGAAGAGAGAGAAAAGTCACAACTTCTCCAGCAGTTACCCCTGGGATGGCAAACTTCAGCACAGCACCTCTCATCTATCTCATCAGGCTGATATAGAGATTTTATGGTAAATTCTTAGACTTTGCTAATCAGATAAGCCTGTCCAGGCACATAGTACTGTGCTTACAACCACCTTCTGCAAGAAAAAAAAATTCTGTCTTCTTGTGAAGGCCAATAAGCTGTGGATTGCTATTCTATTTGCTCAAGATTCATCTGTCAAAACTTGTGTTGATTCTCAGATGATTTTAAGTTCAAGTACTTTGTTACAAAAGCTTATCCTACAAGCAAATAGTCGGGAGTTCTATGCACATTA
The DNA here is from genome assembly GCF_009819885.2 of Catharus ustulatus. NCBI lineage: Eukaryota > Metazoa > Chordata > Aves > Passeriformes > Turdidae > Catharus > Catharus ustulatus. The sequence continues at coordinate 110,289,137 of NC_046221.1, read as the reverse complement.
TTTTTTTCAGGGGGAGTATTAAGATTAATTAAGAAATCTAGTTAAGTCTAGTTTAAAGTCTAGTTTTATTTACTCTCATCCTTTCTGTAAACAGGAAAAAACTTTGGCAGGGTTAGTTTTCTTGTTTCATTCCACTAGAGGTAACAAAATGTAATTTTCTTTAACAAGGGCAAATCAGAAGGAACTTATCTTCTGCTCTTGAGGCTGAGATAGGAACAATGCTGCCTCATTCAAGTGGCTACCAGTCATTATGAAATGCATGAATAAGCAGCGACAATTAATTCAGTGAGGCTGGATGAAAACATTTTTTTGGTGATAGTGTAATGTAAATCATTGTTTTACACATTCCCTTTCAGTGATTTAATTCATGCCTTTCTGACCCCCACTGTGTTATGATTCATAGATTAGTGCTCATGTGTGTAATTTAACAGAGCTGAATAACAAGCAGCACAGAGACTCAAACAAATCCTTGAATTTGATGTATTTATGATAAATTGGGAAAACATCATTAGTACCATGCAGAATGATTATGCTGATGCAAGTTCTACATAGGTACCTGTCAGGACAAGAAGAAAAATACACAAAACATTGTATAATGAGCAGTAAAACAGATGTAGAAATCCAAAACAATGGCAAGCATATAATCCATGTCATGTACTGCACCTGTATTCCAATAGATAAGCATCTGTTTTTCTTGAAGAGGTCCTTCTTCCTATCTTCTACTGCAACAGTGGCAATGGTTGTGGTGGTGGTGACAGTGGCAGTATTGTTCCCTACGTGTTGGCTTGCAGGGCCGTGGATCTGGGCATTGGCAGCTTCAATAGCAGCTGTCAGTGCCTTCATACTGTCCAGGCTTTCTGTGGAGTTGCTAAGTCCAGACTGACTGATGATATCGCCCCTCTGCCCATGCCCATCCATGTACGCATCCTGGGCAGACTCCGTGCTGCTCTGGGCTGTGATGGAGATAAAGGGTTTGGTGGTAGTTCTCGGTGGGACTGGAGGCGGCGTCTTCTTGTAGGTGGTAATGCAGGATGACACTGGAAAAAACACAGCAGAGTTCTGGTTTTATTGATGCTGCAGGGAAAGTGGATGCACGTGTGATATCAAAGCATCAGGAAGCATGGACAGAGCAGAGGTGAGGAGGAGGCTGTTAGCCAAAGAACCCCCAAAAGTCAATCTACCTGCCATAGTAACTAGTGCCTTGCTTGTCAGTGTCTTCTGTTCCTCCTATGTGAGTGGCAGAATTGCTAGTAGGGCAAATAGGGAAAGAAAGTATCTATTTACCAAGTTCCTCTTTAGTTTTTTTGGATTGTTTTCCACAATATATTTTCTACTGACTGTACCAAGTCCCATGGGAACAAGTCCTTTCACCAAAATGTTTTCTCTGCTTATGGCTCCCAAACAAGATTCACAAGCATGGTAAGTCTCCATCCACTTACCCCAGCTAAACTGTACTTCAAGCAGTTTTATTGCAATTGTTTTTTGTCTCCCTACCTACTATATATGCAGAATTTCAAACCACATTTTTCTGATGAGAGAGAGATTCTCAGATCATCCTTTATCAAAATTTGTTAACACTCACCATACTTGGACTTGTGTATTTTTCTATAAAATATCTCACTTGTTGCACAGACTTCTCAAATACTTTGAAATGCTTTGTAAGTTGTTGAGGATATATTTAAAAGAACATTTTGCCATGCCTAATTTCTCACCATAAATATAACATCAGTTCTGGAAAAAAAAAATCACTTGATTTTACACAGAGAGTTAGTGCAATGAAGTCAATGGCTAAAACCTGTCAGTCAGTGGTAAAGTGTAAGTATAAATGTTTGCAATAAGAAAGCTTCAATAAAAGTTCATAATTTGAAGACCATACTGTCTTTTAAAGTGCTGCTATGTGGAGTTATAAGCTTAGCTTGAGGTTCCCAGGTTAAAACTACTGTTCTGTATACACAGAACTACATGCAGAAAGCACTATATAGTTATTAAAACACCTTCCTTTAAGGGTTACTTGGCAGCTGTGCATTACTGAAGTCCTGGAATGCTTTCAAGGGAGGAAAGAAAGTCCATTAAGAACAAAAACCAAGCATGATATGCTCTATTTTTTAACAAAATAAATGCAGGCATGAACCTGTGCAAAGTTCAGACACAAACTTGTTAACATAAATTCTTATTAACAGTAATCATATGGCAAGAAATGATTCATCAGATCATTTTAATTGGCAGACGTCTATGCCACCCACATAAAAGGTAACTTCACTACAGCTGTTCTGCTCTCTGTTTGCACTGTATCTGCTTGTCGAGCCAGAAGCCATTATGGTATTAATTTGACTAGCTCACATCCATATGCCTCCTATCTCCTCATAGCTGTGGGAATAGTTACAGTGTAAAAAGTGTTTCCAGGGCATGAAATCACACAGGATTTTTTTTAAAGGACTCTAGTATAAGTTTCTGATAACATGTCTGAACTCATGTTAAACGTGTTGAATGCTAATGGAAAAAAAGAATGTTTCAAGTAGTGAGGGTTTTGAAACTATGATTCACTTCTGAAGAATCAAACTGAAACCACGGCATCTCTGAGAGAAGAGATGGCTAAAAATGGACCTGTCACACTTTAACTCTGGGGAAGTGAATAGTTAATAGGGTTAAAGGTGTTTTATAAAGTGCTCATGACAAGGTCAGTACCTGGAACTAACAGAAAGGATGACAGTTTTACAGAGGGGATTATAAATGTTGTGCTGTTTTTCATTGGTTTTGGTGCTGTCAAAAAGCATTTGTTGTGACAGCACATGCAGGTAGATCAGCTGCTGTTGCTGCAGCACAGTCATGTACTCTGGGACTCATGGAGAATTGTGGAGGCTGCTGTTTGAGTCAGGATACCCCAGAAACATTCCAGGTGGTTCATGGTCAGGAGAATGTTCTCTGAGTTGTGGAAATGCAAACTGAAATTCAGAACAGAGGAATTCAAAGCGCACACACACATATCCAGATAACACTTTGGGAAGCTGATGCCAAACATGTCTAATAGAGGTTCATGAGCAACACTACTTTGCAATCCAGCAAAGTATAAATTGCACCATTTAAAATACGCCAGGAAAGGTCACTGGGGAACATCTGGGGACATGCCAGCACCTTCAGTACATCCCAGCATGGCACATAAGTATCATTGTTCTTACATAGCTGAGAGGGAAATGATAATGAAACACACTTGAAAAGGCATCTTAGCTAGGAGAGAGAGCATCAGAACCATACAGCAAGCCTTAGAAAGACGGGTCCCCACATCTCTGGGCATTTCTGTAAGAAAGTCAATAGCAACTTTCTATTGACAGCTACCATGCTCTCTGGACACAACAGTACAAATACAGAATTGCCTGATTAAGTTGTCTTTTATTCTGTCGGTAAATGTACTCAATGAGGAGGATAATCCACACTGCATTGAAAGATGTTTGCACTCAGCTAATTAAATCTGAAGTTATTCTTAAGAGGGGGAGAGAATTGACAAGTCATACGGTGAAATTGTAAAGAGAAATAGCAAAACGTTCTTTCAGCAAGTCAAAACAAATCCTCGGTTTCCTGGAGTCACGCAGCACATACTGTACAGCTCCAGAGAAGCAGAGTGTGCAAGTCATAAAAGAACCCCAGGCACTTCATTACTGGAAATGATGTAAGCTCCTGCCACTCCTCTGCAGAAACGACACCAAAACAATGCTGGGGCCGCTGTCAGAGGCTGCTGCTCCCAATGCCGGAGCTGGCCGAGCCCTCTGAGCTGCTCAGGCACAACAAGGAAAGGCTTTTGGTCCCACAGCTCTCCTTTGTGTGCACTCAAGCACTTGGCAACCTGTGCCTGGGCAACCTGAAGGATCTGCGACTCTTCAAGTGGCCACAGTGTTTTGAGTGTTAAGCTGCTCGAAAAACGAAACGAGTGCTTCCCAAGAAAATTGCCAAAATGCTGGCGCTCTCCTTGTCCAGCCAGGAGAGCCTGAGCATCCAGTCAGTGCACAGAGAGCATGTCCATGTGGAGTTTTGGCTCTCCAGGCAAAGGAGGAAACTCGTCTCTCCAGCTCTCCTGTGGCAGGAGGACTTGGAGGACACTACAGGATCACAGGACTCGTGAAAAATTTGGAGAAATCCTCACTTCACACGCAGGGAGCTTTCGAACTGTGAAAGCTAGTTTAATTCACATAAGGAAGTGAATTTAAAGGGCTGTATAAATTCCCTGATAAATATGTTCTTGGACATAGATCAAGGAGTGAAGTTCTGTAGGGAAACTGATCTGACTGGAGAGTCAAGTCAAAGTAGTTAGACTCATGAATCATTAAAATTGTTTAGATACAGAGTTAATCAGAAATCACTTGTTCTGAATAGTAGAACTCTCAGTTTGACACAACCCTTAGTTTGACAAACTGTGGAAACCCTCAATTTCCACAGTTTTTTCCAGAGAGCACATGCTGCTGAAGCAGGTATGCATTCCTCTCCTAGGGCATATGCAAGGTCTAATCCAGAAACTAGTTAAGTCATGCACAGGAATCCTCAGACAACCAAAGCACTTTGAATCAGGCTCACTGTTTCCAGTACATCAGCCCTCCAAGTTATACTCTCCTTTTCCTTTTGATCTTTACCTTATTTCTGTGAACTGCCATTAGGTTACAGTTTAATCCCAAATACCTAGTTGAAAAAAAAAAAAAAACACTTTCTCCAGATTAGGGGAAAAAAAAAGGGGAAAAAAAATCCACGGGTTTTGTCTTCCTAGCCAGTATTTCCAAACAACTAGCTCATAGGACAGGAATTTGGAAAAGGGAGTGTCAACCACCCAGTTCAGAAGGAAGTCTAATGATAAAAAAAATAATCCCAGATTGCATAATAATAAAGGCTTGAATTTGAATGTTTCATTGTAAGAGTGCTTCAGTTGTTTAAACATGCTCACTAGGGGAGATGAGCCCTCAGGAGCAAACATCAACATGCAAACACAAATTTTTAACTGAGTGAATGGGTGCTCAGGAGAACCCCAAGGCAGATTAATATTTTGAAGGGATCAAATTCATGCAGTACTTTGAACAGATCAAGTTATGAGACACATCAGAAATATCTTTCTAACTTGGCAGTCTTATATAAACCTGATTAACAAGAATAAAAGAAAGTGCAAATTTAAAATTAAGAAACATAATAGTGTTTCTTCTGAGAAAAAAGCATGAACTCCACAGTTTGAAAGGAGCAACAAGAGACACAACCTTCTCAGCACAGGAAAGATATGGACCTGTTGGAGGGGGTCCAGAGGAGGGCCATGAAGATGATCAGTTGGTTGAAGCACCTCTCCTGTGAAGACAGACTCAGAGAGCTGGAGAGGTTTAGCCTGGAGGAGGCTCCATGAAGACCTCACTGTGGCCCTCAAATATCTTAGGAAGGAGGAAGAGGAATTTTTTATATGAGCAGATAGTGACAGGATAAGGGCAGTGGTTTTAAACTGAAAGAGGGCAGTGTTAAATTAGATGCTAAGCAGAAATTTACTCAAAGGGTGGTGAGGCACTGGAGGTTGCCTAGAGAATTTATGGATGTGTCACCCCTGGAAATGCCCAAGGCCAGGTTGGATGGGACCCTGAGATACCTGGTTTAGTGGATGGTGTCCCTGCCCATGGCACGGGGATTGGAATGAGATGATCTTTAAGATTGCTTTCAACCCAAACCATTCTATGAGTCAATGATTCTAACTTGTACATAGCTAAGTATGAGGATAAAAAGCAGGAGTTGTTCCATGCTGCACAGACAAACCTCAGTATTCTGATTTACTGTCTGTTAAATGGGTGTGCTAACAGTGATGCCCTTGCATCTACCACAACTGCCACACAAACCATAGATATAGGCAGATCTCAGCAGACCTAAGCTTCACTACTGCAGCCTCAGTGCTTGATTTGGCTTGTTAGACTCAAACCATACACTTATTTCCTTTTTTTTTTTTTTTTTGAGATTTGGGGGAATGCTTGAAAATAGCATTTCAGATCCTGTATTGTTATTTTTATATGCAAAAAATTGGTATGAAAACAGAGCATGCATTATCTTAAGGAAAAAACTAAACAGATGGTTTCTGAGGATGTAGAGATTTACTACTACAAAACTGAAACAAAGGTTTTTATAAGAAGTTTTAAACTGCCCAAGGGAATAATATCACAGTGAGTTATGGATGTCATTATCTCAAATGAGAACTACTGAAATCTAGATACCACACCATCAGGAATTGTGCCAAGGCCATGCTTTTTCCAGACCTCCCTCATCACCAAGCTGATACCTTATTTGATGAAAGCTTAAGCTTCACTGGCTTAGGAAACAGGCAAAACATATAACTACAATCCTGCAGAAATTTATACAAAGTATTTAAACTATTTTTGTGGCGCACAATAGCACCACAGATTTAATATCTCATGTATTCAGAGGTTTAAAGCCATTGCTGGTGACCTTTTCATAAGTCTGGACATTTTTGTTTGCAAGTAGGGTACCTCCAGCTTCCCAGCTGGATACAGTGAAGGATCCCTGAAGGTGAGACTAAATATGGCTCATCCTGCATCTCAAATGAATTGAGTTGGAAAATCTGTATGTGCATACCCAGTGGATGACAGGTGAATACTTCTCCAGCATATTTTTTCTCCTTTTAATTTCTTCTGCTGGAAGCTGCTGATGCCAGTCAGAAGCTTAATTGCTATCCCAGGGAAGCTGAATTATTGTGCAGAGAACAGGTGAGATAGCCAAAGGTGTCTGCTAAATGCAGTTTATCACTAGGATATTATCACAAATTATGGATGCTCAGACAAAATCCAGGACATGTAGGCTTCCCAGGAGACCCAGTTTACTCCTTGTACTACACTTCTCTCTCTATAAAAATGACCAGTACATTAACAGCACACAACTTAAGCAATTCAGCTCTTGTGGCCCAAAAGTCAGGAGTCTATAAACAACTGAATCTCTGGAAAAATAAATTTCACATTAACTGATAGTTATTTCCCAGAGTGGATCACTGATGACTTATAATATTTAACTCCCAAAACTCGTGAACTTTACTGGTGTCAAGCAATTAGCACTTGCCTCTATTTATAGCTACATGCACACAGGTATCATATATACCTGCTGAAATTGTCAGGCTCAGAGAAATCAGAAGAGAAACAGTTTTGGCCTTGCCCCTAAACCTTTGGCTAAAAACAAAGCATCTGGAAAAACACCACCAAGAACTTCAAGGATAAGAATGTGAGTCTGTTCAGGACAGAGTTTCTTCTATAGTTTTGAAGATTCAAATGCTTTAATACAGTCATGGTAGAAGGTCTCTGATAACAGAATATCAACCTCTACAAACAATGAAACATGATGAAAGAAAAGAAAAAAGAAAAACAGTACAGTAGAGTGGTCTTTTGTAGTCAATATGTGAATTATTTACCATTTTTTCACACGTACAGCACTTCTTTCTGAGAAAATTGGGGAAACACTGCTTGATCTGTTGCTTAAACTAAATCTAGCAAACTATTCAAATGCTTTCTGCACTCTACCAAAACTTTATTTCCCCCCATATTGGAGCAGTAATGGAAAACATGAAACCTTATAATTTTGGATAAAAATAGGGTGCTTAAAAGTATTTTATATTTCAGAACTTGTGTGTCATAAAATCATTATGGTAAGAAATTAATAAGTTTTCTGAATATCAGTACTTTGTAAAAGGCATTTATGGAAAAGAAAGAAAACCTTGTAAAATATGGTAGTTTACCCCACTTAGATCAAGAATGTGTAACAGTAAATAAATGTAATAATATTCAGCTTAATGAAATCAGATTATTTTCCTATATACTTTCCAGGGAGCAACTTCACTGACACTTTGATATAACACTTTGTTATGTGCTACTGCAGCACTCTTGAGTTCCAGAATTTGCATACATTCCCCTTGGCAATAATGTTAATAAAACAAAATGGGCAATTTTTTTTTAGATGTGGAGTTGTGCTAACCAAATACAGACACATCTATGTAAACAGATCTTTAAGTAAAAACACAGTACAAGAACCAAACCCAAGATTTTCAGAAGCACAGGGGGTTGAACTATCTGCAAGTATCTAGTCACTGTAGAAGATGTATTTAGAAGTTTTCAAATCTAAGCATGGTCTTCACTTATTTTTTTTGCCTACCGAGTAATGGTTGAATGCAAAGACTTTGTCTACTAGTGCACATTGCAAGTTCCTGGTGCTAATAACTCAAAAAACCTGCCTCTTTACATTTATAAATTGGATTTGGATTCTTGAAACCTCACCCAAACTGTAAATTGTAAACCTAATTTCCAGACTGTATCAGTAGCTATTTCAATGTGCCAGAAGTCAGTGTGCCGTAGCAGAGTCCACATGTCCCTCTGTGTTTGGCATGTCACTGTAGGTGCTATTTCTTGAAACTACCATGTAATAGTAGTAACTACTGGTGCTGGCCATATTAATACACTCTTATATAAATGCTGTCCCTTCAGTTACAGGGGGAATAGTCAGGATCTGAGCATCCAGGAGGTTTAAACCCTATCAAACCTGGAGATACATCAAGGCAGATGTTTGGTCAGAACCAAACCCACACATAAGTAACAATATCCTGATCTTTGCTGAAGCAGTTTGTTCAGATCTTTCTTCACAGTTTGTTAAGAAGAAATGCATTTTGGCCTTCCTGAGCCTGTGCTGACAATGTCTCATTCTTTCATGGTGGCAGACTGATGATAAAGCAAGTTTAGAAGCCAGTCATTTTAGGAGGAGCTTGTCACAAATTTGATTGAGGAATTGCAAGTTGAAATGGTATAGTTTTTTCTACAGGAGATCAGACTAAAGAATGATTAAGATCCTCCCCTTCTGAATCTCTGAATCCCAGAAACCAACCTGTTTCCCAGAACCTAGAGGAGACTTAAGCAATCTCTGAGTAATTAAGGCAAAGATTTTCTTTTAAGCTCTTCACTGCAGCTTTCAAAAGTAACACTTGACATTCCAAAGTGTGATTTCTATACAAGAAAAAATGTAAAAGTTGTTCCCTCTTCCTCAGTCTGGAAATACACCTTCTTCATTTGCTGCTGATGTTAGCAAGAAAACAAGTTTCTACTGGTTTTTACTCCCAGTGGTTTTCTGAATACTTAATAAACTTAAGATAGAGTAAGCAGAATTCTGTGTTATTGCACACATTGGTATCAAGCTGGTCTCACAGAATTTGATTAGTGATGCATCTAAATTGGCTTAGAAATTAATTAGTTTAAATTGCTGCAAACCCACCCCTGATGTGGACATATTTAGAAGTGAATATAACTGTTAATGTCTTTTTTAAAACTTAAATGACAATGAAGGAAATAAAAGTGATTCTTTCAAATAATTTATTGCAATTAAGTGCATCGGTTTGACGATTTTAAAGTGATTTCCTTTTATTCCATGGTGTGCAAACAAGCTGTACATTGTTATCAGATATATCCATCTGAATCCAGTAAAAACTGTGTAAGTATCATTTAACCCAGTAAGAATTTGTGAAATTTAATTTTCTTGGTCATAATCAGTTTTCAGGGTTGCTGTATTTGAGTTCAGTTGTGTCTGCATGGTTTGCTTACTTTTATATCTGGGATTTTTTAAAAACTACACTAAACCAGAGAACACAATGAACATGCATTGTTTCAATGTATTGTTACTAATGAAATTTTCAAAACAGTCCCACAATGGGGAAGTTCTCCACTATGAGACAGCTGTGTAAATATAAATATAAATATAAATATAAATATAAATATAAATATAAATACAAATATAAATATAAATATATAAAATATAAAATATACATACAACCACATATTCATCCACTCATTAGGGGACTGGTATACACAGCAAATACAGAAATGTAGGTACACCAGTTTTGCATGCTATTCAACCCTAAGGCTGTTCAGAGAATTTGAAGAAATCAAGGAAGTAATTCCTCTGACATAGTCTATTCAAGGTGGGATTTACTATTTTTGGTATAATAACTGCCTACTTTATTAATCAAACTACTTTATGATGCTTCTGAGTATAGGTTGAAAGCAGAAAGCACTTTGTCACCTGATTCAGCAATTAACTCAAATCTCTTCAAACTCTTAAAAACAAAGTATATGTTTAAGTTTTTTTTTTTTTTTCCAGTACTTGGTGCCACCAAGGCATTACTTCTTTGACATTGTCTCAAAAGTCAACATTTGAGTTTTGAGAATCTTGTTTTATGCTACTTAATATTTAAGATTTTATTAAATAGTTTGTCTAAGAGTTAAAAATTATTCAAATGACAGTGATGGTGAAGGGCTGCTATATTTTAATCAGATAGATGTTGGGAAGAAATTCTACAAGTGCCAAAGATAAGAAAATAAAAGCCAATGTCGACTAAAAGAAGAATGTGATTGATAAAAACAACAGGAACAACTTTTTAGCTACTGTGAAGTGCCATGAAGCACCACAAGAATTGATTTAAACCACTTACAGTGAATTTCAGTGTAACACTACAGGGTTGAAAACCCTATGCAGGTATAACAGCACACTGTGGTATTCTCATAGATAAAATCCTTATAAACATAACTGTAGAAAACCAGTTTCAGGAAGAAAAATATCATGTGCCTATTGAGCAAGAACATCTGTTCAGACAGGGAAGTACTGACTTGTTTTTAAGCAGCCAGTACTGCATTTTTCAGCACACTTATCACTTTTGGAGTATTCCTATCCAAGCAGGAATGTCTAAAACAAGCAAATTATGCTCGTGCATTTCCTAAAAAATCCAAACCAAAAGCGAGATCTGCTTGCTGCAGGAAGAAGGAAGGAGAAGGAAAATTACAGCTAAATCTGAGCTCCAGGCTGAACATTGACTTGTCTCCCACGAGAGAGAATTATGCCCCAGCTCAAAAGTTCTGCCTCTGCTGATAAGGTTATCAGATGACCTACAAAAAGTCACCTGTCAGGGCAGATCCTCTAGCAATGTGGGGGAAAATCCAATCCCATCTCAAATGAGGAGGAAATGTAGACAAAGTGTTTACACAAGAAATTGTACTCATCTTTGGCCTAATTTCAGGTAAAATAGCAAAAGAGAGACTTGAGAATGTCTGCACTTTTCTTGAATTAACTTGAAAAAAAGTGGAATTTTTTGGTGAACAATGCATATGAAAAATATGTTTGAAATGCATGTTTGGTGTTGAGAGGAATTAAAATCTACACCAAACCCTGATTTCTATTCTTTCATTTTACATTCAAATTAACAAGTTACATCCTTGCTCAGTGACAGGTCTGAGGTCACCATGAGTGACCTCATCCTTTCAGCTATTTGCTTGTTTTTATGACAAGGGTCCTCCTTAATAATGCAACAAGTCAGCTGAAAATATTCTTAGTGTGAAAAATTCCTAATGATCATCCCAAGTGCCCTGAGCACAAAAAATACTGACATCTCATTTACAGTCATTATAGTGTGCAGATAAGAGCATTTCAATAAATCTGAGCACAAAAATCACTTATTGCTGGGAGTCCTGAATTAGCACCCAGAAGACATTTAGATACAGAAAGATTGTAGCCCTGACATGCATGAAAGAGGAAAGACCACTCTGGTGTGACTTTTAAGCAAGGTTTGAGTGAAAGACATTGCAATTTCTTTCCACATATTTCTCAATTTATTAAAAAAAAAGCCTGTAATACAGATTCACAGTTTGAAGGAGATGTCAGACACAGACCCCTGTATCTTCCTTGGAGACACTAACTGCATACCTGACAGTCTAACAGCATTTTTTCCTTATTTTTTGTTAATTTCTTTTTCATTAAAAAAATAAATCAGCCCAGTAGAGGTGGAAAGTTTAAAACTTGGCATCATGATCCTGAAACCCTAAATTTGTGCCATATCACTCCAGTGGCAAAAATAATGGGTTTATTTTACATAATTTCCAGAAGGACAAGAAGCACTGTCACAGTATAGAACCATGAGAATAAACTCCTCTTTCTCCAAACCACTCATTTTATTTTCCACTTACAGTTTACTTCAGTGAGAGATTTTGAAATTAGTGCTCATCATTAGCACCTCCCTTTTCTCTAAGCCCTAGACAGCAGAATAATTTTAGCATTTCTCACCTTTAGTTAAAAGTAAAAATAATGAATAATGAGTTTTGTAGTGACTTGGCTAAAAGATAAACCCAGACATTCTGGGTTGGATAAGTCAAAAGTCACCTATTTGAGACACAAGAAGAGAAAGCAAACAAGCCCAAACAAATTTTGATGCTTCAAATTATTTAGAACCTTTTGAATCTTTAGACTACATAAATGCTTTCTGTAGATCACAAGGCCAATAGAAAAACTTTGGCCATGCCAACAAAATGAATCCTACAAATCTATAGAAATTCACATGCACATAGCTAACACTCCAGACTTTTCAGTGCATGAAATTCAGGAAAGATCAAACCTATAACCAAGGTTCCAATTTTTGAGTTTTCTCCCTACAGTTTCCTGTCCTAACCTGAAACTTCATCTTCTTCTTCATCCTTCAAATAAGACCCTTTTATCACACCCCCATATTACCCATGTAGACTTGGTGTTTATTTTGGATTGGAAATCCATTTCTGAGACTTTACTGGGTAAACCCAAATCTCTGACTGAGGATGCTACCATAGGCTTAGGGGATGTGAAAGAAAGAGGAAGAAATCAAGTCTGAATCCTCTTGTACAAATTGGCAAGTTAAAAATAAATAAATAAACACAATAATACAAATAGCTGTGAATGTTGCTCAAAACCAAGGATGCTAAGCAGAGCAACTCTCAGCCTGGTTCATCTCAGGCTGTTTTGTTCTTCTCTGCTTTGAGTGAAAACCTTTCTATGACCTCAACGTCTGTTTGCATGGATGTTTGAAGAATGTCTGTCTTCACACCAGCACCTTTATCTGCCTGGTTAACATGTGGTTATTCATTATTTGTTATTCTCATCAAATTGCAGAGTCTGAGCAGCATCACTGTCAAATGCCAATCACTGAGCACGAAAAGCAAATAATTAAAATGGACAGATGATGAATAATCCACAGGCCAGGGTCTGCTTTTCCTAAACTGCCTGTTAACAAATGAAAATCAAATACAGTAGTTTCACGAATACAAGCCGCACGGATTATAAGCCGCACCCCCGGTGCCTCGACAATGTTGCTGTCTTTGTCAATAGATAAGCCGCACCCCGAATATTAGCCGCACTTTCGTTCGTCGCGAGAATCCGTGCGCAGCTTTCACAAATTGGCCAATTAGTAACAGGATCGCGGCATAGCGGGCTTTACTGGCTCGGGGCGGGGCCAGGAAGGCTCAGCCCGCTCATGGTTGCCGACGGGGCCGGGTGGCCCAGCTCAGCGCCACGGCTCGGCGGGGCTGGCCGGCTGGTGCTGCCGCCGCCGCCGGGCTCGCTGGCCCCCCTCTCCCGTCAGCACCGCCCCGCTGCCGCGTTCGCTCGCCCGGCTGGCAGGGCTGCCGCTGCCGGGCTCGCCGCCCGCCCCGCTGCCGCTTTCGCTCGCCCTGCGCCGCGCCTCGCGAGCGCCGCGCCTCGCGAGCGCCGCGCCCGCCCCGCGGCGCCGGCGCTTCGCTCGCGGCGGCGGCGCTTCCGCGAGCGGCCGCGGCGCTTCGCTCGCGGCGGCGGCGCTTCGCGAGCGGCGGCGGCGCTTCCGCGAGCGGCGGCGCTTCGCTCGCGGCGGCGGCGCTTCCGCGAGCGGCCGCGGCGCTTCGCTCGCGGCGGCGGCGCTTCCGCGAGCGGCGGCGGCGCTTCGCTCGCGGCGGCGGCGCTTCCGCGAGCGGCCGCGGCGCTTCGCTCGCGGCGGCGGCGCTTCGCGAGCGGCGGCGGCGCTTCCGCGAGCGGCGGCGGCGCTTCGCTCGCGGCGGCGGCGCTTCGCTCGCGGCGGCGGCGCTTCCGCGAGCGGCGGCGGCGCTTTCGCGAGCGCCGCTTTCGCTCGCCCCGCCGGCAGGGCTGCCGCCGCCGCCACCAGGCTCGCCGGCCGCCCCCTCCCGTCTGCACCGCCGCCGCGTTTCCTCGCCCTGGCCGGCACTGCAGGCCCCCGCACCGCCGGGCTCCCCCACGCTGCTGGCCCCGATTATGCTGGGCTTCCCCCGCTGCCAGGCAGCCCCACCCGCCGGCCTTCCTGCTTCTGCCATGCTCCCCTGCACTGCTAGCCCCAGTTCTCCCGGGCTCCCCCGCCCTGCTGGCTCAGGCTCTGCCGCCCGCCCCCCACACTGCTGGCCCCGCCTCTGCCAGGCTTTCCCACCTCTGCCGGGGCCGGCCGGGCTCCAGCTTGGCTTGGGGCTGCCGCGGGCTCTCACTTCCGTGTTGGCAGCTTTTAGAATTTTGTTAATGTATTAGCCGCCCCGGAATATTAGCCGCACTTCCGGGTTTCCACCAAAATTTTGGTCAAATTGGTGCGGCTTGTATTCGTGAAATTACTGTACATGTGTAATAATGATGACTGTTCACAAACAACTTGCGAAGTGCAAAAAAAAAATTAAAATTCAAGATTAAAATCAGTTCCAGTGAGTAAATCAGTCAGCTCTTGTTACTAACAATATTAATATAATTTACTTTTTATCACAGGAGATGTAAGAGGATACACAGAGTGTGCCTAGCTCTAGGTCACAGCAGCATCATCCAGGGCTGCACTGCACCCAGCTGAGAGGATGGGCTGAGGCTAGTTGGATGCTTTCCAGAAGAGCTATTACTCTGGAGTAATTATGCATTTTGGAAGTGGTTTAAACTGAATCACTACACCCCCGTTTTTTATTTGAGATTAAGGGTATCTAGATGAACAGCTCTTGTGGAATAACCACAGTACTTTTGGAGAATTTCCAGAGTTGGAGAGACTTTACTGCAGAGAAGTACAGCACACTGAGCCAGCAGTCTTCTCCCACAACCTTTGTTTCTTCAGAGTCTGTCAAAGGTCAGGAAGGTCTGACTCCCTTCAGCTTTTAAAGACTAAAAAGGGCAATATTCAAGATACTTTGGCTGAGTGACTTGGGTGAAGAAAACAGCAACAAAGTGGGTGCATGGAGTAGTTTCTCTCTAAGGTTTCTCAGGGCACAGCTTCCCCTATCTGCACAATGATTAGAAAAAGCATGAACAAATACATTTTAATAATTTCAAAGCAGCTTATAACACATACAATGCCATTCTTTTGTGTCTAAGACTGCTGTTTACACCAGGAGAGAAATGTACTTAAAAGATGAACTTTCTTAGCAGTTTTCCTGAATTTAGCGTTTAGTCCTGTGGGTGAGTCATATTTTTCTTGTTATCCCATTCAGTTGACTTTTCTATACATGTGTTGAATGTGCTATGTATTAACAGCTAAGTAGGCCACCACAGCAGTTTCTTTGAGATTGGGAGCCTGCTGATTTGACCTGCTTATAAAGAAAAAAGTCATCTCAACAGGACAAAATTGTTTTGTATTCCTCCCTATTTTCTTCTTGTGAGCAATTTTTTAACCCTCTAGAGCCAAGTAAAAAGTCACCAGTCTAGGAATTTTTTTCCTTTTTTCTTATTTTCTAATACTTTTACTTAATTAAAAAAAATCAGAATACATTTCTTTACATAAAAGTTTAAAATGTGAAGTTGGAAAAGCATGCCTTTAATGTTCTTTATAAATGCTTGTGTGGAATCCCTGTGTCTATTTTTAAGCACATCAAGTGGAATTTAGACTCTTATAAGGCAAAACAAATATCTATCTATGAACTACACTATAATGATAAAGGAAAAAGTGCAAAATCTTTCAAGAGAGAAATTTCAAACCTTGCTATGTTTACACAACAGAATGGAAGTGGTCTGTTGGGTACAGAATCACAGAATCATGAAGGCTGGAGAAGATCTTCAAGATCAAGTCCAACCTTCAACAGAATACCACCCATTAAAACTGGATCATGAAGTGCCACGTCTGCTTGGTTTCTGAACACTTCCAGGGATGGTGACTGCACCACTTCCCTAGGGAGCCTATTCCATTGCTTAGCACGTTAAGAGTCCTTCAGGATGGAAAGCACTATTCACTCTAACTTAGCATTAGAGTTTGTGTCCTACCCCGCTCTGCAAAGTTCCAGAGCCTTTTTTTCCTCACTTCCACGTAAACAAGTTAAAAGTAAGACCTCCTAGATTATGGTATTAGACTCACTAAGGAGAGCTGAGCACACATACTTCCTTCTCCCTCATAAATGACATGTTGCCAAAAAAAAAAAGAAGGGTTAAAAAGGCAATATTTCACTTTTTTTAGACTGCTGTGTGCCACTTGGTCAAGAACTGAGCTTCCCATGACCTTCCACAGCCTGCCATGTGTGAAATGCATCCTACGTGACAGTTTTAACATTGGTTGCATCATTAACACATGTTCCTGGCTGCACAGTGATTTTTTGCACTTTGCCAGATGAGGCAGAGGCTAGATGAATTGTTACTGTGCACATGCAGTTTTCTAATAAAAACAAGATGGCATTATCGTTCTTGGAAGCGCGTTTGGAAAATCTTACCCCATGTTGTATAACGCGCATCAGGGTGACAGGTGGGTGAGGCACCATGTGTGGGGCAAGGAAGAGGAGCCCACAAGGACAGTAAATACCTGTGTGCTTGTACCTGCCTGAACACATAAATACAGCCACCCATGCATGTGCATACAAAGCTACGTTCATCTTCAACTCTGCTTTGAGTTTTGCTTTTCTTCTCAAGTTGCATGACACAATGAATTTCAAGGCATGCATTTCTCCTGAGCTTGGATTTGTATCTTTGGGGTTTTTTATGGGATGCTCCTTTTGGGTAGCATTCTCAGCTTCCTCAGCATATGGCACTGGGAGGGATTATCTGGTCTATCCACAGTTTTCATGTTAAGACCCAAAGTATCTTGTAACACTGACTATGCAGACTCAAATCCCAACACTGAATAAAATCACATAGAACTTGCAGTAATAAAAAGGCTAAAACCTCAAAACTAAAAAGCTATGGGAAGTAAGCAAAAGAGTTTCAAAGGCTTGGCCAGTGTCCTAGGCCTTTCTATATGAGGATGAATCTGCCCAGGTGATCCTTTCCTACAGGTAAACTAGATAAACACCACAAGTTAAAGAGGTGAGTATCCCCAGCATGAGCTGGTTTGGATCCAAATGCAACTTAGTTCCCAGTTCTTCACTCCACAGAACAGCATATGGAGATATACTCAGAAGTGCTTTTTCTTGAAGAAGTTTTCTTCAGCTTTAAGGAAGTGTACCTGCATGTGCATCTATTTTTATAAAGGTGTTACTGGGACAAGGAGAGAATTATAGTTAATAGCACCAGATGTCCTATAGCTTTTTGTCAAAGACAAAAACCCTGCAGTTCAGTTGCTCACTATGGGCTAAAAAAAATAAATTCTGCTTATGAGCAAAATAAGGTACATTATTTTTCTGCTCAGTCTAACACCAGCCCTATAATTACTGGATTCTCAACTATCTTCCACATTCCCCTTGAGCTATGAATTACAAGTTTTCAGCATATTGGATACCAATACCGTGGCATGATTAGATTACCATTTCCACAGGTTGCCAAAGCAGAAGAATAGCTCATCTAAGTATGAATAGATTCATTTAGTTGAAGAGATTTTTTTTTACCTTTCAGACTAATCATCTGTGTCTAACACAGGATAAAAAGAACACAGATTATTTTCAGGCTAGTTTATCTTAGAAAATAAAACAACCTCCCCTGTTTTTACATCCCAGTGTTTGAAGGCATGCAGATTTGGGGGTTTTGTCTGGTTGCTTGGAGGAAAGCTGTTTGCAGAATGCAGATACAGACCTGTTTTCTGTTGTAGATGGAATCCATTAGTCACTAAGGAGGCTACAGCATAATGGAAAGTAGCCATTTTGTGTTCATTATAGTGCACTGCCTTGGAGGGGAGAAACACACAAATTCATGTGATTTTTGATGTGCTATTGAATAGAATATAAAGACTATAAATATTTTATTAATCAGTTATGGGTTAAAAAGGCATTTTCCATAGAGTAGATACTTCCCTTTGGAATTCATGAAAACATAACAGCTTTGAACTTGAAATTAGGACCAACATTTGAGGATATTTGTTATTTGTAGACTATTTGTTAAGTAAACATTTAACTGTATGTTCAGAAACACTCAGATCACCAGTATGCCAGGAAGTCCTGTTCCAGTGCCACCAAGTAGCTGTAACGTAGCCAAAGGGGCAGCACCTATCACAGCTCTCTAGTGCTGCCAGAACTGCAGGTGAAGCTGGCAGGTGAGTCCACTCTACTGTTCATTCAAATAATTAGGTGGTACATCACATGCAACATGCTTTTTTTTTTTTTTTTTTTATGAAAGCTGACAAACCAAAAGGGGCAGCCTTGGTGACTCACCAGCTCCACTCACCCACTGTTGATGGGACTCTGGTTTTGCTAAAATACATTCACATCCTTGCCCTCCACCATGGGATAAAGCACACAGACACACACATTGCCTTCCTAGCTGTTCACATCTTACAAAAGGTTTTTGGTGGATGCAAAACACCAGAGAAATCAGTGAAAACTCATGAACTTCCATCAGTAAGCAGCCTTTGTGGGCCATCCCTTGTGTTTGCAAATGAAATTCCTGCCAGACATTTGTGGACTGCTTGGCACTTTTCTTGCCTGTGTTTTAACTTATTAAATTATTTTATTATTTGAATATGTCTCCAGACCATCTGCAAACCACCAATGCCTTACGATATTTCTCTGCAGTGATTACATTAAAACCTTGTTAAAAAGGCAAATCTAAACAACTTCAGAGATGCTCAAGGAGAACCACAGATTTCTTCTTGACATGCATCATTATGTAGTCAAAGAACATTCCATGAAACACAAGGTTATTTATTATTCAACAGATTACACTCTGCTACAGCTTAAGCTAGTCTGGAAATAAAAGGATAGTATTATTTAATTAATGATGGTTTTCAAATTACATTCAGGGAGAGAATAGTTGCCTTTTCAGTTTTTGTTAGCCCATATGTGGCCATGTGAGCACTGCTCACAGAAATACTACTCCTGTCTCCCTCGCTCACACACAGACACACACATTGTCCTCCTGACTGTTTCTGGACAGTTTTCCATTCTAACAAGCATCCAGGCAAACAAAAACATGCTTCCTGTAGGAAAAAGAAGCCCTTTACCTCGGGGTGTCCACATCTCTCTCTGCCTAGGACAAATACTCGCTGTGTTTTCTACTGTGGCCTCTCTCCAAGCTTTCCGCCCCTTCCCCAGCCTGGCCTCACATTGCAGCCTTGCAGATGCTCCTTCTGAGCCTCACTGCTCTCCCCAAACAGGTCAGGTGTGATTACAGCTGAATTCCTCCTTTCCTACAGACTTTCAGGACATCGTATTTTTGCTTCGGAGTTCAATGCATTGTTCAATCACTGGGCTCTTGTCCACCTGCTGTTTTGCTTTCTATAACAACACAATCAATGTCACCCTCGCTGTCCAGAAGGATAAACTCCCTAAGTGCCTACTCACTGCACAGAGTAAGCACAAAATGCCTGAAGTTTTCCACATGCTGTTTATGTCCTGTTGTAGTACTGCCTGTTTGAAAATCCCAGTTATGACTTGGCTTCTGTGTGCTGAGCAGTTTCAGTCTGGATAATTTCAGTTCCTTGCTGCAAAAGGAAATCTGAAACAAATACAAAGCACACTCATACTCCACTTAGCAAATATATCCAGAAAACAAAAAGAGGAAAATCTGGGAGAACTGTATAAATGGCTATAAATACCTGGAAACCACAGGCACTCTGTCATGAAACTTATCCCACCCTCCTTACAAGAGCTATATTTGAAAGGGATGAACTATCCTTTGGAGACATCTGCCTCCCTCCCTTTACTGAACGTCAGGCCCAGATGACAAATTTTGGATGGCCAATTAGGCAACAGGAATCCCAATACTAAACAACTTCAGCATGTTGCTGCACAAAGTTGGCCCTGTTTATATTTAGTCTCTTTCTTCCATTTTTGTGGAGCTCTGAGATGAAAACTGGAAACAAAAAGATACTATTCTACTCTCAGAGTTTATCTGTCTCAGATGCATTGCTTGTCTATACATAGGAGAGATCTTTGCTTTTTGTGCAGTGCAAATCAGCAGTTTGTAGACAGCTCTTTCTAAGATCAGGAGAACAAATGCTTGTTTCTTTTCTCTCTGATTTCCTCTGAGTTAACAATAGATATTGACCTTATGGAATCGCTGTAGCACATTGTGAATTATGTATGAAAAGCAATTTCCCTGTCTGCTGTGGACATGTTTGACTGTGCTGTTTGCAGCACTCACTGTCAGAGGGCTTGCAGTGTTGACACAGCTAGGGCAACTGAACTCACCAAAAAGTAACTGTCAATACTCAGTTAAAATAAAATTATTTTTCATTCCTTAAAATCCAAATTCATAAAAGCAATTGGCTTCTCATAACTCCTATCCCACCTTCTAACACAGTTTAAAACATTTTCATAGAATCATGGAAGTGTTAAGGTTAGAAAAGGCCTCTGAGATCATTAACCCAGCACTGCTGAGTCCATCACTAAATCATATACCCAAATGCCACATCCACATGTCTTCTGAACACTTCCAGGGATGGTGATTCCACCACTTCCTTGGGTAGCTTATTCCAATGCCTGACTATTGTTTAAGTGGAGAAGTTTTTCCTAATATAAACCTAATATATTTTACCTAATATAAACCTCCCCTGGCAGAACTTGTGGCCACTTCCTCTTATCTTTCCTCTTATTACCTGGGAGCTGAGCCTCATTATAACCTCCTTTGAGGCACTTGTAGAGAGCAATAAGGTCTCCCCTGAGCGTCCTTCTCCCCAGGCTAAGCAACCCCAGCTCCCTCAGATGCTCTTCGCAAGAACAAAATAGGTTTATTCACCCAAGGGTTCAACATGACCTTATAGTGAAGTGCAATATTAAGTAAACAGAATGCCAGAGAGTAGAATAGAATAGAATAGAATAGAATAGAATAGAATAGAATAGAATAGAATAGAATAGAATAGAATAGAATAGAATGGAATATTTTGGTTGCAAAGGTCCTACAACAGTCATCTAGTCCATCTGCCTTAGCACTTCAGGGCTGAGAAGAAGTTAAAGCAAATTATTAAGGGCATTACCCAATGCCTGTTAAATGCTGACAGGGATGGGGTATCAACCACCTTCCTAGGGTGCCTGGTAAAAAAACCAAACCCCAGTCAGAGGACATTCAAAAGCATGGGCAGATGCCTCACTAGCAAGCCTAGAGTTAAGAAGTCAATAGTGATTATAGCCTACCTATTCTTTTTTCCAGCAAAACTCACTTCAGTAAAAGTCTCCTAGATTACATCAAATGAGTGATCTCAGATGAGAGGTCCCAAAAATCTAACTTTCAGGTTAGATAATGTAGGTAGTGTGGCTTTTGCTGGTTCCCTGGTCAGCATGTTTCTTGCGCCCTCCAATTTGATCATCAGAGATTGTCTGTGAGGTTTATGCATGCAACTATTCTCAGAGACTAAGGCAAATCAGAAAGAATCAGCTGATTTCTCTGTGAGGGCACATATTTTTAAAAAATCTGATCAGAATATTTCTCCATAGTTAGGTTATTAAGAAGGTGGAACAGAAGCAAATTTTTACAGCAGTAATTTTTCCTTCCTTTCATTATATTCACTTTTAAACTATGTAATCAGTGTTTCTTCCCCCTCATCCTGGTTCTATTATCATCCTAGGAAAAAAATGCCAGTCTAACAACATAAAATAAATGGAACCACTTATTAACAATATACAAAAGCTACAGAAGAGGGCTGAATTACTGATGCTATTGTGAGGAAATTTCAGCCAGGTGTTTTTTTTCTCTTCTCTTGTGCAAACCTCATTAACAATGTCGTGTGTGTACACCAGGAATGTAGGCTTTGGTCCTGGATGTGTAATGGGGTAAGAGTCTAGCAGACACCCCTGGCAATATGGGAACAACACCCAGTCCCACTGCTGCTTTTCTGACACTGAATTTTTTGGGGGGGAACACCATCTACACTCATGCTTGAGCTAGTGACACAAGTAGAAGCAGAAAATGTATGCAAGCCACCTTTAGCTGATGAGCATGTGAGTAAATCAGGCGGGCACTCAAGTACAGCAAGGAGGTTTGCGTCAATGGTTCGTTCTGCTGATGCAAGGGTTGTCCTCTAAATTGCACCCAAAGCAAGTACAGTTGGCTTGGAATGTTACTGCTGAAAATGAATCATAAAATGGATTATTAAAACGCACCAAATCCTGAGTTCCTTGTGGGCATGTGTAATTTGTAATCACGGAAACTGCAGGAGCCTTCTTTTTTCCTGCTCTCAAGTAATTAAGAGTGAAACTGTTCAGCCATTTGCATGCAATGAATTTGCTCTTCCCTCACTTACACTGCTATGTCCTGTTATACATTACACATCCAAGCATTACATATTTTATACACTTTTGATCTTGTGGTGGAAATAAATTTTACAAGCCAGCCAAACTTCTCTTAACCACGTATACATCTGCTGTCTCCCTGAAGCTTGCTGACAGTTAATTCCCTTCACATCTCCTGTAGCTGCACAAGAGGTACTGTTCTCAGTGCCCTTGCAAGGTTACAGCCAGCTCCCACCCCACATGACTAAATCAAAGCATTCCAAAAAACCAAAGGGACAGTCAAGTCTCTGGAATTTCAAAGCAAACATTTTCTGTATGTCTGGTGCTTCAACTCCTGCCAAGTCATTTCTCCTAGTAATCATGTGTTGTGTTTAGCACACCAGCCCTGCTTCTGACTCCCTTTGCACTGACAGAGCAGAGGCTTTGATTCTCGCCTGACATACACCTGGATAAATCCACCAAGGTAAACAGAACTGCACAGGTATAAATTGAAAAGAAATAGATCCAGATGAGTGACTGTGTACAAATATACCATGTAGTAAGAACACACCACGATTTTTCCAGCACATTTACAGCCCCACTGACCAGCCATGGGCAGGTGCTTTTTTGGGAATGGGGGATCACTGAGGCAGAACACTAAGCAGCTTGTGATGCATACACACTGTTGTCCCTCTGAGGACCACTCAGTGTTGCCCTGCACATAGGGTGATCTCATATGGGACTGTGCAACAGTGCAAAGCAGAGCTGCCAGCTTTGTGCCACTTCACAGACTCAAGGCCATGGGGCTGCCATTAGGAGTCAGATCTGGCACTGCAAGGGTTAAACTAGCAGGTCCCGACCCAACACTGGACTTCACTCACCATAATGCCTAAGGACAGGTATCATTTCCCAGTTTAGCTCCTACAACAAAGAGCAGCTCTCCCTCTCTTTCACACACCCTCTGTGACACTCGCACTCTTTTCCTTCTGTCTTTACTCATTCATGCCCACTCCAAGTTTCTTTAAACTGCAATTGGTTCATGTCCCCAGGTCTGAGGGAACCCCCAGTTAGGGTGAATGTCTCTAGTATTTGATGAAACAGAGAGTAGCTAAATTACCAAAGAACTGAGTAGAGATATGGTTCTTTCTTTACAGCAGAATCCTGTTTTAGCAGCAACTGCATTTAAGGACGATACACAATACATGTGCTTAACACAATACATATGCTTACACACTCGTGCCTCTGTATTTCATTTCCTGCCAAATAAGGTGCTGTATTTCTGAATATTGTGATCCCTCTCTGGGTCTCATTGGAACTTTGGACCTTAGCCTGTGCACTTGCTACCCTCAACCTCAGAGATCCCAAATGTGTAGGCATCGTTTGAACTAATTTCTCCCAAATTTCAGTTTTTTACTCTCTCTTTATGTACACGTGGCTCTTATTCATATGCAAAAGCCCTGTGCCTGACAACACACAGACAACTCTGCAGTAAATGTCAAGAGGACTGCTTAGTTCCTTAAGGTTTCCAGTGTCCTCTCCCTGCCTTGAGCAATGTCCCACAATCTAATTTGCTTTAAAGAGGAGCCCTCAAAATACTTCTCAGGAACTTGGTTAATCTAGTATTACTCATGCTTCTAATATTACAAGGGAGACCTTGAATGACATTTAGCTAACAGGCAGTGTGTAGCTATGGACATAATTATTTCTGAAGTAAAGACCTTGAGATGAACGTGCATATGGTTTGCATTTGTTTTTTAAGACAAGCCCCTAATGAAGCACATTCTCTATCCCACAAGGCATAATAGTCTGCAAAAATGGTGGAGATGAAGTCTTACCATTAATAATTCAATTTTTGTTGCTACCACAGTGGCAATCATTAGGCAATTATCTTTTGTCTTTGGAGCTATTTGTTCAGATAGATTTGTAAATAGATCCTTGCTTTCTTGAGTCTGATACATTAAAAATAAAAAAAGAATAAATAGCAAGATACCTTCTGTTCCAGAAGATATCAAGGACTTCTTCAAATATAATACAATTCTGCCCCAAGCAATATCTTGTCTGGATTTTGTTCACAGTCTTCAATGTATTTATCAGCGAGCAGAAAGAAATATCCATTACTTCTACTACTTTCAAAATTAGTAAGAGCATTTCTGAGGAAGTATATAAATTCTGAATTGATGCAAGGCCACCACTGTCAAATACATGAAGCTACTGGGATTGCTTCTGTACCTAACAAGTAGCAGTTGGTGAGTCTTGCTCAAGATGTGTGTCCTAAGAACCACCTGCACAGCTCAGGGTTGTGACCTCATGCACAAGTGACCCAGACAAGGGAGGCGGAGCTCAGGCACAGGTGTTTTTGGGATATTCTTCATACTGTCACCAAAGGGGAAACCATGGATGCACTTAGTGACTGCTGCTGGTCAGGTGTCCTCAGCAAAGGCAGCTGTTGATCTACTGATGCTGTGTCTCCCTTCAGTGGAAACATCCCCAGAAAGTCTTGTTTCCTAGGATCCCAGGCAAGCCAGGGCTCACCAGTTGCTGTGCAAATGCTTGGAGAACACAGTTTAGACCCTGACCATGTCTCAACACCCTCCTACCATATCCATACCAAAATCCAGCTAGGAGAACTGGAAGTTTGAAGGTGTTATATTTGTTCTTTTGCCACAAGTTTTCTGATATCAGTAACGTGTTTGAGGTGCTGCTGCTTTTTGCTTTCTTTCTGCTTGCTTCTAAATTTATTTTCTTTTTCTTTTGTGGAAAAGAAGAAGGATGGTTCTGTATTATGGATCATAGAAGGCTGTGAGTGTGTGTGAGAATGCAGTTCACTGCATTCTCTGCATTAAGAGACATTCTTAACTGCATTAAGAAGCAACTTGGATTAAAAGTGTTTGCAACCAGTAATGAACATAGTCACCTCTTTTTTTATTCACAAAGCTTGGAAAAAGATTTTTAGTATTTGTTGTTATGTGCAGCATCATTCTATAACACCTCTAATGTAACTAGGTCATATTTTAGCACTTGTTAAGCAACTCACTTCAACTGCATCTTAGCATATTCAGTGTTGATGGTTTGTGGCAATTTTCATCACACCTGACTCTTCCTGTTTATTTGTTAATGGAAACTTTCATAAAGCACCTGCAAAAACAACATGAGTATCTGAAAAATGAAAAGTTCTTTTTGAACTTCCCATGAAAAATACCTCTAAAGAGTGCAGGATACTATTCAAAGAGACTTCACATTACTTTTCAGACAAAAATTATATGGGGGCAGTTGGGGTTACAAGTCCTATTGCCAGGTAAGAATTACAAAAATGGAATGCTGTAGCACTTATTCCTAAACCAAGCATTATACAAGGTGGAATTCAACAGCAAAGTTAAATATAAAATAAATCCAACAGGACTACAGAAGGGCATGGTAACCCTGTCCCTGCAGTGACCCATGTAATAGCTCTATGCTGGTGCTTGTGATGACATGTCAGCAATCCCACGTTAAATGTACTTTGAAGGCACATTAGCTTCTCCTCTTTGTGCATCTGGAGGTTTCCTTCTCTCCTTTATGAACACATTTCAGTGTCTCCTACCCTCTTCCCCTTATCCCACATCACCTGAGAACAGCATTACACTGTTCTGACCTTCCTCCTCAGCTGACTGCTGCAATGAGGAAAGTATTTTGAGATACTAGATCTTTTTTTATTTTTTTTTCTGTTTTTAGCAGAAATTCCTTCAGAGCAGCTTGTTCAAAATAGCTGCTGTGTGGAAGGGATTTTGCAGCCGTGTTTGCTTTAATGCTGGCAAACAGCTAACGCTGTCTTCCTGAGACACAGACACAGCCCTAGAGCAGAGATGAGCAAGGGCACAAGGAGCAGGTCTGTGTGCCAGGTGAACACTGGCTGGGGTGAGGGGAATCAAATTTTCTTGGTGAACTGAGGGATGGATACGTATGGGGGGGTGGATTTTTATCATCATATTTGACACTTGTGAATTACAGGTTACAGAGCATTTTATAGAGCTCTTGTCACTTTGTTTCAAGGAGCTCTTCCAGAAAATTGGTTGTAAAATTCTAGGTTTGGGAGAGCTTAGAACACCATAGCTGCTTCACAGATGTTGCGGGTAGGCAGAGGGAGCCCATCTGAATAAGAAAACCACAGGTTTCTTATTTTGAGTCCACAATTAAAATCTCCAAGTTTCAAGGCTGGCAAGGGTGAGGACAATGTTTCCATGAGAAACATAGCAGATGAAGCCTGTTTTCCCCTGGCTTACTTCTTTCTCACTTTATCCCCTTCTCTCTCCATAATCTCCACCTTCCCTGTTATTTCACTTCTTTTCAGTTTCTCCAGGTTTCTCACAGCCATGGGAAGTGCGGCTAATTACATAATTAGGATGAAGGAGCTTTATTAAAATCTATCAGTTCATGCTATGTACAAATAATAATAATAATAAAAATGTACATTTGTCTTGCATGTATAGCTACTTTCTCTGTGCATACACTTTTCATTTACACAAAACTCTTTCAACACCTGCTTTTGTTTTTCTTGCTGAAAATTAACAACGAAGTTATTCCTCGTGCCTCTTACACTATTCCCTTTCATAATGTGCTAACATCTATTGTGAGAAAATGGTCACAGCCATGGAGAAAGCAATAATAGAAAATATCCATCTTTCCTCATAATCCCATTTGTATTGTCAATCTTAACATTTTATTAGAAAGCTCTCAAAGCTCTGGTCCTTGAATTAAATTAATATTCCTGTAATAAATAAATTGCAACTCAACAGTTTGAAACTGAAACTATAAATAGAGAGAAATTCCTTTTTAATACCTCATTATTTTTACTCCAGATGTGGAGTTGATGCAGTATATAAATAACAGTGAATAGTTTGGGATATTTTAGACCAGAGAAAACCTCATAACTGATTAACACAAGTGGAAATGTATCATTCTAGAAGTCGTGCATGAGATCCCAGATTTTCTAGGGGCCTCTGATGTGCACGGAGAAATTCCTCCTTTTCACTTTTCTTTTTTCCCCTTTCTCTTAATATTTTAAAATCTGAGCCTTTCAAACCACACCTCTACTATAAGCTAGTGAAATCAACCAGAACAATTAATGGGGGAAAAAAATAAAGGTTATATTCCATTTTAATAATTCAAAAGAGAAAAGATCTCACACTGTAGTACTATTTTGAGTTTTGTGTTAGGTATCACAGAAACAAAACACATAAAATCAGGGTTAAATGAGAAATGAACATCCTGAAATAGTCCTGAACAATTCACTTAATATTTCAGAAAAGGGAAGCTTTCAACCCCTCACACTATCAAGCAGGGGCCTCTACCACCCTGGTATTACAGTCTCTCTTTTTTAGGTCTGGAAAGCATAAAAGAGGAGTAATATTACTTTTGGGAGAGTCTGTCTAGCATAGTTTGTGTGGGAGTTTTCTGAAAGTTTGCCCTGATAAATGATTTACCGGGACAGTAAAAAGATCAAGAAAGCGCTGAGCTGCCCTCTCCAGACAAATTACTTTCTTCACCCACTCCTTGAAATCCTTTAAAAACTTACTGCAATGATTAATTTTCCAGAATTCTAAAAGCTGTTGAAGTCCATGGCATGTGATTATCTCTCCTGGGATAAAGACACATCATGGTCTTGAATTGAATCCTGCCTGGTGCATCCACATGTTTACTCAGGGCATCCATTTGTTTTACTTGTTACCTGAATTTTCCTACAGAGTCATTGGGGTTTTGGTATTTTATAATGCTGCATGTTTCACTACTAAACAAAACACAAGAGAGTGTTTTGCCCTCCTTCTTATATTTGTTTCATCAAAACTATTTGTTTCAGTTGTAGTAAAGACAAAACCAGACTCACAGGGAGGAAAGAAGAGGCAAGTGGGAAGATGTCAATAAAGGCAGAGAAGACAGAAAATAGGGGTGGGAAAGAAAAGCCTGCACATACTCAAGGGGCTCCACTGTTTTTCTGTGATAGTGGTGCCTCACTGGACCTCCTCACTCATGAGGAGTTTTGCAAGGTACATGGAGAAGAACAATTAAGGACAACAATGAGAATAAAATTTACAGGAACAATTGTGCATCTTTAGAGGAATGATAATAAACAATGATGTGTATTTCTGGTGTGTATTCTGCAGTTCACTCTCTCCACTTATTCCAACTCCCCCCATAGTGCCACTACTAATAATATGGCATATTTATGCAAAAGATGAGTTAGGAAACTAAATTTCATTATGAAAGCATCAGGTGTAATAAGGAAAGCTATGGAAAATAACCTGTTATGCTTCTGCACCTGTCATTTCCAATGGCTTCCACCACCCACCCATAAACATTTGACAAGCATTACTAAGTCTCATATTCTCTTGATTTTACTGAAGGAGAAACTGAGGCAAAGAAAAAATTGCCTATCAAGCATCTGGGCTAGGCACTGGGCCAGCCTGCAGTCACATGCATTAACTGTTTCTGATGCTTCTATATTGAATATTATTAATTACTGGCAATTTGTAATAGGCAAACCCTTATGAAGGTGTTATTAGCAGTGTGTGAACGCAGGGGGAAGAGCTCCCCAGAGGAGTCCCAAACACTCACAGCTTTAATAGGCATTAGAAACTCACACTGGGAACAAAGATCTTTTAAAACATTGCTCCCACACTAATCTTGATGACGGCAGATAATTAGTCAGCAAACCCAAGCTCGGGGACTGCTTACTGAGCACGGAAAACCTCGTATCCACAGTGCAGCTGTGACTGCAGGCTGGAGTGCCTCGCAGGGCTTGCAAGAACAACTACAAGAATATTTTAAAGACCTTTAGCAGACTCGTGCAGGACAGCTTATCCGCCTACGACTACTGGGCTGATCAGCTCTCAAAACTGGGGAGGAGAAGAGGTGCTGGTGATGCAGACACTGCCAGCGGGGCACTCAGGGGTCAGGCTTTCATCCCCTATTTAGCAGTAATTTGGTATGTAAGGGCTGCATGAGCCTTTGAAGCTCAGTGCTGCTGTTTTTAAAGGCTCCTGTCAACCAGCCCATAGTGTAACTGAAGCAGAAACAGCAGTGCAATAGCAGACACGGTATTCTTGCAGACACAGTATTCTTCTTGCAGAGTCTGCAGTTCTCTGACATGTCTGCTTGACTCTCTGTTCATGGCAGACAAACTTCCCGTCAGGAACCAGTTAACAGGGACAGTGAGGAGCAGCACTGACAAGCAACAGCTTTGGAGGAAGGCAGTCGTGTATTTAAAAAGGAAAAACCACCACGAAGAAGCCCGCAAAAAAGCCACATTATTTATTTTTTCTGGGAGGTGAGTGGGAAGAGTTTCAAAGCATGGCTGTTATGCTATTTTGGCACAAAAAGTACTTTTCCAAATTCAAATCTTCCATCAGGCTGGCTTGGAAAACGGCATGTGGTTTATAACCATGGCTTGCTCCTTTCAGCTTTGCCTCATCTTTCAGGTTAAAGTCACAGCTGGGAGCGTATCTGGGAGAAGGGAGGAGCATGTAAGAACCAGAGTATTCCCAGTGCGTTTCCACTGGCTGGCCCTGGGATCTGCAGGTAGTAAACACAAGCACTTTCCATAAAAGGACCTTGCTTGGCAGGATACCAAGGGGGAAAAATGGGACTATTGCTGAGGTGGGGAGCAAAAAGAAGTTATTTGCTGGCAGAGGAGAAAGGAACGAAGGATGCTGAAAGGGTACTGGGCAGCTGCCTTTCCGGCTGCTATGGGAGCCAAGGGAAGAGCCTTTGATCTGCTGAGCAGGCCTGGGCTTGCCGCCAGGACCTACATCCTTTCTCCAGCACTGACAGCAGGCTTCCTTGCTAGCTCCTCTCTGATTGCAGAGTCAAAAAACAAGTGACGTAACTCATACAGGGACCTCACTGAAGCGTTTCTATTATCACCAGCTCTGCAGAAAACATATGCTACAGATGCCTCAATCTGAAATTATCTTCTTGTCCAAGGCAGAATAAAAAGGAGAAAAAACCCATGAGGTCCTCTGGATTACATCTTGCAAAACCTCATAAAACCCCTTCTGGCATGCTGGGGGATTAGGCAAACCCATTGGTTCTACAAGGAAACTACCATATTTGTATAGCACCTTGGCCAAACAAGCCCTTCTCCCTGTGTTTATGTGCTATTACCTCTTGTGAATGGGAGATTTAAATGGGAATACAGATTCCAGACCTAATAAAGCTTCTGGACCAATACCTCAAATAATGTCATCAAGATGGCATTTACTAAAGAATGAGCTGTTTCGAAGTAATTGCCAATGTTTAGTTTAAAGTGATGTGGAGATCAGCCTGCTTGATATGCTGCTGCCCAAGAAAGGGGAGCATGAAGGCGGCCATGCTCCTCAGCCCTCAGACCAAAACAACCAGAGTATAGAGAATTTCCTCCAGCACCAGCAAGTCTTTAGTCCTTATGTGGTGTAACATTCTGTTGCCATCACTGCAGGTGAATTCTTCTTGGACATGATCCAGGCTTACATCTTACCCCAGAACCAACCGGAATGTAGAAGTGTCATCACTTGAAGCACAGAAACATGCTACGTTCTATGAAGTAGAATCATATGCTTTTGCATGACACTACCAAAAATTTACTTGGCCTTCTTTGCAGCACAACAGCTTTTGCGCTGTTGTCTCCCCTTCCTTTTGATTCTCACCATCACTACTGAGAGTACAGCACCGAAGGACACTGGAAGTACTGACTCAGGAGCTTGGATAGTGCCATAGAGTTAATGCAACCAAGCACTTCTGTTGTCTCAATAATGCTTCCATCTTGCTATCAGGCACTTGTTGCTTTGTGTTAACATTATTTGCATGGCAGTGGCAGCTTCTCTCAGACAGGGTCTACCCTAAGCTTTCTTTTCTCATACAGCAGACTTACAAGTCCTTTGATCGTCCCTGTTTCCGTTCTCTGGATGCTTTCCAGCCTGTTTGCATGTTTTTACTCCATGGAAGGTTCCAGAGGACACTACTGCCCTCCCTTTCCACCTGCCCCCCTGCCACCTGAGTTTGAGTGAGTTGAAGCTTGCTCTTCTAAAGTCTAAAACCTTTGGTTTAGAACTAACCTTCACCATGCCCAGCCGAATCCCCAACTCCACAATACTGTGATCACTGTAGCCAAGGCTATCACTGACCAAGATATTTCAAAGCAGGTTTTCTTTGTTTGTGAGTCAAGCAGTGCCTCATTCCTGCTTGGCACATCTCTAATATTTGCATGAGGAAGTAGTCCTCCTAGGCACTCCAGGAACTTCATGGACAACGTGAGCTGCTCTACTGTCCTTCCAGTAAATATCTGGGCAGCTGAAGTCACCCACATGTTAACCTTCCAAAGCTGACTTAAGTGACACAAACATGGCTTTTTTAGTCTTACTATCTTGGTTTGGAGGTCAGTAGAAGTTGCCTACTGAAATATTTCCCCTGAAGATGACTTCTCTGATCTTGACCTAAAGGCATTCTGTAGGGCTTCCACAGCATTAAGTTTCCCTTCACAAAGAGCGAGACTCCTCCAGTTTTGCCCTGCCTGACTTTGTGAAGCAGCCTGCTTCCATCTATCACAATCCTCCAGCCATGTGAGTTGTCCCACCATTTTTCAGTTATTCCTATGAATAGCTCTGCTCTTGATGAAACCGTTAGGCCCTGGGGCCTCTTGGGGCCCCAGTTTCAATCTAAGTTGCTGTCTGTTGCTGTTCGTGTGGACAGAACTTGCAAGGACTTTGTGCTTTTCCCCCCTCCTAGCTGCTAAGTTTTACTGAACCTTTCAGACATTGAGAAGACATTTTAAACAGAAACATATTTATGGAGTTGAGTGTATTAAGAAAAGAATAAATGCCAGAGTATCAGCAATAATTTTGAAATGACTGGCTAAATTTTGCCTTCTAGCACACACAGTCAATATTTATGGAAGGTTTTTTGAATCTATGTACAGTAATTTCACGATTACAAGCCGCGCTGACTATAAGCCGCCTCTCCGGGTGTTGGCAAACATTTCGTTCTTTGTCCATAAATAAGCCGCACCTGAATATAAGCCGCTCTGTCGTTCGCAGGGAGGACCTGTGTGCAACAAAGTTGCCAAATAGTAACAGAATCGCGGCATGGCGGGGTTTACTGGCTTGGCTCGGGCCGTGAGGGCTCGGGGCTGCCGACGGGGCCAGGTGGCCCAGCTCGGTGCTGCCGCTTGGCGAGGCCGCTCGGGGCTGGCCGCTGCTGCTGCTGGGCTCGCTCACCCCGGCCCGGCGCTGCACCGCAGTGGCAGGGGGGCCACAGAGCCCACCGGCACCCACGGTGGTGGTGGGAGGCAGGGATGGAGCCCGCTGGCACCCGCGGCGGTGGCGGCAGGAGGGGATGGGAGCCCCCTGCCTCCCCCCGAGTCGCGGGGCCAGCAGGAGGGAGTTCCCTGTCTCTCCCCCGGGCTGCGCTGCCTGAAGGAGAGAACTCTCCCGCCTCCCCACCCCGTGCTGCCGGCACTGTGCCCGGCTCCACCCACGGTGCAACAGAGTAACCAATTTGTAACAATCGCGTAAAGCTGGGTTTTACTGGCAGGTGTCTGCTCGGCACCTCGGTTTGCACTTGCGGGGTTGGAAATGTCAGAAAATTTTTCACATATTAGCCACCCCTGAGTGCAAGCCGCATTTCTGGGGTGGGAGCAAAATTTTAGTCAAAACGGTGCGGCTTATAATCGTGAAATTACTGTACCTGAAACCCATTTTTTTCACTCTTCAGTCTCAATTGTGTGCAATTACCTATTAGTCTGATGTGATATCGTTTGCAATTCCTTTGTAGATTTTAATTCATTTTAATTTAAAAATATTTTGATTAATTTGTTTCATTGCTTCTTGAATCCATACAGTAAAAAAAAAACCATCTAAATAGTTTGGCACATTTCATAAAAACAAGAGATTTACTTCCCTAGCCTTCTGCAATTCAATATCAGCATTTTTGGTACACTTATATCAAAGTCACACTTCTAAATAAAATGTTTGTCAAATAGAAAAGAACAACACCGATCAGGAAAGAAATTTTGTTATCCATCTTCCAACTGCACATTGCAAAAGTTGCAGTTTCCTAAAAAGGACAACTTTGAAAAAGTAGTTGACAGTTTAATTTGTAGGAAAACTGAATGATAAGATTTTATGCTATGTTAATACTTGAAGTTTTATTTCTAATTTGTCATAAGTAATAAACAGAGGAGTGCAGAGATGTCAGTAGCTGGGTTTACAGGAACTTAACACATAACTAGAGATAATGCTGCAAACAACTGCAAACACTGCAGCAAGGCCCTCCTCACTCTGCCCACAGCTGCATAGAGGGTTAGGCCGAACAAGTCAGCTGAAGGATTTCTTAGAATTATCACATGGCAAGGTATTAAAAAGCTGCAATTTGGCCCAAAGAGGTGACACAAAAAAATCATTTTGTCATGACAGATTTTGCCTGCCATTGGGTTTTTGAAGGTGAAGGCACATGATGACTTGTTTTTTCTTATGGCTTGGAAGCAGGTGTCCATGTTCTCCAACAGCCATTGCCACTCACCTTCTTGATGCTGTGCCAGCAAGAACTATTTGTACCTTCCTTCTGGAACTCAGGGCCAAACAGCCCAAATTTGAAGATCAGGAGGAAGATCTAATGCCAGTAGTTCTTCATCTAGTAGCTCTTCTGTCTATCCTGTTCCCATGCCTGTGACCCTGGCAAATGACTCATTCACTAAAGTGCATCACAGAAGAGCTTTCTAAATTTGTACCATCCAGATCCTACTTAGCAAAGCATGCTCCTGGGACACAGAGCTGGGACTTAGCCTGCTTGAAAAGCAGCTCAGGCTATATGCTTTTGCAATGCGGGGATAATAAAAACCAGCAGTATACCTCCTAGGCCTCTTCTTCAGCCTGTTGACAGTTCTATGTGTTTAGTATGTAACTGGCATCAGACAAAGGGAGGAAAGCCTACAGAGTCAGAAATAGAAAACACTCACTAAACCAGATGCATTGCAGCTATCATAGTTTCCACTTACTTTTGCACATTTTTAATAATTGCCAATCTGAAAGGGGACCAGCTGACAGGCTGCAATATATAACAAATATGCTCATGTTTATATGTGTCCCTAGCTTCCTTCCCCAAATGTACACATTTGAAAAGCCTCCTTTTTGCAGCCTCACCCAAACATCTGCAATCATTTATGGACTAAAACAGCTTGCCATCTCAGCCTAGGTTTTTCAGTGCACACTACAACTGATGTCATTTTGGTATTTTGTATTTTCAAAAGAAACAAATATGTTTCCAGGCAAACCACATCACAGAACATGCCACGGTTATCAGTTCAAAGAGCCTCACTGGCTCAGCAGCTAGTGCTGTGTTTCATCTAGTCTTCCTGAGGTCAGGCAGGGAAATGTTAGGCCAGGAATACACATCTGTGTGTATACAAACAGCTTCAGTCTTCAGTTGTTCTCTCCTCAACTGCCCCCTGAATTAATGCTCTGCAAAGCAGAGGAGCTGTCAAGTGCAGGCTTGGCCAAGGGTAGACTTTAATATGAATCACTTTCTGGAGTGGGTGTATTTTCTCTGCCATTTTAGGGATGAAGGAAAACTGACTGGCGGAAATGGAGATAGCTACTGCCATCACAGTGCCATCACATTATTAAAAAGAGGTCCCTTAAACTTATATACAAAAGTGTGTCCTGCTTGCATTTTGTCTTTTCTGTAGCCAACACAAGAACTAGGGTGAGAAACACACTCTCAAAGGATCCCAGAAAGTGGATGTAAGACAGGATTCAGGATGGACCACTTAAACCTTTGCTTGTCCAATTTAGCTAAAGAAGCTACACATAGTTTGGGTTCCCAAAGGGCCCATCATGGATCCAGGCTCCAGTGAGTAACAGTGACTAGACTGGACAGCAGAGGCAAAACAGAGCTGGCTCTGGGGCTGCTCCTGACTAACCTGAACATGGTTTGAGTTTGTAACCTCATGCAAATCCCAGGCTGAGACCTATGAAACTTTGCTGACACAAATTCAGCTGCATAAATGAAACTAAGGTGTTGTAGTAAAGGGGATGAGTGGGTGCTAACAGCTCAGCATCGGCAGACATTGATTAAACACTTTGATGGCTTTGATGACAGGCTAACAGTGATAAAGTTCCATCAGGTTCTGAAGGCACACAGTGAACTTTCTAAAGACATATCCTCCTCTGAAACTAGAGGAATGAACTGTTCAGGGGACTCAAAGGAATGATGAGTTTTTTAATATGCAAATCCTTTAGATTTACCTTGGTAAATGGGTTTGAACTCAGCTGACATATGAAAAACATGCTGTAGCAGAAATATAGATGTATTTCAGATTAGGTAGAAGGGCTTCAGTTTCAGAAGACCACAAACATCAAACAAAGTGTCTTAATAACTTGATGTAACAACTTCAGATAGAAATGAAGAAAACATGAAAGATGGTTGTAAGAGTGATTTGAAGTTCTACTCTTGGAAATCAGTCTCTCTGTGTTGCCACTGGGACTACTATCCAGTGCTTCTCTTCCCTGTTTGGGGTCTGACATATGGACACATACACTGACATGACTAAAATAAATTTTTATCTTAGATCATATGTCCTCATGAAAGGATCCCAAAGGGTGGGTGTTCTGTAAAGCAGGCATTCAAAAGCACAGGTATGTAAAAATATGCTATTAAAGGACACCTGTATGAGATTTACATGCCATATTTTCCCAAGAGCAAGCTGATCTTTTTTTTTCCTTGTTCTCACTATTGAAAATTTCTTTTCACAGACCCAGATCCAGAAAGATCTTAGTGAGAAATTACTCTTCATGTTACAAGTGCCTTCTCTGTTGCCTCTGCAAACTTGCCTGGGAAAGCCTTTTGAGCTTTCAGGTAATACCACAGTGGTTAGTTTTGAATGTAAGTCATGCTTGGCATTTCAGATTTTAACTGTTTATAGTGTTCTTGGGTTTACACTTATATGGCAACTCCAATGTTTGCTGTTGCACTTTTGTCCTAAGAGGTATTAAACCATGGTTTTATGTTTTGGGTAATGACAATACATTGTTTCAGGTCTATAAAACAATTTGTTTTGGATATCTGTACTTAATTGAGGACAGCTTCTGTGCAGCTTCTACCCATTCCCCAGCAAGCCATGTTCTCCAGGCCAAACATCAAGATTAATCATAAAAGCTGCTGTGGAAAAAATGTTATTTCCCATCACTTCAGTGCTGCAATGCTGCTGCAGAAGAAACACTTGCACTACTCAGGAGCTGTGAGCAAGTCACAGAGAAATGACACACAGATGTGTTTAACACCTCCTTCCAGAGCATGTATTAAAGACAAGATTTGATGGTAGTTGTCTTCAGTGGCAGTAGTTTTCTGCCCCCCATCCTTTTTATTATTTAATTTTTAAAAATTTAAGTCCATATTCACAGCACAGATCCAGAAAACAGCTGTATTAGGAGAGCTGGAGGGAGAAGAAACTGAAGCAGGACCAGGGATACTGTATGACTACATCACTTCTGAAGATAGCATGCTATCACTGAAGTCTAACTTTAGGTGTGCAGAGAGCCTCTGACTTTATCTTGACTATGAGAGCAGCCCAGGAAATTTTATTTTCCTAATCTGAAGTTGCTTTTATAAGTACTTTTACTTCACATTGTAGGAAGCATAAAATTTATACTGATTTATATTGATTTTTACCTTCAAAATGAGGAACAATGAATTACTTTGCAACCAAGGAATCACACCTGACTTCACGTAGATACTGATATTTAAACAGATTTGTAAAACCAAAACTACTTGAAAAATCTGGTCTGCATAGAGGTTCCTGAGAATTTCACCTATCTACATCATCAAATACCTAAATACAGTTCTCCTCCTCTACATTCAGATTGGTGTAGTTGAGGCAAGAGTGGCATTCCACTTCTCTGAGAGTTGTTTTTTACCTATCGAAAGAAAAAGGTTTACTGCCTGGATAATTAATGTATGATTCTGTTTTAATTAATCAACAATTAAACACCCACCTCTAATAACGCCCAGATCTTTTAAAAGATCTTGACAATGCAAGTCATCCACCCGGATGTATGAAGAGTCTTCTATGTTCGCCAATGTAACAATGCCAAGATCCTCTTTTTGTGCTGGTGAGCTCTGTAAAGCTGACACACCTAAGAAGAGAATAGGCTCATCTCCATTAGATCTTACACACCTGCAATAAAACTGTTAGGAAAAAATCGTTTTGTTGCAGAATCCTTCACCTTGGCAGCATTGTGAAAGCCAGGGATATACAATTTAACATTGGGCTCAGCTGGGATTTACTTTGATAGTCATCAATGAAAGGGTGATTTTTACAGAATACCCTTTTGAGAATAGAAAAGAACTTTGAAGTCTTCTGCTGAAAAGACAGGTGAGCTGATCTTTGCTTCATATTCCACAGGTGACACTCAGTGTAACGGCTGTGGAAAGTTAAGCACCGTTTCAATAACAGAAACTAAAAGCAGTCAGAGCAGAAGCATTCATTACATGCACAGAAAAAGCAGACAGTGACTCTCCACTTTAGTCCTTTGTCTTGGAAGTTCAGCAGTGAATTGGAGAAGCTTTCCACCTGCCCCAGCATTGTGTGAAGTGTAATGGAATTGGGTCAGTTTGTTCACTGAAATGTTCTTCTAAAAGATACTGGCATAGATGCACCTTGGGGCTGACTGTGTGGTTTTTTTTCAATCAATTACTGCAAATTGAGCAGTTGCAAGAGCCTCTCTATGGAGAGCCCAGGGAATGCACTTTTCCTGGTCGTGGCCAGCTGAAACTTCATGAGCAGAAGGTGGCCAGATTTTTAGCAGGCATAAAATGCAGGTATAGCTGCTGAAAGGGCAGCCTTTCTCCAGCATGTTGATAACCACTTGCTTCTTTCCTATCTGTGTATCCAGATTTGCTTCCATGGCAGACTAGGTCAGCTGGGGAGATGGTTGCTGCCTGGCCATTTTTCACTTGCAGGACTCTGAGGAACCAAGACTCTGAGGGTATGTGGTCTTAACAAGTCAAGACACAGGCACTCTAACCAAGTATGGGCCTGTGTGGATGGAGCAGGAGAAAAGACTCCTTTAATAAACAGGGAAAAAGGTTACTTCTTATTGCCTGCTCATCTGGCTCTTGACACTGAACTGCAAGGCTCTAGTATTGTGAAGAGATATAAAAAATTTACTGGAGGTTGGATGAGTGTTATGCAGCAACTGCTTGGTACGAAGAAGCAGTACATTGTAATCAGCACTGAAAACTGGTGAAGAACTCCAGCTCTCTCCAACATCATTAGAATTAATGGTGTCACCTTTATATTTTGTGGAGTCATGTCACCTAAACATTTTTCGTTGGGTAGAAATCTCACACTGTTTACAAACACTGTGTCCTGAGGCACTCTTTTCTCCAGTAGAACAATAACTCCCTCTGGTGTTTGCCTGCTATTGTTACTGCCTCAGCCACAGCCCTGGAGAGCCCTGCCAGAGGAAAGAAACCCTGTCAGATGATGTATGAGCTATAAACGTTCTTTCCTCCACCGATGGCATTTTACACTTTGGGCCGAAAGGCCCCAGGGGCACTGAGGTCTGCAGGGAACATCACTGCATTGGGAAAAGTGGAATGCCAAACTCCGCTGCTGCCGAGGGCTCATGCTGCCAAAGACTCATTTGCATGCTCCCTGCATTTATTTAATTACATGAACAGTAGGCTTATTGCAATGTGTCTGGATGCTTTATTTGATGAATGCTGGAACTTACCAGTCCAGTCCCGAGAGGGTTGGGATACACATAGGGATATGTCAAATGGCTGGATGATAGTTCAGAGTTAATGAATTGCTGTGCTCAGCTCTTGGGACAGACAATGTGGAACTGTCATTCAGCTGCAAACATATTTACAGGAATATTGTCACAGCTTTGAGGCTCAAATCTGACCTACAAGTAAGTTACAAGCTACATCTGCAGGCAGAGGAAGAAAAATGAGATGCAAGAGAATTAAGCTCCTGCCCTTTGGGCAAGACCATATCGATCTATTGCCACAATAATACTGATTGTAAATTTTCTTAATCTAAAATTTACAAGAAAACCTAAACTTTTACTCTTAAATATATATTGCACAATAATTTTTAAGTACAGACTCAATTTTTTTTTCAGATTTCAGCTGTGATCAGATGATGAAAACAAATCTCAAGACAAGATGAAAGACACTAAATGTTTGAGTTATGCATTTTGCCAAAGAGAAGAGGCTATTTTTATGGGCTGTTTAATAGAAATTTCTTCCTGTTATCATTCAACTGGATACTCACTCCAAACAGCCCAGAGGCTTTTTATATTTGACCTAAATGTCTGGATTTTTTCTCTTTTCTTCAGCATATCATAGAACAGAAATCTGTAAGCTGATTATTGTTGCTTAATT
Source organism: Catharus ustulatus (assembly GCF_009819885.2). Classification (NCBI taxonomy): domain Eukaryota; kingdom Metazoa; phylum Chordata; class Aves; order Passeriformes; family Turdidae; genus Catharus; species Catharus ustulatus. Next base: position 110,249,403 of record NC_046221.1, on the reverse strand, counting down.
CACTTCTGAATGCAAACATCTTTGCATATTTCAGACACTGCTATATAGAGCTGAAATCAGAAAAGCTAAAAGAGCTTGAGAGCTCAATCCAAATCCCAACTGTCTGACTCCCTGGCCGATGCCTTGTGTTACACAAAGTGTGTAACCATCCTACACCTTTGATGTAAAACAACTCTCTTTTAATGTGCTGTAATCTCTTATTCCCTTTGTCTCTCAAATAATAATCCTCTTCCTCATGGTAATCCTCAAAATCACATATGCTCTTTAAAGCTTTTCTTTTGGAAAATATTCACACCCATTTTTTCTGGGCACTGGCAACTAAGTATTACAGAAAACCTGATTCTTCTGACTTTGACCAAGACAATCTGAATTCCACATTTACTGCTTGGCTGGAACTGGGTCAACAAAATGAGCAAACACTTTCTAGCTGTCCAACAGAACCACAGTGGGCGGACTGTTTATTTGGCCAAGGCAGAGGCACAAGATGTTTGGGAGAGTTAACAGCAAACGAGTAAAATGACATTTTTATTTGGGTTATAAAACAGAAAATGAAGTTTAGTTGTCTAGAATGATTTAAGAACATATTCTCCTGGACTATTAAAACAGCTAGTAAAAGAAAAATTCTCACCTCCTCAGCAGTAATAATCAAGACCCCTAACACTGGCTCCTGACCTCTTATAAACATGCTACTGGCTACTCTAAGTTTCATTACTGTAAGATTAAATATTTCTAGATATTGCTGCCTTAAATCAGAGGCAGAGGTTGAGCTAGAATTACTTATTCAGATCAGCATGTTGATTTAAATGATCTAATAATGACAAAAGATGATGATAAGAATGGAATCTCATCAGGTCAGATGTAAGATCCTAAATGACATGAACTGCATTAATTGCGGGACACGATGAATATGAGCCAAAGAGTTCAAAAAGAGAGATCTTTTAAAAGTCTTAGAAGATCTTTCTATTTGTTGGTAAATGTGCACATTGCCATAAGGAATTTGTAGCAAGCTAGGAGGAGTGCTGAGGCACAGCTTCCAATGATACAACAGCACAACCTGCTGATCAGACCACCTCATCTTGTCCATCCAATGCCAGCCAGTGTGCCTCGCTCACTCCCCAAAAGACCAAGCACAGAAATTTCTCCAGGTTTGCTTTTTACAGAGAGTAGGGTCTTCTGTCAGCACGACAGAGCCTGCTTCTACTCCTGATGTCTAGGGTTTTTGCCCTTGTTGGAAGGTGTTTCCCCCATCCTTGGGCATGGGAATTACCTCTCCATAACCCCTCTGCACTGATCTGTCCTACACAGACATGTTATCCCCCCCTCTCCTGAGCCATCAGAGCAGGCAGAGGGAGGGATCAGCCCTGGGCTCTGGGTCAGCTGCTGACTCACAGCAGCTGTCCCGGGGATGATGGATGCACAGACCCAGCTGAACAGCACAGCTCTCTGGCATCACGAGTTAGGGTTTCACTGTGCTGGTTATCTGATCTTGTCACTACCAGAGTTTCTCCTGAAGTTCTGTGAAACTCTCATTCTTGTACAAAATCAAGGTAATTTTGCACTTCCTTCCTACAGATCATAACCCACACCTCACGAGTCACAAACCAGAACACAAACTTCCCAGTTTTGAGAGTCTGAGGAAAAGGATCTGGGTGGTTTCTCAACCTAAGTGTTCAGGGATGCCTCACAGACCTGCAGGTCCCTCTTTGCAGTGAGCTGTGGTAGCTCAAAGAACGCCACCCAGGCTTAAGAAGAACAATAAATAGCACCAATAAACACTCCAAGCTGCAGAGGGCTGCATGTGGGAATCAGGCAGTACTATTTCTAAAAGAAAGGCAGGAAATTAGGCTCTCTTATGCCATTTCAAATGTTTACAGTAAATCAGCAAAATTAATGGTTGTAGCAGATAGAAACTCTGCTCTGATGGAGAAATTCACTGTACTCCAAGCAAACTAGCCAAATATTAATTTCCTTACAGCTGTTTTCACCATTTATTTCCTTGATTCCCCAAAACGATGTCAGCTGAATTTTCTCATGAGTGCAAACATTTGTGTTGCAAAAAAAAAAAAAACAACTCAAGAATTTCATCCATTTTTAGGAAATAAAGTTAACTTTTCAACTACAAGTGCTAATCTTCCCATCTCACATGAAATCCAGAAACTTCAGATAGATATAAAACACGTAGGTAACTTGACTCTTTGCACAAAGATTTAGATTCTAAACATTGACAGCAAACACTTGTCAAAAGCATTTAATTTGGTGAGCAGAAAAAAAGAAGTGAGGTATAACACCAAGGTTATCAGCAAGATCCCAAGGAAGACGCTGAACAAAATTTTTCATGCAAAAGTACCAATGCATATTAAAAAATGTGACCTCATCTCTCCCATTTCTCTCCCTAAGGAGGATCAAAAGTCCAGCTATCACAGGGAGCATCCTTGCTTTTTTAGTTCTTGTTGAGGTGATGACAAACAACTCTAGTCTAACAAAGTTTAATTAAGTAACACTTTCCCAACCTTTGTTAGCAGTGTATTGATTAGACAAGCATCACTATTAAATTTTGAAATATGTTGCTTTGTTCAGTTTCTGAACTTTTAAAATCCACGGGTTCGCTCCTAAATCACTGCTTTAATGTTGATTGAAAAACAATTTATTGAGGTAACTATCTTTTAAAATAAAAAAAAAAAATCTTAATTGAAATGAGGTTAAATGAACAGAAATTAAAATAGAGGCAAATTTAAAACCATGGCATATATGCTAATATTATGAGAAGAAAAATTTAGTATTCAGATGGGAAGCTTAATATTATCAGCACTCACAAGAATATAATCAGAAGGTCTAGAGTGAAAATTCAAGCTCCAATTCCCTTTTTATTTCACTTTTTTTCATCAGTGATACAGGGCAAATAATCCTTACTTTTCTCATTTGTGGATTATTGCAAGGATGAAAAATAAAATGTCACTGTTGAGTACTATCATAATTAGTTTTACAAGTGGGAATCAAATCTTGAAGATATGCCATAAAAGTAAAGAAATTGACTATTTGAAGCAATAAATGCACAACACTGAAGACATCAAGAAATAAGTCTGGCAAGGAAAAGAAATGGATTTTTTTTTTCTTCAGTGGCAAAGAACCAAAATTTCGGAAATCATCATACGAAATTTTTTTCCACATATTTCCAACTAAGGAGGTCCATTCTGAAAATATTTATAGAACAATTTTTGAAAGTTAATACTATCACAAGTGCAAGTATCTTTTGTTGCATGTATGGGTAGAATCTGAGATTCTCACTATACAGAAGAGTGGTTGCATAGACAAAGAACAGTAACTAGTAAAATTTTGTAGTTAAGTAAGTTCTAAAACAGCTAATGATACATGAAGAAGGAAACCACAAAAGCCTTTTTAAATTATGTCTCTGTACTCAAAAAAAATTAACTCTTCCCACCTGGAGAATTCACAGAAGACACAAATAGCACAATAGTAGAACTAACCACAGAAGAAGAAAAGTTCTCCTTAAAATATTAAAATTAATGTCAGCAGAAATCATCAGTAATAGTTTAAGATAACACATGACAACCATAATTGGCTTATTGTTTTTCCAGGCAGTCAGTAGAACAAGATGAATGACAAACCTTACAAGTTACAGCAATTTATCAGTTGCTTATAAAACAGTTTAGCCATATTACCCTATAAAACTGTATGTCTATATATCAGGCAAAGGTCTGACTCCCTTTTTTGAATAATAGACATCAGCTGTTTACCTCTTCTTGGCAGTGGATTTTTAGGATTCACTCCACTGACAAACGTGGGAGGGAAATGCTTTGGAAACTTTGTCCCTTTAGCTTTTTCACTCCTAATCTCAGCAAAACTTCATAGCAGCAAGCACCTGCTTATCATTCAAAACAATGTCACTTAATGGCCTTTGGCAAGTCTCCTTTCAGTCAAAAGTAATCCTACATTTGCATTTATGGCTGAAACACAGAAATTCCAACCCAACTCATGTTCTAGGTATTTCTAAATCAATATGAAGGCTTAAACTCCCATGTGATTTTTCACCTAATTTTGTTTGTTTAGGTTGCAGAAACAGGCACTGATGTAGTTATTCTTTAAAAAATAAACTCAAGGTCATCCTAAATTTTCTTCTAAAGAAAACTTAAGAAGCAATAAAGTGAATCTGGAATACAGCATGGATAACCTGCAGCAACGTCTATTCACCTTGCTATTTGCTATGGATGCGTCAATGCTTTTTGTGACCTGAGGATCCCTCTGTACATTATGTAAGAGGATAAGACCAAAATGACAGAATTTTAAAAATTACTCTAAAAATTATTACATTTTGCAAGCTGACACGCTTACCTGCATGGTGCTACACCTTTCAGTCCTTATTAAAATGTGGAAGAATGTTGCAGTGAACAAATAGGACGTCAAAAGTAGAACACCATGATACCATAAGTGCTTGTATACCAGCCAGGACTGCTGATAAAGGGAGGAAAGTGGTTCAGTGAGCACTTCACCAGCTCCCTCAGCACCCTTGGGTGATCCCAGCTCAGGACTGGATGCCTGGAGAACAACTGGTCTTACAAAGATTGAGATAAAGAAGGTATTTGGTACCTTGGCCTTTTCCTCATCCATGAGGATGTTTTCCTTTCCATTTCAAAGTAGTGTTAAAACCTTCAGCTGAGATATGCAGGTCTATCACTACATCAAATCCTAAGCTTTTAACACCAAACACACGATTAGGGTTGTCAGATCTGTCAAAATCCAACAACTTCAGCAGATATGAAATGCAGTAGCACTGACTCTGTTTTCAGCAGCTGGTTGGCTCTAGCAGGGCTTGCCACAGGACCAAGCCCCTCTGTGAGGGCTCCAAGCCTCCCCGTGTCCTTCTGCTCCCTGAAGTCCCTTGGGGGGAACCTTCTGGGCTTTTCATTTTCTCTCAAACACCCTGGGAGTGCTTGAGCACAGAGCAAGCTTTCTTGTTGGAGGAGGGACAGGGAAGGGATTTAACAGGTGGCTGGTGGATGATTTTCTGTTTAATTGACCATCCTAATGCTGTCGAGATCAAATTATATTGTTTACAGTGTGTTATAAAACACTACTTTGGACAGGCTATTTTTCATTATTACTGAAATCAAGTAACTGAATGCAAAGGGCAGCTGTGCAAAAAACATATTTTGTAGCCAACACTGTATTGTATTACACTATACTATCAAAAGGCACTCAGTGAATGGATGTCAGGGTGTGTAAGTTTTCACCAGCTCAATTCTTCTGAAACTGCATCTTTCCTGAATGAAGACATATTACAAGAAAAACAAAACAAAAAAAATTGAATTTCAGTTTTCAAAGATTTTCTTGTACAGTTGTTACGTGCTTAACTCTCAATGGATCAAGCTTCGAAATCATGAAACCAAATATATATACATATAAAAGACTTAAGAAAGCTTTTCATGGCAGAAATTGATAATTTCAACTTTGATACATCAGGCCCTTACAGGATTTGAAAGAAGCAGCTGCACAGAACAATTAGGCAGCTGGAGATCAACCTTCTGCAGCAACATAAAGCTCCAGTTTCTGAGTCTGCAGGGATATGCGATATCAGATTTTAAGCAGTGACGTCTTAACATGCAGAAGAGCTGTCACTGCTGTTTTCAGTTTCAAGAAGGAAATTATTTCTGGGGGTAGAGCCAAATTTAAAGAGGAAACATTTTGGGAGGGTATTAAGGCTAAAGCTGTAAGCTCTTTGAAATGGCAAACATGTTTGAAACAGCAAAGTTCAAGCCTTTCTTTAAAACATTACTTATCGCTACTTCTACCTTTCCCAAAATACTTTATTTTTAACCTTGTTTACACCCTGTTTTAGTGAATTCATGTGTGATAAGGCTTGCAAATCAATGCAAAAATGGTAACAGCTTATGGGATAAATTTAATTCCAGCATTTTTCAGTCTCTGCATTTTTAAAAAATAATAGCTTTTTTATGTTTGAGAGTTTATTAGGATGATTGCTTAAATCTGTAGATGATTAAACACTGCATAGAGAGCATACAAAAGTGCTCTGCATGTACCAACACTGGATACTGGAAAAACTGGGGGACCTCTCTGAGAGCTAATCAGATACTATAGGATTCCCAACAGTGCATAGCAGCATTTGCATCTTCTGCCTACAAATAAACACCTTATGACAGTGGAAATGACTTAGAGTTTCATTATTAACACAAATTGTTACGAATCCAAACATTGCAGATCCCAGAGAAAACTACATACAGAGAGACATAAGCTGAAATTTAAGCTAAATTAAAGCTGGGGAGAAATCAGAGGATATAATATTATATATATTATAAATATAGTAATTATAGCCATCTATCTGCACATAATAAATAAATTTTCCTTGAGGATGCTCTCAATACTCAATACCCTGTACTCAAATTGTAAAACAACTCACAGCCCTTATAAGCCTTAACTCAGCCCAATTGGCTTTCCTTCACAAAATGGCCACTAATTCAGTAGAGATTGGGTGTAGGAGGTGATCACTCCTACATGCAAAGGAGAGCTCCCTGTGACTTCAGTTCTACCTCAGCAATTAACCAACCAAATAAGCATCTCCAGCCACAGACCTATGAATCAAGTTCAAAGCAGGCAGACACGCTCCTGCCCATGGCAGGGGGCTGAAACTAGCTGAACTTTAAAGGTCCCTTCCATGCCAACCTGTGATTCTGTGTCACTCTGATACCTGCAGGAAATTGCTTGTTTAACACCACACAGGAGCTTTGTGTCAAACGCAGGGAACAATCCAGCTCCACAGGACAGCTTTCATCTGTCTTCCTGAGCAATTTTCACTCACAGCTTCTTCATCAAAATGTTCTCCAGTCATATTCATTTCTATCCCACCTTGTTGAGTCACTTTGAATTTCCTGTGTTTTAAAAACCAACTACTTCAGGTGAAAGTCTACTAGAATTTATCTTTTCAAGTTTAAAAGCTCTTCTGTGTCTTTTTGGGAAACTCACTATAAGGAATAGGATGAAAATGATGTACCTCAAAACATAGCAGACTTGAGGTTCTCTCCCAGCTGGTCCCAGCTCAATCTCCCTGTGATCATGGTCTGTCCTCTTAGGGATCACACTTTAAACCTCTTCCTGCTGTGGCTTTCCACCTAAGTCTTCTTGTCTGTCCCTACTGCCCTAATTTTTAGTCCCAGGCTTACGAAAAAATGCCATTCTGTCTCCTTGTCTGTCTCAAGAGTCAACAGGCAGTTTATAGGTATCCTATGGGGTGACTACTTTGTCTTCCTGATATTTGCTCTTGCAGCTCTCCAGGAGAGTTTGCTTAGGCAAACTCTTGGCCCTGGAGTTAAACATCTGTTTTCCAATTTTTTTTCTTTTTAAATAAAGTGCATCACCATGGTCTGGTACTTGAGTCTTTTTCTTCCCCTCAGCAAGTGAGAAAGCTTTTGTTTTGGGAAGAAAAATATCTTGTTGAAGATGTTATGCATTATATTTCTTTTTTAAAGATGACCATGAAAGACAGCAAATACTTACATTCTGCTGTAGTCTCTTTACTAGGAAGCATTGCTTGCTACAAACAGGTCTTTAAGGGAATCAGGCATCCATACATTAAGTGAAGATCTCTGGAAGAAATTATTAGCTATTTACTTTAAGTGATTCCCTTTGTTCCAACATGATCATATATGCATAAGTAAAACCAGCTGTTCTCAGGCCTCACAAAAGTGCTCTCTCTCTGTGCGAATTTAAAAGGCCAGAGAGCTGCAGCACTGCTTAGCAGGGCTTATTGCTGATGGTAATGCAGAACAACTGGGTCAGAGGAGGAAGCAGCCACATCTCATTTTCATCACTGGTCTGCTGGAAAGCTGTGACCCACATTTGCAGTTACTTCCAAGAAAGTTCTCATTTATCCGTTTCCTAGTTCGAGATGATGCTTTGTCAAAAGCACAAGCAGGTATCCTTCAGGGAAATGTAGATTCATACTGCAACTTTCTGCCTGGGACCAATTTGTGCACTAAATTAGAGGGGGATGTAATTCAAGTTGTTGATGCAAGGAATTTAGACAGGAAAATCCATTTAAAATCTTTCAAGATTGAATAAAGCTGACAAATTAAAAGTTCACAAAACTGAGGCACAACAACAGCTTTCAAAAAATGAGCATTGTTAATAACAAATTTGCAAGCCTCTGCACTAGAACAGGCACATTTCAAGTAAAGAGCACCTGTTGAAGTATTTTAAAGCCTTCAAAATCAAAAATGTCATTTCACAATCCTTGTTTCCAGGATCAGATGTCAGTCTTCTTCGAAGCAGGAGGTGCAGCTGACAATGTCTGCTGTTTCACTTTCCACAGTGCTGGCTCATTGTGACTTTCCAAGCTTTCCACTCTTCCTGTTTTTCTAAACATTGTGAGAACAGTTTTCATTTTTTTCATTTTCACACATGAGGGGGATGATGGTATCAAGGCAGTTGCATGACTTCCAGGAAAGTGAAAGGCAAAGGGCACCCTGGCGCAGCTCACGCTGTGCTGCAGTTCACACTCAGCTGAACTTCACTCCTTGGAAATGTGTGTCCTCAGCACTGCCTGCAGCTGTGAAATCCAGAGCTGTGCCTCGGCTGCTGTGAGCTCCAGCATGGCACAGTCACACATGGCAGCCTGTCAGCACTCAGGCCATGGAGGAGCTAGCACGAAGCACACCTGCGCGATTTTGTTGTGATTTCACAGATATCCTCAGCTGCTCAGCTTCAAAAGACATGAGATTAATGGGCTTACTTCTGATATACAAAGAGCATTGTCTAGGATATATTTATTTCAGGGCAAAATTCATTTTGGCTATGGAAACAGTTCTGCCTTCAGTGTGCAGCAAGAGTTTTTAACATTTCAGGGTACATTGAAAGAAAAAAGGGATTAACTCATAACTTTTCAGATATCAGAACTACACTTCAAACTACTGCTGCTATTATCAACCTAATTCTTGTAAAAGGAACTGTATTTATATCAAACCTAGTTAACCGTTTTGTGTCTTGTGCTGGAGCAGATCCTTATGACCAATCCTGACCCATTAGTAAGAGGAGGGTTCCCTGAAAGCTTCAAATAAGATATATCAATATGTGCAAATGCAGTTATTAAAAAACTCGACCTGTGCCACACAGTTCATGCATCTGAATGACCCACAGGCTTTGCTTTCACCATAAATGCTACATTTTAAAATCTGTAAGTTGGAAGAACACAATATACTGTAATTGTACTGTATTTGAAACAACTTGTTCAAGAAGAGATTTTTGTAAAAGAACTATCATGAAGTGGAACTGAGCCAGCCAGATTACTGCCAAAGCTTCCTGCTGAATATGATTAGATAGAAGGGAGAATGGAGACTGCAGAAAATTGATCCTCTCAGCAGAATTTGCCATAATTATATGCAGGATGGGGAATTAGTTATTATTCTGCTGTTAAATTCCTCAAGTGGCAGAAGAAACATTCTTGCATAATCTGCTTTTTCAATCTAGTCCATGTAAAACAAAGATTGCGTTAAGAAAAATGGCGATGCAGCTGACCAAGTTCTAGAAAGCTGTATATTTCCTCCTAAAGGTTAGACAGTGGAAAGGGGTACTGGGATTGTCTACCAGCACTTCTCCAGTAGCCAGCTAATTTTTGTTTAACAGAAATTTTCATTTTAAGAAGTGAAATCACTGAATTTCACACATGCAATACAGAATAGCCTCACCTCAAATGCTGTTCTGGTAAGACAACATCTTTGTAATGGTTCATTGGCAGCCTGACCTGAACTCTGCCTCCTCACGTTGTTGTGACTCAAATACTTGTGTTTTTACTAACACAACTGGACTTCTGTGATTGCAAACTTATGTTTATGCAAGGAACACATGGCTTGGAGCCTTCTCATTGCTGCCTTATGCAAGTGGAAGTGGTGCTAATAGGATGAAATAAGAATTCAGAAAAGATACAGAAGATTCATCAGCACAACAGGGAATAGGATATACAGCTCAACAAGGAGAGGGGCATTGCCCTGGATGCTACTGAGTGCAGAGAAACAGCAACAATGAAATGGTGACAGGTGGGCACTGCTGGCCCATGAGCCAGCAGCTGAGTTTGGTGACAGAGGAACTGTGAGCCCAGCTACATAAGTAGAATCCATCTCAGTGCTTCTTTCCAAAAATCAGAAACAGTTACATAATTATTCAAACTAGCAACATGAAACTGAATCAGAGGAAAAGGAAACAAAAGAAGCTGTGAAAAAGGACAGCTTGTCTGAAAGATAATTATGTTCAGTTAAAAAGAACTAGGAAAGAAGCACTGGTATTGTATTTTTACAGATTAGTAAATGATCTTTCTTTAAATACAGTCTGTGCTAGTTATCCCCATTTCTTCCATTTCAGAAGTTGTAAACATGATGGTTTCATAGCTCATGACTGGGTAGGTGACCTTAGCTAAGGTATTTCTACAAGCCAACATACTCAGTCTGCTGAGATGGCCGCACTATAATTCTACTAATTAAAATACAAAAAGGAAAAAAAGGAAAAAGGAAATTTGATTTCCTTGTAGAGACCCAGAAGAGTCTCTCAAGTTGCTGGAGTTGAAACACTGCCATCTCCACTTCCTTCTTGGAACACATTCCCTTTCTTCAGACAGGAATGACACTTGTCTGCTGGAGCTGCCCTGTTTGTCTAACAACACATTGGACTGGGAATTGAGAGTTCTTTTTCCAGCTAACCAGAAGGGCGCAACCGGGGAAACAATAAAAGTAAAATATAGGGAAAATTTAGAGGAAATGACTGCTACAGCCATGGGTGATTAATATGCATATGCATGTTGCTCACCAGTAACATTATGCAACAACGCTTTTTGCAGATATAAAATATGACTATATAAACGATGGGCATCTGAATACTATCTGAAGAGTCTGTAGTTTGATTTCTGGATGGGTGCTGTTGGCTGCAAAGTTATCTACATTTTTCATAGACAGCAAAAGATTAAAGATAAAAATCTACGAGATTAGACTAATTATGGACACATCATTAGTTTTCTCTAGAACAGCATTAAAGAATGGTTGGAAAGCCATTATCTGTAAAAATCAGAATAAATGCCCTAGGAAAAATGGTGACTGACCTGAGTGTCATGAGGTCATCAGATACAGTTTACTAACCAGAAGTTTTCATTGAGGAAATGAGCCATGCCATTAGCTTCAGCCTGTCCCCAAACAAATCTTCATTAACTAACCTCTTCTGTGAAGCATGGCAAACAGCTCAGTCTTGATTATTGTGCGAAGTCATCAGGGACTGCACCAGAGAAATCAGTGTAAATACAATTCCAGGAGAAGACACTCCAGTTGCCTTCAACTTCAACAAATATTAAAATATTAATTCAATGGAGTTAAATAGGAAATCTAGAGTGAGAGTAAGGATGAATCAAAGTGTATTAAATAAAAAGTCTTTTATAAAAAACACATTTTAAGCAGACAAACTGATAAGAATCAGCAAAGCAGCTAAAGTGGAAAGCTGACTGGCAGATGATGTACATCAGCAGCACACAAGGCATTAGTAGGCCTTGTTCTAGAAAATTATTTAATTACATTACCACTTTTGCAATGTGAAGTTACTTTCACTTAATCTGATTTCAGAAATGCAACACTTTCCTTTTTTTTTGATGAAAAGCCATCATTTTTTAACTTACTACAATTTTAGGAAGATGATTTTATAAAATTTCTACAAACTGCCCCAGTAGAAAGATACCCACTTGCTCCTGATACTTTATCAAACAGCAAACATGCACCAGTTTCATTTTACAAGTGAAATGTTTTTCATAACGATATGAATGAGCTAGATATTGCTGACAACTTGAATTAATAATTTCCCTGGGCTTTTTTCTCTCTCCTAAGAAGCATATTGTCATGCTCCAATAATAATAGTAATAGACTTTTCAGGAGAATAAAATTAGATGTAAAAGATGATGCCAGATGATGCTGATACATCCAGTACACTTCAGCTTCAGAAGCTGACAGTACCTCAGGCCCCAAATTAGTTAATGTCATGTTGAAAGTGAGAGAAAAGAAGCCTAGACCAGGTAGGTATGCCTAATCCTGCACCCGTGATTAATGTCACATGTTCCCAATTACCATACTTCCATTGTTTGATAATCACACTGGAGTGTTTTTGGAAATTAGTGATGGTAATTGACAATTTCAATTACATAGGTTTTGGCTGTGACAAAAAATACTTTGTTCTTGTGCATCTGCATAGGCATTGGCCAGAATGCCACCCTAAAAGAGTTCCTGACACTTTTCCATGCCAGCTGAAGAGGCAGTTGTCTGAAGATGGAGTGAAGCTTCCTCTCCACATCAGCAATAGCTGGCAAAGTTAGTTTTTTGCCTGTTCTTCAAAAGACATGCATATTCCAAACAATGTGCAGAGGAGGAGACAAATAGTCTGGGAGAAGTGCATGTGACTGTGAATAGAAACAAACCCTTTAATGAAGCCATGCTAGTTTGCAATGGGTGGTCTTTTTTTATCATTGTTTAGCACACTTATATGAAATATTGTGGCATTGGTCAATTCTCAACATGGTCTTATGGACAACAGGTGCAAGGCACTCAGTATTCCTCCATCTTCTGCTGAGGATTATCTCCTTGCTAATCATGGAGAAGGAAAGATTCAGCTGCCCATTCAATCTCTTCCATTTATGGATGTAACAGAAACATGACATGGGTTAAAAGAAAATAAAATCAGTTTTTATTGTGCCACAGATTTGCCTGCTACTACAGGATAGGAGAAGTAGGTAGATATTTACCTCACTGACACCTCCAAGGATTGAATTGTTTTTAGCAGCAAAATGGAATTCCCTGGAAACAATGCAAGCCATGTCTGTATTATGCCCTAGAATCTCATTGCCAGTTTAAGATTTCAACAGCAAAAGGACTAGAAAAGCTTACATTTTATCTTCTAAAAAAAAATATATATATATATATATATATCTCAAACCTGATTCCAACAGATTCATGCTGCTGCCCCAGACTCCTCTGGCTGTAAAGGTACTGGCAGTGAAACAGAGGAGCTGGGTGTTTCTGTGACACCAGGCATACAGAAGTCAAGGACTGATTCTACGATGGTGGCAGCTGAGGACACTCAGCATCTTACACAACTAGACCCTCAGTGAGCAAATTTTGCAGGAAAAGAAAGACATGTCTCAGCTTTGTAACTTAACAGACTGCTCTGGTCTGCAATACGGCACTTAAAATATTAAGAAATGTATCTGCAGAACAGATGGGGGAAAGCATTCCCCTTCATTGGATGAAATTCCAACACTGCTGCTGTGGTCCCAAAAATTCCCACAGCTATTCAAGCTTTCTATCCAGTGCCTACTTATCTGTCATGTTCATTATTTTCCATTCACTAGTTTTGCCAGCCCTCTGAAAGCAATAAAGGGATTCTGGACACCATTAACTTGATGACCATTTCATATCCCTCTATATCTCCAGCCTGCAGGAAAACTGGATTCTCATCACAACCAGAAAAATATATTCTAAAATAAATGTCAAAATTTGACTACACTGGGAGCTCAAACAGCATCAATAAAATGTGCTAGACAGCACATCATCTCCACCTAGTCTACACATCAATTCATACATCATGAAGGAATAAGAAGACAAAGTATTTTGGAAAAATTCAGGTTAAAAGCTCCATACATCTGTTTCTCACCATCAACTATTCACACAGGGAAAGGTGTTAGTGATTCTACATAATGAATAATTTTTGAAGTGCAGGCCACAATTCTGTTTCGTTAAACTCTTCTGAACCTACTTTGCTACTTATAATCTGTTCTTTTAATTCATCCTTCTCATTCCCCTTTTGTCAATTCTTCTCACTTTTCTTTTAAAATTTAGCCATCAATCTCTTCGCTCTTCAATGAAAGAAGGTATGTTAAATTAGGAAAAAACAGTGTTGAGTAAAAATTGCTTTAACTGCTACTTATTTACAGATACACATTTTTTCCAGTGATGCATGTCACCTGTAGGGTAGGCTATTGTATTCCATTAAATAAAAAAAGTGACCACTCACATATCTTCAGGTTCAGTACCCCTTCACCCTACAGGTACTCCTCGACTGTGCTACCCAAACTCACAGGACATAAAATCAACCTTTGCACTCAGTGAGAGTCTTCTCAGCTGAAGTAGAAGCACCCTCCAAAAGGGGAGATACATACTTATGTTCTCAGTAAGCACTGACAGAAATGGAAAAAGGCTCTCAGGACTGCAATACATATTTGAAGTCCAGAAAAGGGGACAACTGGCAATATAAATCAGATTATGGGAGGGAGTTCTTACTGATAATGCCATGTGCAATCTGTGGAAGTACACGACACTGGAGCAGATGTTGGTGTGCCACAGGCTGCAGAGTCTTTGTAGACAAGGAGTGCCTGTTTAAGCATTAACCCTGCAGGTAGCTCATGTGAGATTAGACACAACTGCCTATTTACACAAAATGACACTGTACACATCTGGGTGAATGTGATGGAGCTTTTTGGCTGTGGGTAAAGTCCTAGGGGAAGATTTAGGAAGACTGAATGTCGGTGTTGGTATTGGAAATCTTACTAATGACTCCTTGTCTTTACTTATCTTTTTTTTTCAATTTTTTTTTTTTTGGTGAAAGGAGAATAAGCATTTTTGTCTTAGCTGTGCATGAATCTAACTTCTAACATGATCTAACTCTTCCACAGCCACATCCCAAATAGGGAAAGAAAAGCTTCCTTGGAAGTAAGTAACAAGACAGTAACTGACTTCACCTGGATGAGAGCATGCAGCCCTGCCAACCCCATGATCAGAGCTTCCAACACAGATGCAATACTTCACCCCTCCTCCATCTCTCTGGAACCCTTCTTCTTTTGCTTTCCCCTTTTTAAATAAAAGAGGCAAACGGTAAAATGTCACATGAGCATTCAGGGGACTGTGTGAGATAAGACAGAATAAGGCCATGGCACCAGGTGACAACTGGCTCTGTCACTTGGGTGCAAATTACCCAACATGCAAAATGGAAAGCAGCAGGTTTTCTCAGGCTTTGTCAGGCAGTCAGATTGAGGCTCATGGAGGAATTGGGTTTTATTCATAGCTTGGTTATTTTGGTCTAGTAGACCCTGATTTTCTTTGCCACACGTCTACATAATTTTATCTGATTCTTTGTGAAGTTCAGAAAAACGTTAAAAGAAATTGAAAGGAAAAAAAATTAAAAGAGAAATAGCCTGCCAGCATTTGTTTTGCTATCCTGTTACAATATTCTGACTTCCATCTAAACCCTCCCAGGCGGATAGATATGTACATTTTACTTCAGCTAAAGACAGAATTAATTTGAAAATTATTACAGGAAAGAGAATGGCTATCAAGACACCATCATCTTGACTGCAGAGACAAAAAGTAGGCATGTTCGTCAACAGAACAGGCAAGAGATCTGTCACAGCAGAAGGTTCTGTGATATTATTTATTGGTTTTTTTGTTTTTTTTTCCCTCCTCTGATAGCTTAGCTCAAATCCTTGATCAAAGCAACTAGGAATTGTTCTGCTCAGATGGCTTACTGCATTTTAAGTGGATGCAATTTAGCACTCTCCCATCTGACCAAAGCTAAATGCAGTAAGGGAAAACAAACCAACACATCCATTTCCCCCTTGAGAGGCCAGACAAAGGTTGTGGCATTAGAACAGATTACCAACATCTGCCTACAGTGAGCTTTTGATAAAAGGAACTGTTAGACTCTGATGGCAGTGAGACTGTCCCTCTTTGCAAAACAGCATTAGGTGTTTTCCAGATTCCAGTACTTGAGTTGCATTGTGCTTTTATTGAGCATTTTAAGAAGCAGTGCACTGAGACTGGTGTAATAGCAAGAAATAAAAGAAAATCACATCTGTGTATATACTTCAGGTTCTGCAATTTTTTTAATGTGCAGTTTTCTTTGCTGCCACATTTCCTTTGGGTTTCTCTGTCATATTATTAAAGAAACAAAGCAATGTTTGTTTCAAAAAGTGGCTAATAGTGTATGCACCCCATAGTCTACCATAGCTTCAAAGAGCCAATTACTGTTAGACTGTTGCATAAACACGTACTTAGGAAGCATGAAAATGTCCAATTATTTACAGTATTCAGTACTGCATACATCATATTTGAGTTTCAAAATGGGAATTACTGACATGATGAAATATAATGGCTTCAAACAAATTGCTGTACTACAAGAGGGGCCCTGTAGAGCTGTACTCATTAAACACACTTATTAAAAATTCTGAGTTTTTTGAAATCAAAAATCACTAAGTTACTTTAAAAAGCCCATCATCACCAAGTATGTAATCTGTAACTTCCTGCAAAATCTTGAGATTTGTCTTGAAGGAATGATGTAGAACTTAGTGCAGGTGAGTGGTAGCACATGGCTGGAGATTGGACAGTAGCACAAACTAAAAAGAAAAGCCTGAGGATTTTCACACACTGGATAAAATAATTAAGCATAGCCTCTCCAGGAAAGAGGCCTAAGTCTTGCTTCCCAAAAGACAACGGCAGTTAAAAGCACATTAGTCTATTTTAGGAAAATGGCAGGAATTATTACTCCAAATGTGATCTCATTATATAAATTGGGGCATGTCTTCAGCTACTGATTCAGCTCATTTCTGTCACTGCCACCACAAAAACATTACAATGGAAATAAGCTGGAACAAAAAAAGATTCCAGTCTTTGTTGTACTTTTCCATAAAGTGAAAATTTGCTCTTGAGCAAAGGACTGATGTATCTTTAATTCTCAGAGTTCTGAGAATTAGAGCAATGACAAGCAACCGAGAACAAAATTTTGGGATAAAAGTCACTTGCCCTCTTTTTACAATTCACAAATGGAATAGGACTATGGGTTTATTTTATTTTATATCCTGTATTTTATTTTATATGCTGCATATCCCACCCACTAGTGCACAATTATAAGCTGGCCCTGTTGTGGGAAGCCTGCTTCCTTGTGATGTGATGTGATGTGATTCCAGGCGTATTTCAAAGGTTGGTTCCTACCTCTGTGTTCCAATCAGGTAACTCTGTCCCCAGAACCACAGGTACACACGGATGCTGAGTCAGAGCTGCTGAAATCACATCAGCCTTGCCCTGCACCTGAGTTCACTCCCAGGACACCTGACCTGAGCCAAACTGCTGCCCCTGTCTGAGGCAGACCTGTCAGCCAGCCCAAGCTGCTGGCAAAGGGCAGACTTGCCTTGCAGCAGTGAGCAGGAGAGACTGTTTGCCACAATCCATTGCTTCTTGGATTGTGGCAAAATCACAGAGGTTTCACGCTTGTTTATGGGCTCAGAAAAATGTTAATTCTCAGCTAATGAGACTTGAGGCATGCAGTGCTCAGTCAGCAGAACAACTTTTAAATTACTGTTTTGCTTGTAATGACTTCCTGTGCATTTGTTATGGTACATCAAGTGGCATTTTTTCTCAGCTAGGTACTGGACATTCAGGTGCTGTAATACACAGGCATGGCTGCAGGCTCCATCAGGGCACTTCCACAAGAAGGTGCTCACCAGCAGGAGTGGGGTGCACAATCATGGGATCAGGACTCTCACATTGCATTAGCACACTGGGAGGTCTCTGTGAAACTGGGGTCCTGAACATCCCTACAAAAATCCCCAGTAGTGGTGCACTTGATAACACATCTACCTAGTCTGAAACTAAAGCAGAGTTCAAATCCAAACATGCTCTGTACACCTTTAGGGAGAACTGTGTAAATCTTAAATATTGAAATTACAAATATGAAATTATTATCACTTTTTGTATGTGCAATATAATAAAAAGAAATGAATTAATGGAATAATAATTTAAGCACATTCCATACAATATATGCCAAGGGGTTCCACAAAATTTTTCATATCTGTAACAAAATTAATGCAAGATTAACTAATAGTGAAACATTATATTTTAAGTAATTAATTCCTGCATCCTCTATTTGTGCTCCCCTTGATAAGAAATGCATTTAATAGTTGTTTGCATAGAACAATAGGGATTTCTGTTAAAATTCTCTTTCTCCTCTAAAATCATGCTTTTCCCCATTTCATTTGAGAATATCGGCTCACAGGTCTGATGGCCATCTTACTCCCAGCATCTCAAAAGGCCAAAAGGGTCTTACAGAGCAGGAAGCTGAGCAGCACAGGGCAGTGTATGCTGGGCTTTGCCAAAGCACAGCTGGAGGTTTGAGGGAGGTGTAGTCCTGGTGAGGCCACATCCCAAGTGTGTGCCCAGAGCAGCACTCCCCAGCAGAGCTGGTGGGGCAGGAGTGTGATTTACCCATTTTCAACCCTGGAGATGTCCAGGTTGTTTGGACAACTGGAGAAGTCAACAAAACAAGTGCTGCCTCAACAAAATAGCAGAGTTGTTCCGTGTTTCTGGAAGTGTCCACAACTTATTCCTCCAAGACATTTTAAGTGCAGGGTTTTGAATAATTAAGATCTTTCTCACATTCTTACCTCACTGTAAGCCTTAGGCCAAATGTTTAGAAGCGTTTTAAGCAAATAAAGAATAAGAATAGAAGCAAAGATGGAATACTAAAGGATAATGCTGGTTTTTCATTCCCTGTATTTGAAACACATTTATAACTTTGGAGACTGCTGTAAACTCCTCCAAATGATGTTTTCAGATGGGAAAAAAGCATAAAAAATTAGGCCATGCCCTACAAAACAAAGTCCTTTTCTCACCCTTTTTGAATATCTCACTAAAAACCTTCACTGGCTTCATAAAAATGGTGTTTATTTGGCGTGATGTGGAACTTAACATTCATCAAGCTGCCTATAGGATAGGGGAGATGAAACTCATACTAGCTATAGTAAGGCACCTCTGAAATTGGAAATGCTCTCCTCCAAGGTCAAATCCTCATTACTAAAGGAAAACATTTTAAAGTGCTGATTTAAGCAATTTAAAAGCAGATCCAAAGGCAGAACACATTTTAGGATTACTCAAGGAAAGAGAGGAAATGAACCATGTAAATTCTTTGTCAAACAGTTTTCTACAATCTTCAGATTTATTTCAAGTTTCAACATCTGCATGAAGGCCTCAGTGTAGTTATATTCCTTCAGGCCTTCTGTGGAAATACCTTTATTTTGGTACAGATCCAGAAACCAGCCTTAGCTTCAGCTGGAAATCGCATGTGAAATACTAACACCTTGTTTCCTTTTAAACAGAGCAGTCTGAAAGGACAGCTCTGAGGAAGCCAAACGACTTGCATCTGGCATACACTCAATTACAGGTTCCTTATCCACAGGATTTATTTTTGGAATTCTGCCTAACACAAGTCAGTTTTTAGATTTGTTTGCATTTATATGCTTATTTATCTATATATTTATTTATTGGCTAGGCAGCCCCTTAGAGATTTTCCACAAAATACCTGACTTGTCTTGATCAGATGTTCCAATGAATGGAAGGAAAAGGTTCGCTCAGCTGAAAGACTGCCATTAGCACGTACTGTAGTAACTCTGTCCTTCTCTAGCCTGATGGCTACACAGCAGGTTTTCCTTGGGATTTTTATGTATTTTGCTTTTAAGCAGAAGTGTAATATTACTGACAATCACCAGATGGCATTGCTGCAGATAACTCTGATATTTCTTTTCACCTAACTCTATGGAGGATAGGTACTGAATTGCAATCTAGCGCAGTTTTTCCTTGAGCTCTGTTAGAGAGATGTCATTATATATTTGTATATTATATTGTATTATATATTTTTATGCATGTGTGCTCATGCCTGGGCCCTCACAATGTCATAAGATTTGTTTACAGCAGAGGATCATGCATAGGGAAAGTTTAGAAACATAGACACAATAAATGGGGGAGAAAGATGTTCTTTAGACTACTTTAACATTTCATTGTTTCTTAATTACTGCATTCTTCAAGCCCATTGAAATTATTCACAGACTTAAAATTGTTAACAGGCTGCTTATTTAGTGACTGGATTTGTTGGCTGAAGTGCTTCAGCTACAATAGTTGCATCTGCAAATAACCTGGGATCAAATTATGTTATAACTCACAGCTCATTAAACTCCTCTGAAGAGATCAAATGACCTGGGTGTTAATTTTTAGTGCAGCCTATGGTGTATAACATATGTCAGCACTTCAGAGCTGCTCTGCCTCCCAGCCTACACAGTGCTGCTCCCAGGGATGGTCCTAGTCAGGATGCCTCCATGGGTAACACTGATACTGAGAGAGCAAACACGAGGGTGAACAGAGCTTTCCAAGTGATTAGCTTTCAAGGGATAACACAGCTGTGACATAGAACTTATTTCCATATAAAGTGTCAAGATTGCATTTTCTCCTCCTCATTCCAAAACCCTTCATTTAAAAGCAAGGATAAAGGGAGTTTGTAGCCAGGTGGGGTGTTGGGAGGAAAGAGTTAAAACCAGAGATTTGGCAAGGAGGGAATAGTTTTTGCTCATATTGACCTTGCAGCTGGGAATGCTAAAAATGTCAGAGTGGGAAAGAGTGTCCATTTATTATGCTGAGTGTTGTTCATCCTCTGTTGGTTTTGAGAATTCCTGTGTAGAGACAACACACTCACAGACACGCTTGAGCCTTCTGCTGGAAGTGAGATATCACAAAAGTACAACCTTGTGATAAATTGCATGTGTGCAAAGCTCTTTGATACCTGGGGCAGGCAGTGGGTGCCCTTGCCCCTGTGTGCTAGGATGAACTGAGCCTAATGGAGCCCATGTGTCTCTTGTCACTAGGATGAACTAAGCCCACCTGAGCCCATGTCTCAGTGTGTCTCTGCAATGTTTGTGAGGTAATGAAATAGCTCTACTCATTGCATTTCAGCTGTGGTTTGGTGGTTGCCATCATTACCTGTATGTGTTGTCTCACACATGGGGATTGACCTCTTCTCCCAGGCAAGCAGTGACAGGATGAGAGGACTTAGTCCTAAGCAGTGCCAGGGAAGGTTTAGGTTGGACATTATGAGGAACGTTGGTGGCAGATTTTGGTGAGGTTAGGATTTGCCTCTCCTTTGGTGACATCAGGTGCCTCCACCTCCATTTTTACACTTGGGCTCAGTTCCATCCAGCTGAGCCATCCCTCAGAGCTCCCACAGCACTTCTAGGATCAGTGCAGGCTGCAGAGGCCACCAGGGGGACAGCCACCCTTAGCTGAGCTCTGTGCCATAGCCACTGCACAGATTTATAGTTACACAGGGCACATCCTGAGGAACTGAGCTAGAGGTGCAATTCCTGATTGCAGAACTAAGCCACCAACACTATGTGGCAAAAGGAAACGAAAACCTGAGGCTGCCACCACAACACCAAGGGCTAACAGGTAAAGTGTGATTTTTGTCCACAGTTCTCGCTTTATTGAGATGCCCTGAAAAGCTGTGGATCATTGCTCTAGAGGAATAATTTTGAATCCAGTAAACCAGCAACTCTCCTGTCTTTTCCACCATCAAGCTGGCATTTGCCTGGACTTCCAGCTGTCAAAGAGATTCTCAGTATCAGTGTTATGATCACAGCTTGGGTATTCACGAGTTAAAAGCCATGTTCTTGAGGGAATTGCTAATGCTGATGCAAGGAATCTTTCTTGGTTGAACAGGCAGAGATGCTTTAGGGGCAGGAGGACTGTTCTCTCATTTGGGGATGTTAAAACCATTTTTAGATCATAACTGCTCCCATGTCTCCCACAAAAGCATTTGCAACATCACCTTAGTGGAGATAAACCTGATACTGTTCTCCTTTCTTCATGTCTGCCTAGTTGTTGTGCCATTTCCCATTTTATTGAAGCAGACATTAATAGAAACCATCAACATTGCCTTTCATATTTCTCTTCTGTGAGCCAGGCACAGGCAACACCAAAGTAATCGATATAGACACTTTTGAATAAAATTAATTCAATTCTAATCCCCTTTAAAAAGACAGTGGTACGTAAGTCAGGTACTAAAAGAGACAAGTTGTCTGAAATGCTACCAGTGGAAGGGATGGGTCCTTGGAGCCCAAGAATCAGAAAATGAAAAAGATAACTCAGTAAAATTCCCACAGCAGAAAATAGGCATATACAGCAATCTTGAAATGCTTTCATGTACTCCAAAGAGAGCACTGCAAATCATTCCTCTCTGCTTTTAATGGCTTGACTACAGAAGCAATAACCCTAGACATCCTCACTGGACTATGCTTTTCAATATCACAGTTTTGTTCATATGATTTTTTAAATAAAGCCAGCTACCCAGAGAAGAGATCAGGCCTCTATGGTTGCACTACAAAAAAGGGACCATCAACAAGAGATAGTTTATATGACAGATTCTCCTCTTTCAAGTTTTTCAGTGTTCTTGGCTGGGACACACAGCCAACCTTCTCCATTCATACACCATTATTCCCAGACATAGGCATCACTTTCCTAAGTGACAGGAAGAACCTCTTACATACAGATAATGAGCACAGTTATTTTTATAAAGGAAAAGTGTTATCAAAGCCATTCTCACGGAACAGAAAACCCTCTTTGGGATCCACCCAAGCTCATCTAACAAAGATGAGTATACACTGAAAAATCCCTGAAAACTCCCATCCTTCAGCTTTTGCCTCAGAATACGTTTGACACGAACTAATACCACACAGTGAAGTAGCACACACCTTATGCAAATCCTGCCTTTGTGGTTTGGTGCAAATCCTGTGTGTTTACAAGGACTATTTCTATAGCAGAAATGCTGCCATGTGAATACTATTTCTTTTGTGATTTAGATGAGAATTGCTCTGCAGCATTTGTTAAAAATGCTTTGATGTTTGTGATGCACTGCCAATATACTTACAACAGTACTTAAATTTGCTACTTTTAGAAAAATCTTTAATTTAGCTGAACATTTTTGGTTAAAGGATTTAAAGTGTTCTTTGATGACATAAAACAATTGACAAGCAGCTTTAAAAAAGACTTACAAGGAATAAACAACTGCACCTGTGAGATAACACACAAAAGGACAAAAGTTTACAGAAAACAAATGAAAAAATACAGCAAAAGAGATAGTAGGTACAGTGAAATACATATATTAGTCAATATTAGTCAAGAATATGATTAGTATACGAACAGTATATGAATAGTATATGAAGCTTGTGTGAAACAGTGGAATGGCTGCACAGAAGTCAAAAGAAAGAGGCTCTCTCTCATTCTGCCACAGGGAAAGCACACACATGTAGTGGCTCCTGCCTCTTGCTTTCCTGAATGAGAGAGGCAGATTTAGAATTTAGTTTTACTTGGTTTTTCTTCCCCTTAAGCACTTTTTTGGTGAAATTCATCATGGTTATTTCCAAAAGAAAAGCAACCTCAAACATTAAAAAGAAGGTTTGAAGTCTCATGTTTACACCAAAACCTCTCCCTCTAGCAAGGCTTGAATAGTTTGAACTACAGAAAGAATGCAACAGCAAAATGTGGACATGCACGTTTTGACCTGCAGACTGCTTCGTCCTTTCTTCATTCTCACATCTTAGATGGGGCCTAGAGAGCTGGAACAGTCTCTTCAAGCCAGTAAAAACCACATCCAGTAACTTTTACAATTGCTTCAACTTTGTGTAAGACCTCATTGGAGGGACCCTCCTCTGCTGGTCACAGCCAGCAGAGCTGCTAACCCAGAGCCTTGCCAAATTGTGATTGCTCTTTTGGGGAGGACAGAAAGAGGAAACACAACCTTGGACTTCCCTTCTATGTGCTTTTAGCTCAGAATAAATTAGTTTGGACACAGAAGGAACCACAACTGCATCAGCCTTTGTCTGAGTGTGATTTGAGGCTGATTAGTCTGTCCAGCTCCCTGGTGAAACACGCTCTCCTAAGAGCTTGGCATCTGGCAGAGAAAAGCTTGATCTGATGGAAATGCACTGGAAGTACCTTCCCTTTGTGCTCCCTGAGGATTTCCCTTTGTGTTACTCACCAGTGCTGCTCTGGATGGTCCTGACCGTGGTGGTGGTACGTGGGGGAGATGAGGAGCGGAGCGATATGCACTCGTCGTCCTGGGAGCAGCCCTTCTCGATGGCTCGGACGTAGCTGTGGCTCCGCATGCGGAAGCAGCCTGGCATGGGCAGATCCAGCGCTTCCACCGCCTGCGACTCCAGCTCGCTGAACACCGACTCGCACACGGACTCGAACTGGCCGTTCACCTCCATCTCGCTCACCTGCAGACACACAGCAGGCAGGGTCAGGGCATCCTGCACACAGATACTCCACACTGCCTGACACAAGCGCTCTCCAGCTACAGTGGCACAATGGCCAGCACCTGCTGGAGGATCCCTTTGCACATGGCGAAAGGCAAATGGGACATCCCATAGCAGCAATTCGGAGGGGAAAAAGCAATGTATAAAAGGTGTTAGGCAAAGATTCAGCAGAGTTTGGGCTCTTGGCTCTTCTGAAACTGGTGGGAAGCCTGGAGCCCTCAAAGCAGCTTCTGCTTTATGTCGCCCTGGGCCCACAGCAGAGATTGAATGTTTGGTCATTGTGATCATTACATGTAAAACAAAAATCACACTATCATTGTGGGGTGAGGAAAAAACCGAAGAGTCATCTTAACCCCAGTACATTATCAATGCAACCCACAGGCAATCACAGTGATAAAAAGCTGAGTGGCTGGGAAGCTGAAGGGAAGCAAAAACAGGAAGGGGAGGTTGGTAAGGGAACTAGCTTTGCTGCTGGGGAAAAGAGTAGGACTAAATTTCTGGCTGAGAGCAAATGCAAAGGAAACCTTAGATCCTTTATGCAGCAGACACTAGGTGGTGACAAAGACTTGTGCTCACAGTGGTTAAAGAGCATTCAAAAACTTCCTGCAGGTCTTAAGGATCTGGAAACCATTTACCTTGGCTTAATTAGAAATGGATAGTCATGTTTCTAAACTGAGAATTGAGCCTCGAGCTTGGCATTGAAGCACAATAATTATCACTGTAGGAAACATGCAGATGGAAACCATCACTTGAGGATTTTGTTAGTTTTCAAGCATGTACAAGATCAGGTTAGCAAAAGATAAGACTATGTTAGGATGGTAGGAAAAAAACCCATCAGAAATTATCTTCCAGGATTAATGTTACAGGAAAAATGTTTTGCAGAGTCTTTGTACACAAATACTTTGTAACTGAAAAATCTCAGAGAGTAAAACATTTATTTTCAAAGAAAAACTATTTTAAAAAGCATGGAAGAGTAGTAGGTAGTACAACAAAAAGAATAATCTTACTATGGCAGAGAATATCCAATGCTCAAGTAAATATCTCTGAATTAATGCATTTTTAAACAAAAAACTTGTTCACCTTGGCAAATGATAACCACAACCACTCCTTGGCTGACAACTTTTTGTGTTGGTGTGCAGCCAAACAAGTAACCTTGACTTAATGTTCGTGTAGCTGCCTCTGACACCTAAATTTCTGTGCTGTTTTTTCCTAGATACATCCTGATTCTCCTTTTAGAGCACCAGCCCATGCCCTGTGCAAAGTGCCTCGCTGTGAAATACACAGGTGAATACTCTGAAGTGTCTAAATATAGTATACTGCAGAAAGGGAAACTACAGCTCCATACTGAATGGCACATGTGTTTGTTATGGCCACAGGTGAAGTCCTGGTGCCACTGATGTTACACACATTTTTTGACATTGCAATGACTTGATATGCCAGTCATAAGGGATCGGTGTTTGGCACCACAAATCCTGCCTGCTGCACTTCTGGATTAGCATAAGGAAGTTCTTTCATCCAACTGATTTACCCAAATGATCCATTTAAGCTAATGAGCCAAAAATCATACCAAGGAGCTAGAGGATGTAACTGGCCCTCTGCCCTGTGGTGTACTGGCACTTTTGCATTTCTTTCAGTTCCCTATGAACTCAATTGTGCAAGCATGCTGAATGCAAGGGCAAGCTATTTTATAACATTAAAACACATAAACTGAATCTGTCACAGTGGACTTCATTTTTGTTCTTGTTTAAGAGCATGAAGATCTCTTACAGGATTTCAGGGCAAAAATGCAGACAGATTTTTGCACTTAATACATACACTGTAATATTTGTACTATTAAGGTGAAAAGTTTGGAGGTACACAAGGTAAAAAATGCATAAAATAGCATAAAGAAACTAAAATCTCTAATAAAATTGTGGATTACAAACTATAAACCGCCTAATTTTGCTTTAGCATCTCACTCAGCATACAAACTTCTTTTGAGGCATTCAAAAATTTTTGATTGGAGGTACTAAGCACAAGATCCTTAAGAAGCCTGTTTAATGACAGTGTTGGTGAGTACCACTTAAAGCAAAATCCAGCTTCTCCTATTGCAATGAGGGTGCAGCGTGGCACCTGCTCTCCAGGCTGCCCCGGGTGCACCCACCTGGCTGATGGTGCTCATGGCTCTCATGTAGCTCTCATTGCGGGAGCGGAACTTGGGGGACGTCAGCAGCCCTGCAGGGTCCAGGCTGTCCAGGCTCCTGTTGATGGAGACTTCACTCACTGCCCTCAGGTAACTGTGGCTCCGGATCTGAAGCTTTGGCGAGTGTTCACTGGATATCCTGGCAGTTTTGGATGAGGAAAAAAAGAAAAAGAAAGAAAAAAGATATTCCATCAAATCCAAATGGCCTCACCAGGAGTGAGAATAACCAGATGTTTTTCCCTGGAACAGCATGACTTGAACAAGTCATGACACAGTCCTTGTATATTTATAAAATAAAGGCCATGTCAGTACTTTTATTTGGATTACCCCATCCTGTTATTTGCTGGAAGCAAAAGAATGGAAAGGATTCTCTTTTCATTTTTTGTAAGCCATGTCTAAGCAAAATGGCAAAATCACATTCATTTTCTTTACTGACAACAGAATGGAAAAATATGTTGTACTGACAATGACAGCATCCAGTTCCACCAACCCCCCCACTATGTGGGACTTTTGAAGTGACAACTCTGAAATGACTTCACGAGCTGATTTTAAAAGTGCAAGAGCAGCCATTGAGATGAGCAGCAGAGAAAGCCCTGTGGTCTTACTGAGATGAATGCAGCAACCATCAAAACCAGCTGGGGAGGCAGGTAAAGAAAGAAGAGGCCTGATAGTTCGATCAGCTGGATGATCTTATATTTATCAACTGAACATCCACATCTCAAAATGCTGTTGGTGATGTGACTCTGACATGTTCTCATGTACGTACTCATGAAACAGGATGGCTTCTCATGGGGCTTTCAAGGGTGTACAGGCCAATAGGGCAGGTAGATCATACAAACCATGCAAAATGCACTCATAGTATGCCTTAACCTGGGAAATCATTCCAACAGCAAACCTAATAAGGCTTGATATACTTTAAATTTTATTTTAGACTTGGCTTAAACTGCGACTTAACAAAATGTATGCTAGGAAAGTAGCTTTACACAATGATGTTAAATTACAAGTTTAAAAGTATTGTATTTCTGAAGTGATAACTTTGCTAGTTTTTCAATACAAGTGACACGTGAGATGTACAAGTAATCAAAACCAAACAAAACCCCCTCCCCCCCCGGGAATTTTTATTTCTGCTGTGTTCCTGCCATATGTGCTAAGAGTCAGCTGGAACAACCCTCCACCTGTGAGATGTTTTATCCTCTGAATGTGCTGGCTAAGTGCTGTCTTCACAACCTGAGGCATCCTATAAAGATGTGAGTCACAAAAAGTGTGTGAAATACACTTGTATGAAATACAGCTACAGTAATTTCACGATTATAAGACGCACCTGATTATAAGCCACATGTTTGGGTGTTGGCAACTGTCTTGGGTTACAATACAGAGTGTGATAAAAGGTACCTGTTCTATCACCATCTGTTGAGGGTGGGGGCAGTGATCCTTATTTCCGTGGGAGATATTCTGCTAATGGGCCATCCATTGAAACCAGGTTGGGCATTGTTCTTTATCTTTTCACACCCCATCCTTCCTCCAGCAAGTCATTTTCTGCTAATGGCCCATTGAGTCCCACTGTGGGACTGATAAAATTACTTCATCCCTTTGGAAGTTGCTCCAGCCAGGGGGAAGAGCCCAACATTTCTTACCAAGATAAAAACAGAGGTTTTGGGACACTAAGGGAGCCCTTTCTCCACTGGACTCCAGAGGAAAACCACATTTCTCCACATCACCACTGGATCTCCAGAGGGAAACTGCACCTTCTGCAGGAGCACAGCTTCAACTGAATCACATCTGTCACTGCAGGAGGATGCAGCCACCATTTAATGGGACTGCTACCAACATCCTGCCTGACGGGGTGTCAGGTTGTACTCTGACTTTGTCAGGGTTTGGAGTTTGTTTCTTTGTAGTACTGTATTTCTATTTTCATTTCCCTAGTAAAGAACTGTTATTCCTAATTCCCATATCTTTACCTGAAAGCCCCTTCATTTCAAAATGATAATAATTTGGAGGGAGGGGGTTTACATTCTCCATTTCAAAGAGAAGCTCCTGCCTTTCTCAGCAGACACCTGTCCTCCAAACTAAAACAGCAACTTTTTGTTCTTTGTCCATATATAAGCCGCACCTGATGATAAGTCGTCCTTCTGGGTTCGGGCCAAAATTTTAGTCAAAATGGTACAGCTTATAATCGTGAAATTACTGTAATTTGGGGGATATGTCTTTTGAAAGAACTAATTGATAAATAAAGTGTCAAAAGGGTGAGTCTTTGATATATTTTTTTATTTTTAAATATTCTTAATGTATCACAAAGCAAACTAATTAAAATATTAACTAAATTTTCCATTTTAAAATATAAATCTCATAGAGATGTTTAGGTATATGAAAGAAAAATCTGTAACCCAATTACTGGCTTAATCTTTGTCTCCTAATCTTTAGAAATACATGCACAGCTGACCTGAAGAAGAGAATCCATTTTATGTCTAATTCCTGAAGCATTTGCAGATATTTTGTATTCAAGTATCTAATGATGGTAATTAGTATCAGCAATTTCCCAGTGGCATGCACAATTCTGGTAATTGTCAATGCATTTTGGGAGGATGAGTCCCTTGTGTAATTGCTCACCTAAGTAGTTCAGAAACTGGGTCTGTTTCTGAATGGTCCAATGCTGTAATAAAATCTAGGCCATCTCTACAATACCATATTCTCTGGCTGCTAATTACCTTCCTGATAAAAATATGTAAACTTATACTAATTGTCTGATACTCTTGTCACAAGATGAAGATAAAGTCTTTGCTGTCCATTTTCACTGTGCCTAGTGTGCAATACAGCAGCCATTTCCATACTCTTTGACTCCTCACACCACTTGATTCCACATGGCAAAACCATTAGAATAAGTGGTGCTCCAAACAATGGAAAAAAAAAGGCAGAACAAGTGGTGTAAAGTCAACTGTTAGTAATGGTTACATTTGCTTACTGCATTTTTCTAACTAACATTAAATATGTACCTCTTGGAAGAAAATTAATTGCCTGTTACTGGATTTTTAAAAAATAGAATGAATAATTCAACAGACATAATTTTTCTGATGCATTTGAGCTACTTCCCCACACTGCAGATCTGCAAACTGATCAGCATCACCTGAAATGCATTTCCTAGATTGGTTCAAAATGTATTTTATGATTATGATGTGAACAGTTTGCTGCCAATATGTGACATGCAAAATTCAAATAAGCTTGATTAGCTGCCAGTTAGTCAAATACGTCACCTGGGGCTTGTTGCTGCCCACTGATTAGCTGAGCTTGCAAGAAGACTGTAGCACATGACAAGATTCAGTGCGCAGATATTGCCAGACAGAAATCTGCAAGTGCTGAGGCACGTGGCCTTTAGAGAGTGGAACCAATATAACAAGATGCAAGTATCCATAGCTCAAAGGTTTTGCTGTGGCAGCCAGAGTAAAGATCATGTAAGATACTCATGGAAGCGTCGTGGAAAGCCACCACAAAGAATGTAGAAATGAATTTTCTGTATGCATTAGTGTTGCAAAATATTTTCCCAACTCTGCTTGAAACCAAAGAATTCCTCATAAAAGTAGATGTCCCCCTTATTTTTTTCCAGATGTGGATCCTCAGCACAGCTGCCTTTTTTTGGTTTTTGTTCCTCACTACACAACTGGCCAGTTTGACACAAATCCTGAATCGTATTTTACAGGAGGCTATTTATCTTAATCTGTGCACACCTCCCATCTCCTGTATAAACCTAAGGAGGCAGTTGGATGCTGCTGAAGGAGGTAGTGCCTTGCTTTATTGATTGCTACAATCTCTGTTTCATTAGATGTAGTGGTGGGGGGAAAAAGGAAAATAAAAACGATTTAAACATAGAGAAAGAAACATTGAAGGTCTGCATTTATAATGATTACTGCTGCTTTTATAGCTGTGTAATAAATTGTCACTATGTCCTACAGTAAAGTTTAATGAACAGCTGAAAACCGGAAATTTTGATAATATGGCACTTAGGAATAAATCTGACTATGTATGATGTGCAAGATCTGAATGTAAAATTAATTTCCTTGGAGTTACTATTACCAGTAACGTGTAAATGAAAACACCTCTTTCTTCCTTGAGGGTTCAAGTCTATCTCTTATTTGTCCTGCATTACCTAACTTTCTGTTTGTGCCATTGTAATTTCCACAGTAAGTACACCATGCCAGGGACTGAGACTTTGGGACAGCTCTTTGGCCAATACAAAATGGTCTTTTGGCTCCACTCACTGCTTTGGATGTATTAACTGGCAGAAGTGGGGTGTGAATTATTTAGGTCCTTTAACAAGCTCCTCAAGCATGATCCATAATTTCTGTACTGCACTCACAAGTGGCAGGTCCTCACACTGGCTGCACCATGCTTTTTCCCCACACTGCTGCCCTTGCCCCAGGCCTGGATGGGAGCACAGTCACATCAGCATCACTCTGATACACACAGGGTGGGATGTGCGGCACTACTGGATGCGCTTCCCAAAAACCACAGCAAGAGGCACCAGGAGGAGATGAGAGCTCTGTGTTGCTACTGCTCTGCTGCCTGCCATTATAAGTTTCCCAAGGGGATTGACAAGAGAAGGAGCCAGCCCTAATCTGAAGTGGGTGGAAATCTGAGTCTGCTGAGTCCCAGCAGATAAAATAAATAGTCCCCTGGGTAGAGGAAGGCAAGTGCCTCTGATCTGCACTGTTCGTCAGAGAAGATCAAGATACCCTGACAATGAGGCCAAAATGCTACAGAAATTCCATGAGAAGCTCTGAGAGACAGGAGAATGTTTGTTTAATCAAATTTAATGCTCCTTTAAGAAAATATGTTCCAGTGAAGCATCTGAACCAGATCATGTAGGTGTATAAAGGAAATCTCTGCATACTGCACTGAGATTTCTGCTCTGTACATTTCAAACACACTGACACCTATTCTCGTGTTTTCCTTCAAACAAAGGAAAGAAAGTATTTAAAACATCTAATCACCCTACCACTGTTAGAACATGGTAAGAAATACTTCTAACTCCCTCTTACAGATGTGTTTGTATTTACACGATATTAACATGATTTACATGATTCAATTCAGATGAAAACACATTCTGGGCCCTCATTTATTTGATTACTTGTAGAGTAAGGAGTTGGTTGGTGTGGACATTTGTGAGAGGAGCTAGACTCAGGTGATTTGCTCTGGAGGCTACAGGGGAGCCAGAGAGGGAACTGTAGTGAAAGGACAAGGAGTAAAAGCCACAAACTGAAAAAAAGAAAAATCAGGTTAGATATTAGGAAGAAATTCTTTACTGTGAGGATGGTTAGACATTGGAACAGGTTGCCCAGGGAGGTTGTGGATGCCCCAACCCTGGCAGTGTTCAAAACCAATTTGGATAAGGCCTTGAATAACCTAGTCTTGTGGGAGGTGTCCCTGCCCATGGCAGCGGGGGAGGAGGCTAAATGATCTTTAAGGTCCGTTCCAAGCCCTTAACACTCTATGATTCTGTGATTCTATATAAAAGGGTTCAAAATGCAGTGTTAGCAATTAACAGTGAAATAAATTTCACTATACTCTTGGCAGAGTTCCTGTGCCTTGAAAATGTCTTTCAAATGACAAAGAGAAGATACACAACAGGGATTTACATAAGCAAGCAATTTTAGTTTCAAATATTTCCTTTTAATTTAGGAATCCACAATGCACTCTGTCATATACATGTTCTTTATAAAAAGCACTTTCATTCTGAATGAAGAAAGGGAAAACCAAGCCTTATGCTGACTGCCTTTTTTTTTTTCTTTTAGGCCAGACACAATACAATAAAACGCAGTCCTGGGACTGTATTGTCTTCTGCAAGTTCAGCAGTCAAAATCATAGCACAGTACAGTGTTGTGCCAGATGGGTGCTGTGTTCTGCCAACAGAAAATGACAAAGCAAAATAAAAGTCCAGAAACATGCCCCGAATGCTTCTGTAAGCCAGCAGAGGAGTGTGCTAAAATTTGCCTTCCAACAAAGAAGAAGGCCTCAAAAAATACACCACATTCAACATGAAACCAAGAAAAAATAAACCTCACAGCCACCACTACTGTTAAGTATCCCAGCTTTCAATTTTGGTGCATATAACTGACAGCTTGGTTCCATGGGGATAAATTATCCTCTGCTGAATGTCCCACCTCTGGCATGGCTGATGGGCACATTCAACATACTTTTCTCTGCTTAATTTTATTTGCATTTTAGTGTTGCTAGAAGGTAGAATAATCCAGTGCAGCATGACACGAGGTGAACACTGAAGGACACCAGAGAGGAAGATGTAGAGAACAATTTACTGATGTGCATCTGTCTGATCCCAGTCATGACATGGGTCAACAAGGCTGGGGTAATTTTTCCATGTTGGCATCTATGTTCTGCTGCTTTTTGGTGCAGAGAACAGGGTGCTGTCATGTCACTCATGGAGGCAAGGGCAGCACATAAACAGTTTTTAGCGTTTGCCCTCCCCACTCCAGATTTTTCTGGGTCTGAAGATCTCTGTTTTTGTTTATAAACAAGTGAAGTTCTGCATGGGGATTTCCTGCCTTGAAGCTAAAAAAAAAACCAAACAAACAAAAAAACAAAAAAACAAACCAATAAAACCTCTCTTTAAGTCCAGACCCTGCTAAAGGGTCAAGTGTGAGAAAGAAAATTCTAAAACTTGGAGATACCCCGAAAAGAGCTTATTTGCTGAAGAGCAAAACAATGTCATCAACACAAAAATGGCATTGCATTTCTTCCTTTTGCTTCTACCACCAGATCAGAAATTGTCCTTGCTGCATGGACCAGCCAACACATACCACAAAACTGCATGGACACGCCTGTAACACAGAGCTTTTCCCATGCTGAGAACAGGTGGAAATTGCAGTTTGATGTATTTGTCTCTGTCTGATTGTTCAGATTCTCTTGGGAAATAGAAGAAAGCACTTAAAAAGGAAAAATACCCAATCCAAAAGCCCCACAATTTGGTGTTATGCATCTCTATCTCCAGCTGTTGTGCATTTTTTGAGTGAGCACATGGTGTCCTGCCAGAGAGCTTCTGTTTGTTTGAGGGCAGCAGGAACTGGATCAATGTTTTATGGTAGAAAATGTTTCTAAAAAGCCCAGTCCCTTTTAAAACCCTGCACATCAGACTGCCAGTTTCAGAACCATGGGACCACTCTGATTTTGTTACAATCCTGCTTTCCTCTCAAAGGACACAGAAGCTTTGGGTTTTTTTTTTTTTCTTTTCTCTTTTAGGGATGTGGTGATATTGAGGTTGTATGAATTTATTTCATGAGCAATCTTTAGTTATTGAAATATTAGCAAACA
Source organism: Catharus ustulatus (assembly GCF_009819885.2). Lineage (NCBI taxonomy): Eukaryota > Metazoa > Chordata > Aves > Passeriformes > Turdidae > Catharus > Catharus ustulatus. The sequence continues at coordinate 110,215,735 of NC_046221.1, read as the reverse complement.
AAGATGACTGCTGAATAAAATTTCATGTATACATTAAAACCAATCTTCCCTTTTATCTCAAAGATCCTCTCAGGTGCTTTGTACAACCAAAAAATACCACAGGCTAATGTATTTAAGGAACACTTCCCTTGTCTTTGACATACTGTATTTTCTCCTTGCTTTCTAGACATGGTGAAAGAATAGAGCACAGCACAAAAATTGCACATATGCGATTGAGTTGGCAAGAAAAGCAGATGGAAGATGATGCAGACAGACATTATACAATTCTTTTTAATAAGAAATCTGGTCTACATGCTGGTTCTGATTGCCATGTGTGTGTGTGTGCGTGGGAATAGTTGCGAGCACTCTTCTCTTCCACCCTGGAGAGTGAAAAGACATTCTGAAAGGTAGAAATAGTTCCACTCGGATGAACCAGCTCAACCCAGCGATGCCAGGGTAAGCTGCCTCTGTGTAAAACCATTTTTTGTTTACACTAGAAGACAAATCCACCCTATCTTGTCACAAGAAGCAGGGTTAAGATGTAACACTGTCGGAGCAGCCAGCTTGAGAAGAATAGTTCTCCTCTCAGGAGACCCTTTGAGGAAAGCTGTGGCTCTACTGTCAATCTTACTGAGTACATGTTCAAAGGGGTTTTGCTGGAGGGAATTTATCTGAGCCTAGACCAAGTGCATGACAAAGGCTCTTGCCTTTTTCAGCACAAGTCTCTTTTGAGTGGGCACTAATGATGCCAGGAACCAGTGCTGCTCAGCACAGAGAAATATATTTACCCAAGCTGGAAAAAATCTTACCTTGCAGAAGACACAATGGACTGAGAATGCAGACTGCCTGAGGGCCTGAGCAGGTCAGCCACACTCACAGCCTTGCCTGGAGCCATTTGGACCTTGCTGGGGTGAGAATGAAGCCCTTCACCACTGCTTTGATGAACTCACTGCCAGCACAAAAGTTACACCTTCCTTCCTGCAGAAACCACTCCTTCAGCTCTCCTCATCAAGGCTTCTCCACCTGATTCCACATCACTTTCCATTCTTGGTTACTTCAGCACCACCTCTCCTCACTAGTGAGACTCAAAAGTCATCTGCAGTCTGCTCAGATGAAATTCTTGTTTCAGCAATTCAAGCATTCCCCCTGGTCCTATCACTACACGCCCTGCTAAAATGTCCCTCTCCATCTCTCTTGTAGACTCCTTTTAGGTACTGGAAGGCCTAAAGAATATAAAGAAGATATTCCCTGTTGCAGTCTCTGGAAAGTCAAGGTCTCCACAAACTCGGACCTCAGTTGCTTAGCTAAATTTTCAGGTCTCTCCCATTCATATGTTAAAAGTTTGATTAATTCTGCCAGTGAGAACACCAAAGAATTACAGCTCTCTGCCAAACCACAAGAGGAAAGCAGTTACTTTTCAGGAATGTCACCTGGCTGTGTGCTGAGCTGGCAGCACAACCAGCTCTGCCTGCTTAGCACCAGGATTTATGCAGGAGCTCTGGCTTGCTCCCGGGAGTGGGAGGATGGAGCTCCAGCTCACTAAAAGGCATCTTCTGGGCAGACTTCCCATAACTGAAAGGCCCTCCTGTGCGGCTCCAAGTTACAATATTGGGCAGTATTTATCTACAAATAATGTTTTTTTGGCAAATATTAAGAAAGTATTTGCTCTGGTGAATATCACTGAAAACTTGCAATGCATTTTGAGCTTTCAGTGTCTTCAACTCCACAGGTCCTCCTGGACTGGAAACCAGGCAATGATCACCCACACACTGCATGGCCATGTGCCTGCAAGCCCTGTCACATATCTGCATTTGAGTCACCTCCTTCAGAAAGACATTGCCAAATATCCAGATTAGATCTGCATAAACAGCTCCCAGTGAGATTAGGGAAATATCTTAGTTTTGCAAGTCAACAACATTACTCCAAAACCTTCACATACATAAACAGCCACCTGCATTTTCCAAAAAATGCATTTTACATATGCAGCAATTTTTCACTTCCTATTCAGTATTCTGCCATTTCAAAACTTTTGGCTACCTAGTAAAGGGAAACAAAAAAAAGCAAAAGCAGCAGATTCAACACCATCTGTACAGATGTGCAACACAAGCCAAACTACTGGAGAAATGGAAAAGCAAGCACATTTTATAGCAATGAGGAGGGTAGGCTAGTTACTCTGCCAGGGAGAAGGGAATAATCCCAACTCCAACTAAGCTAAGGGGTGAGCTCACCTTATTTCTCTGAGTAACAGCCCAATGTCCAAACGAAAATTTGAGGCAGCAAGATTCCACACAAGGCAAAGCATGCTACCTCACAAATGCTGTGAGTGTCTGACCCATCTTGGGCACACTTTTTTCTTGATAGCACTTGCAAATTGCTGACTTGGAGTGTAATAGGTGCTGGTGGTGACCATGGATTTTCTCTTTCCTCTCTTGATGGGGTCATTTTGAAAGATCACAGATGCCCTCTTACCAAGTGGCTGCTTCAATATTCTTTATTTTATCTGGTTTGTGTTTGAAGAACACCAAACACTTTGAAATGCCTGAAGAGAAGTCTGCCTTTTCTTGTTTTATAAGCAAGTACAGTAATTTCACGATTACAAGCCACACTGACTATAAACTGCATCTCTGGGTGTTGGCAACATTTCGTTCTCTGTCCATACACAAGCTGCACCCAATTATAAGCCGCTTTGTTGTTTGCAGTGAGGACCCGCGTGCAACAAAGTTGCCAAATAGTAACAGAATTGTGGCATGGCGGGGTTTACTGGCTCGGCCCTGCTTGAGGCGGCCGCCAGGGAATGGCCCCGGCCCCGCTCGCCGCAGCTGCCAGGAAGTGGGAGAGCGGCGTGCCTGGCCACCACTGCCGCCGCGCTTGTTGGGGCTGGGCAACACTGCTGTGCTTGCGGGAGTGGGCAGCACCGCCGCGCTTGCAGGCTCTCACTTCCGGGTTTGGAAATTTCCTAAATTTGTTACTATATTAGCCGCTCCGGAGTGTACACCGCACTTCCGGGTTGGGAGCTAAATTTTGGTCAAAATGGTGTGGCTTGTAATCGTGAAACTACTGTACTTCTTACTTAGTACATTTTGTTTGTCTGCAGACACCTGGAAGATGGTTAATTGAAATAGGATCCAGCTACTCCTGAGGCACAGGGGTAGGGGTGTGATAGAGCAATGAGCTCCTGGATGACTCTACAGGCATTTTCTTGAGATGTGTCTGGGTAAGTACAGGTTGGAGCTCAGATATGACTTGCAGCTGTCTCTTCCTGATAAAAAAAGCAAAGATTTTTTGGGACACTGATTAAGATAAACCCCAGCAATTTCTCCTGTCATACCAAAGAAGCTAGAAATAGTAACTTTTAATCTGTGTTTTTATTGAAAGTAATGTCTGGATTGCAAGTAATATAAAAATGATGGTATGCAGTAGGGTTTCTGGAAAATTCTTTACTGATAATCTAGGCAGCAGTCTGTTGCTCTGGGGGAATTTCCCTTTTCTTACTGATCTTACAAAGCAAAAGCAATACCCCAGGAGCAGGGAGAATTTCTCTCCATGTAACTTTAACACAGCTATTCCTCAGAGGAAAAGGAGAAGCTATAACTTTCCCTTCAGATGCTTTTACATCAAAAGAAATTCCTCAAAACAAACCCAGCTAAATCCAAACCACCAGCTATCCATGTACATTTTAATATTCCCTTCCCATTAAAAATTGTTTCAGATTTATTCTGCGGTAAGTACAAAAGGATCTGTTTGCTGTACTGAGATACAACATAGGGTGATAACCTGTTATTTCAGGTATATATATAGTGGCCTGGGCAAGTAGTGTTGCCAATGCTCTTATGGACAGGGCCAAAGCACTAAATATCTCAAGGTGGAAGTCTGAAGTTGATATCCATTATGAAAATCTTCTCATAAATAGAAGTTTGTTGAAATGATGTGAAATTATGCTTAATGCACATTTTAAGATTTTTTTTTCCCACCATATAAAAAACCTCCAACATATGCTTTCTGTGTTATAGGCTGTTGTTGGGCCAAATTTGTACAGAATAACTTCTGCTAAAGTAGAACTAATTTTATTTTTGAGCTTGAGAGAACCAAATAAATAAATGTCTTCAGAAATCTGCATAATAATGCAAAATCCTGCTTTGGATTTTTTTTTTTTTTGCAATTCTTTAAAGTAGGTATTTTTTAATCCCCTGAACCAAAAATACCCTGAAACACTTATTTGGGTCTGTTAGTAAAGGAAGGAATGACCAGTTGTCATCTCATTCATCACACTGTCAGTGTCAAGTGCAATGATTCAGATGGAGGCAATGAGAATGTAAAAAATACTTCCAAAGAGTAGATGCCCTTCAGGGTTGTGGAACTTCAAAAGAGTTCTGCAGCTCATTTTGAAGGAAGGAAGGCTTAACTCTTGAGGAGGTTTGGTGGTTTCTTGACCTGTAACAGTAGGCATTCTTATGTATTCCCAAATATTTGTTTGAATTTAATTTCTATACTTGGAATTAAAATATATGGTTTTCTGAATTGGTACTGAATTGGTACACTTCTCTTTTCCAATGGAAAAAAAAAGCACAAATGTCTGTGTTTGCATTGAAGGGGATAAAGCCAGTTCCTTACTGATTTATAGTGTACTGTCTATCCTATCTAAACCACAAAACAAAAACAAATGCTTGGTGAATGAGTTAAGAAAACAACCTCTCTTCTTTTCAGAACATAATATACAAGGTATATTATGGTGAAGTATACATGGTGAAGTTGAAGATGGCCTTTGGTTCTGCTCAGAATATGAAAATACTTGGATATTTTTGATTTTTGATTAAAATACCATAACAGAAAAAACATAAAACAATCCCAACACAACAATAAAACAGTCCCCAGAAAGCCCTCTAAATTTTTCTGGATAAATATTATCTACTGACATTTAAAACCACAGGCAATTGACTGGTGGTTCATGGGTTCAGATTTCAGTGTGGACTGAAATTTTCTGTGTGACCTGGAGGAGAAGTCATATAAACCCTCAGTCTCAGAAAACAGGTGTGTCAATACTTCCCTACAGCCCCTCTGCGGCTGCGGGTGGCTTTGTGATGCTGAACTAAAGTCAGCAAACATAACTGAGCTTCTTTGATGGAAATGAATAGCAGCACCAAATTTTTATTGTATTATTGGAAGCTAAGGTCACAGAACAACTGAAATAGTAATCTTCAGTCCCAGAGACTGATGTTGTATATAAAGTAGAATACCTGGTTATTCAAGACTAAAGAATATTGGGAAGGATGGTCAAAAGGTACTTGAGAAAAAGTACATTTTCTGATTAAAACCATTATTGACTATGGATGGTGATTGGTATGGATATGATACCATCTCAAGTCAAAGGTTTTGCTAAGGTACAACAGAGCTGCTTGAAAAGCTCTCCAGCCTAATAAAACTTCAGTAACCTATAGCAAAGTTTAATGCCTGAAATGTCAATTTTAAGTAAATTGTAATGAAAGCTGTATTACTTTCTAAAGCCCCACAAATCTTACGAGGAGGGATATAATTTTGCTCTGAACTTACATAGTTTAATTTTGTTATATGAGTAAGTGGCCTCTTCCTTAAATGGCTGTTGTACCTAGAGCAGGTATTTTTACTGCTCTGTCACCTTGATTAGGAAAACAACACTGTGATAATATGAATCCATTTCTTACTGTCAGCATCACCAGGGCACAGACCTGTTTGATGGTGTTTGAACACCAGCATGTCTTCGTTTGCAGGTGGGATGCCACCTGTGAAGGGCTGCTCAGTGTCCTGGGATTCTGGTTTCTCTCGTGATTTGTCAGGTAAGGGCCAATTTCGGAATCCATTGAATTCTGTCCCTCCAAATAAATACATATGGAAGGCTGAACTGAAGCAAAATTAGGCTGAGAATTTTAACTCTGCAGCAGCTTTACATTTTCTGGAACTATCCAGGAAGGAATAGGTCAGTTGTTAATGACAGGAACACACCTGAGCTGCCTGCTGTTGTATGGGCATGCACTGACACATCCAAGGAGATGGAACAAACACTGGTCTCCTGCTCACTGTCTAAACACAGTGTTGCACCATAACTAGACAAGCTAAGCTGATTCAAATTCATCACTTTTTCACTTCAGTATACAGCAGAGATCAGCTGTGATAAATCACTGTGTTGGACCACAGAAATGCAGTAGAACTGGGTCAACCTTCTTTACCTGACTGCTACTGGGAATCATATAATAAAACGTAAAGAAAGGATTGGAAAAGCTTGAGAACACTGTAGAGGTGACCTTGAAAAACTGAAAGTCTGCTCACATAACACAGTCACAGATAACACAGAGGCACCACGGATTACCCAGCAGGGGATGGAGGATGCTAGCCTGAAAAAAGAAGTTCACAGTAGCTAAATGAAGGGAATAATTCCTTGGGATGTTAATAAAGAGCTCCTCTTACTGCCACTGGAGCCAGCCAGCCACTAGAGGGAGGAATGATCTAGTGCTGCCCGTGACTGCTATTTATTATGCTTCCGCAATTCATTATGTTTTCCTTAAAGCTCATCTCAGGAGGCTCACAAAACCTTTCCAGTTAAAGGACAAAAATATCGAGATTTCACAGTTGGTGAAGAAAGCACACAAACACACAGTTCAAGGGCTCAAGAAACAGAAATCATATAAAAAGAGAATCTACATGCCTCCTTAAGAATATATTGATATTTATAGCCCATATGAATTGCGAACCTGATTTTAAATTAATTAGGATTCATAGAGCAATTACTTTCATGGCATTCAGCATATCATTAACAAAAACTGTAGGATTGAAAGCTTTTTTATGTGCCTTTTGTGATTCAAAGTATTTTTCTTGGTGACTAGAAAGGGCAGGTCAGTGCTGGGGTTGAAAAAGGTATTTTCCTTCTGTACATAAATCAGCAACTTGCTAAAAATGTAACTTTCATTTTCTTTAGGAATAAAGCTATTTGAAAGTAGAAACCAAAGAAAAGCCCAACACAATAACACACTCTCAGTAGCTGCATTGCTAATCTTGCGCCTTTCACTCCAGATTACTATGCTAAACATCCATTTATAGCAGGAAGGAAGCAATTTGGATCTGTGAAGCAGGGTTTTGTGTGTAGAGCTATTCACTATTCACTGATAAGAAGATATTCAGTAACAGGAAAATGCTAAGTAAAATTAAAAAGTTGTTTTTATCTGGAGAAAAGCAAGTAGTTAATAAGATAGGTAATTGCTAGGTGTTTAGCAGGACAAATCTTAGAGTTTTGCTAGAGTTCTGCCAATGGAAAAGTCTGAAAAAAAAAAGTTGTTTTCCTCAACTTAGACAAGGCCCAGTTCTGTCTTTCCAAACAGGAAAAAGCCAAGCTTAAACTAAGCAGAAATAACTTTTTCTTAAAAAGACTGCAGGAATCTCATGGTTAATCTAGTTTTGAGTGCACTAAGAGTTTGGGATGAAAGTAGAAAACTGCTCCTCCCCTATCCTTGCGGGTTTTACTGTACCTGGCTCGTGTTAGGTAATTAGGCTGTCATCAGCCTAGAACCATTGGTGCTGCTGTCTACCCTCTTCAAAGAAGAGAAATCAGGAGACAATATGTTATAGAAAAATCTCTCCAACAGCCTTCCAAATGGCTTTTCATCAGAAAATTCACAGGTTTTCCAGGAATAGTCACATACAGAGCATGCAGTGGGAACCCCCTCCACTCAACCAGGCTGTGATTTTCAGTGTGTGGTGCACTTGCTTCTCCTGCAGCACACACCATGGCAGCTCAGGCTCTGAAAAGTATTAAAATAGCTTTTCCTAGCTCTAAAGCCTTCCCTATGGAAAAAAAAAATAATGAAAAAGGCATTTTAAGATTCCCTTCTGCTATAGTGTGAAGAGTAACAAACACAAAGAAAATTTATAGAGAAGAGAGTGGGAAGCTGTGCGTTAGCGTCTGTGGGCAGGTCGTAGAGGGAAGAGGAGATGTACAGTGAGCTGAAGGGCGGCATGTGCCCTGTGAGAGCATCTGAACCACCTCTAGGACATATGTCAGCAGTGGTGTGGGCTGCATGGTGGTGAGAGATGGGAGGTCTGTCCAGTTAGGAAAAGATCAGACCTATGAATTTCGACAGACATGGCAAAATGCACCATTGCTTAGCGTTACTGCTGCGAGTAGCTTGCTCCTCTCTGGGCTTTCACATGGCACAGGGAGTACAAAGATATACAGCAGGTGGAAGGAGAGAAGGGAGGCACAGCTGAGGAGGAACTACAAGAACTGACCCTTTTATTCCTTGGTGGGGCCTTGCCAGCCTCTGCAGTTCCTCCTCTGGCAGGGAAGCATGAGGATGATTTAAGTTCTTCTCCCCATGCTGTGCCTCACTGCTCACGCAGCATGGTGGGGCTCTTCCCAGACATCTCAGTGAGCACTAGCAAATGCTGCCACAAAACCTCTCTATAGGAGCACAAAACAGGAGCCAGGGGGACAATGACTAACACTGACTGTACACCATCTCTCCAGCCTCTGTAGAAGGTTCTGTAATTGTCGCACGAGGTGTAATGAATCAATCCTTGTGACAACCTGATGTTCAGGAGGTGAGTGCCATCATCCCTCTCTGCCCAGAGCTGGAGGCTGGAAGGTGGCCAGGCAGGGAACAGCAGCAGTGGGATGTCCTTGTCCCCTGCTCCCGAGGGCACAGCCTCCTGCCATAGAGGCACAGCACGCTGGTGTGGGGGCCACACTCTCCCACCACCCTGCTCCCCTCTGGCAGAGAAAGGGGCACAACACCGGAGAGCTTTGCCAACCCAGTCCTTCATTTTAATTGTTCAACTGATCCACCCCTTCCCTAAGCGAACAATTCAAGCCAGGCTCTCGTTCCAGGTGCACCCCTCAGGCTCCTTTTCGACCTGAGAAACACCACACAGCAAAATCATACCTTAGAGTGCTCCTGAACTATAATTAACCTAGTGTATCATTTTTATGGAAGAGAAGGCAGTTAAATTTGTCTGAATTCAAAAGGACTTGGAAGAAGAGTGGCAAGATAATGTTTTTTTAACAAGTAGCTTGATTAATTCATGGCAGAAGTTATCATCCCATTGTGTTGGGTAGGAGGCAGACATTTAAAACCTCTTATCAACTTTGTCCAGAGAAGAAAAAAACCTCAATAGATCAGATTTTAAATGCTACACTTGAGATTTGTAAACAACCCACTGCAGAATCCAGCAGTGAGATCCCAGATCCCAATTGCATAGTATCCCCAGGGAATATCAGAGAAACAGTCAATAACCATTTTAATGTGTCTTACTCCTGTTAAGTCTCATGCCTTGGGGAGAACAACTCTAGTGTTGATTTCAGGAATGGTGCATATGTCCCCATGGAGCACAATGCCATCCCAATGGATATCTCAGGGCTTTACTAGGGGCAGTAGCCCCAGGAGAAGGGCAAAAGATTTACATTCATCTCAGATCTAACCTGCATCATATTTAACCTTCCTGTACTGGCTGGCTTCAGTGCTGCCCATCATAGAAGCACTGGGGAAGTAACTGTGAAATATAGGATAGCACAACAGAAACTCTAGGATTCAACCCATAAGTAAACTTTTACTTGTGTCTGCCTACTAAACAAGACTAATTTTACTTTCTGTAGAAATATAAATATTATAAGAAGGGCTTAGATTTAAAAAAAAATATTGATAGCTGAAAATGTTGTAAAAGAGGCTTGCAAATAACTCTCAAAAAAAGTTAAAATCAGACTTCTAAATTTTACTTTACATGTCAGTTTTATTTCATCCTCTTCTTTAAACATACTCCTTAAAAATAAAAAACAACCTTCCTCTGTGTATTATTTACTATTCTCTGTTTTCTACCTGGTTTAAAGGACTTATATAAAATAAAATATATAATCTGGGAACATATTCAAAAGAAGAAGAATCTCTACAACATCAGCATCAAACTACAGCCCTGTTTTTAAAGAGACAGCTGTTCAGGTGATTCATTGTTTGTATAAACTTCAAATGGATTATTTTATTATTCTTTGGGCTGTTGCCCTTAGGGGAACTAGTTACATTAAATAAAAAAACTACCATTATATGGACATACTGATTCCAAGAACAGGGGAAGAAATATAGTCATAACAGGCAATTTCAGTAGAAAATGCGGGCTTGTCCATATTCTGCCAGAGGCAAAGCACTCAGATGGATACCGCAGTCACCACAGAGAGATAACGAATCTGATTAGCTTCCCTGGAGAAGGAACAATTAGAGCTGATGGGATAAAGCCTCCTCGGGCTCACGTGTGTTTGCACAGGGATCAGTGTGCAAGGACCACCTGACTGCTGGCCAGTGACAAGGGCACCTGCTGGGCTGCCACTGCAGCAACTTCTGTCTGCAGAAACGGAGCGGGGAGCAGCCCCAGTTGCTGAGGAATCACTCCAAAGACAGCTTGAAGCGTGACTGAGTGCAGCTACCCACCATGTGTATGGTGGCAGCAATGGAGCACCAAAACCGAAGGAAGATGGGGCTGTTTTCAACACAAGCTGCACGCCTCCCCAGTGAGAAAGGACAGAGAGAGGGAGCCAGGAGTGCCAACAACAGACTGGCTCTAGTCAGGACAAGAAACTGTGGGATGAAAAAACTGTGAAAGACTCATAAGAATGATGTTAGTAACTGCACTAATGAAAAAAAAAATGTAATTAAATGACCGCTGATGAAATTCTAGCAGGAGTATGTGTAAGGATCGGGGTTATAATAAATGAAAGCAGAAGAAGCTGCTATGTACTGATTATTTTCAAAGTGTGAAACTCATAGTAAAAGGCAAATAAGCAGTGGGGAGGTGGAAATATAGAAATAATTGATAGGATATTCGTTCACTGAGTGAGGGACAGTGACTGTGTTGTCTGTTCTTCATGCAAGTCTTGTCTCTTTTAATGGAGAAAGGACGCTTAGCTAAGTTTATAAGAATATTAAAGTTTATAAGATTTATAAGACTATTAAGGAATCACTTATTTTTTAAAAAAAGAGATAAAAGAAAAGGGACAACAGAAATAGTGATGTAGTCCTGACATTCATTCCAGCCACTGTCAGTCTAACATCTCATTTATGAATAAGGCATCATCCACTCCCTCTCAATTCAAACTTGTTCATCACAGGTAAACAACAATTAATTTGTTCCCTAAGTCAATTGATCTTTCTGTAGGGGGCAGGGAAGTGTTGGAGGACAGGAAGTAATAGACAGAGAGTTACCTCTCTGCCAGAAACGACAACCTATCCAACAGCAAATGACTGAACAACTGCAGTTCAATAGCCTGACTCACCAGCACTTCAAACAAGTCTGAGCAACACATCTCTGCCAAAGCACTGTTGTCTCACAACTCCTAACAGCCACATGGCTGACATGGGTCCAACTGATCCTGTGCAAGGCTGGAATCCTTGGCTAGACGTTTAGATTGGACCTTAGTGACAAGGCAGTGCCAGCGTTTCTGAGATTTCTAACAGTTTTTGATTTCAAGTTCATGAGGATAGTTTAATGACATGTTGGTTACATCCCACTAAAATAGAGAAGAAAAGACCTATTCGAAGTAGAAATTGTCTTCCCTTAAAATTTCATCTTTTATAAATATAAATTTATCACTTCTACAAACATAACTATTATGTGATGAAGCTACAACTCAGTTGATGTCATTGACAGCATTTCACCCGGAGTGTTTCTAAGTTTTCTGCCATATGTATTTATCCTTATTTTTGAGATTTATGCAAAGTTCAGAACCAAATTATTTTTTAAAATGAAGTAAAAGCAAAGTAGCAGTTTCAAGTTTTGTAAAACAAAAAGGAAAAGTAAGAAATTAAATAATAACCTTATATTATTTGGCATTATAGTACATCTTCCAATTTTTGTCATGAAGACAGTACTAAATACTGATCATTGTGAGAGAGTTTTAGTAACTATTTTGGTGTGATAAAGTAATAAATAATAACTGTGAACATTTTTAGGACTTACCCAAGGAGGACTACCTCCCAAAAGTAGTTTCTCAATATTTCTTTTCAAGCATAGAGTAATGAAGGCTTAGCACAGATTTGCTATAGCAATTGTCATATATAAAACAGGAGAGATTTATATACTAGTCCTGAAATCTCCTGAGATTGCCTTCAGCATGATACATCACTGTCACATTTCAGAGCTGCACAGACACAGCTCAAGTACGTCTGCCAGCCCAACATCACTTGAAGAAAGAGAAGGATTTGGGTGCTGTGGATGTGGCTGCTGGCATTTGGGTATGACAAAATCAGTTAGTGCTTTCTGCAGTCACTGGCCTTGCTGGAGGCAAAGCTGCTGGGCAGCTGGGGTACAGGCTGGTTGTGGTAGCACAGCCCTTCTGGAGGGGAATGGGAAATTGCTGTGTAGCTCAGCTGCAGATGGAATCACAGGAATCTCTCACAAGAACTCAGTAGCTGCTTCAAAGGTGCTTTACACAATTTTTTTCCTACACCAGCAAATAAGGCAGTGATTGTATGATGGTTCCCTACCCCTGTGGTGTATAATGGGTAAGGAAGCAGGCACAATGTAAAAAAGCCTTTGAGGATTTTCCCTCATTTCCACACTCCTAAAAAGATTTATAACTTCTTTAGAGAAGAGAAGATTTTAAAAAGTCAGGTCTCTTCAGATGAACTTTCATTCACATGTGTTACAGGAAGCAGAGTAGTACTTGATGCTGCACCTATTACAGGAGCCATAAACTTTCTTTGCTGCCCCATGCTCCCTGTCTTCACCCTGCACCCAAGTCAGCAAAGAATTATTAAATTAAGTTTAAAGTTGCTCAGTCTTAGCAGTAATACAAGAAAGCTGAAGAAACAAATGACTGGGTATCAACACAACTTAGTAGTAGTATTCTTTATTTGTAAGGGCAGAACAAGTTTTCATTTTAATCTCTCTTTCTCTCACCCTAATATGATGCAGATTAACAGAAGATCCCAAAGCATGTCAGCAGAAACTGTCCTGTATTTTCACATTAAAACTGAAGCAATGTACACTATTTTAACTTTTTCCATTTTTAATCTGAAAGAGCTCCACCATTTCACCGTGAAAAATAATTGCACTTCTGGCTGACAAGAATAGAAAATTATTATGAATAATTAACTTAATTATTGTTGCCTGTTTGCTTGTCTTATTATGCAGAACATGAAGGGCTCCAGACTGACTTTTTTGCAAACGCCAAGTCTTTTTTTATGCCCGTGAATTTTCTGCATGGCAGGTTCAATACATCAGCTGGGCTCCCCTCAGCGAACTAAAGCAGATAGCAGGAGATCACATACCAAGGGTCAAGCATGGCATGGCTGGCAGCGCTGGGAACACGATTTCAAAACGCTAGCAATGAAATAACATTTAGAGAACATGAAAGAATTGCGCAGCACTTCTGTGGGTGGGATAGCTATATTTACCGTTCCACAGCAGGCCTTCAGGAATAATTTGGTCCTGATGAGAGTTTAAAGTAAGAACAGTGATAGTAGGTATATTCAACAGCCTGAGAAAGACAGACAGAGAATCAAAAAAGATAGGTCTGGAGGGGTCTTCAAGAGGTCATTTGGTCCCTCCTTCCACCCTAAAGCAGGATCGGCAATTCCTAAATTTGTTCTGACAGACATTTCTTACCCTTTTCTTGAAAACGTCCAGTGAAGTGATTTCTTTTGGCAATCAACTCCCACGTTGAACTATCATTACTGCTAGGAAAATTTTCATAGCCTGTGTATGCCTTTGCAGTCTTTTCTATTTTCCTGTCTCCACTGGACATTATTAACTCCCTTTCTGAGGCAGCATTTTAAGTATGTGGGAAGAAGTAGGGCTAAAAATAAAGAAGACCAGTTTTGTACACAAACCTGCATGCTGGCTCTTTAAAGACTATATACTGAAAGAGATGGCTAAAAAACACATTTTGGTTCTGTATCTGTAATTGCTTTTCCTAACACAAGCCCTAGAAGTGACCATTTGATACATAAAGTACAATAATAAACCTATCATTGCTTCTTAAGAGATAGCAGTGTTACCTTGCATTCATCAACTTCATTTGCTGTAAAAGGCTAAATGTTTCCAGGTAGGATGTTGGAAGTCCTAACTTTCATCTGTAGCTATGTTCCACATGAAGCTAAATCCAGTGTAAAAGTGAAACAGATGACTAGACATAGGACAAGGAATTTCATGTCTGCAAATAAGAACAATCATCTAAATGAGGTTGCTGCTTTTCCTTCACAGATTACTGACTTCCAAAATTTTTCTATAGTATTGCCAAAAACCCCATATTTTGGCTAGAAAAGTTATAGGCCTTTTCTTTTTTTGCCAATGTTTATGCCTGGAGAAGAGAATGCTCTGGGGTGACTTATTGCAGCCTTTCAGTACCTAAAGGGGGACTATAGGACAGCTGGAGAGGGACTTTTTACCAGAGCATATAGTGATAGGACAAGGGGGAATGGCTTCAAACTGAAAAAAAAAGCAAGTTTAGATATTAGATTAGATACTAGAAAGAAATTCTTAACTATGCCTGTGGTGAGACATGGGAAGAGGTTGCCCAGAGAAGTTGCGGATGCCACATTCCTGGAAGTGTTTCAGGCCTGGTTGAACAGGGCTTTGAGCAATCTGTTCTAGTGGAAGGTGTCCCTGTGCATGGTGGGGGGGCTGGAACTGGATGATCTTTAATGTCCCATCACACCCAATCCATTCTATGATTCTATGGATATTCTTATGCAAGTTCATTGTAACAGTATAATTGCTTCAAATTTCAGCAAGTAAAGGTAAAAGTACAAGTGGGACAATAACAATAGAATACATCACAGATTACAACAAAATTTTCACTTCCCATCTCAGAGAAACAAGAAATAGTATTTATACAAGATTTCTCTCATGCCCATCAGTGATACTAAGCCTTAACTCACTGAATGTGCTTTATAAATCCATCACTAACAACTGTTCATTAAAAGCTCCAAGCTGCAAGTTCCTCAAATAAATCAATATCCTCTCCTCCTTAAATATCATATGCACAAAGCAGATATCAATTGCCATAAGGAAACCATTGGCTGCCTAAGTATGCTCACCTAGTACCTCAAAATAAATATACTTTTCATTGTCTTGCCTTTAATTTTTTTTCCTGACTTATAAACATTCACTGAACTTAATCATACTTGACATACAAGCCTGAAATGTGAGAAATGTTTTCAACAGTTTCTCCCTAGTTTCAGAGAGAAGAGAGAATGGATTGCAATAGTATGAATAAAAAGTTAAGCAATATATCATGCATCAGTGAATGTGAGCTGGGAAAGTTACTACTCTAGGTCAGTAATAGTTTCAGAATACCGTTCCTTAGGCTGCATGTCTAAAGCACATGGAGATGCTTCAGTCTCTTTAATGCAAAACTAAAAAAATCTTCCTGTTCAAGAAAAGAAAACAAAACACACCTCAAGGAACATGGAAACTATTCCTTTGCTAGCTACAGGTTTGATAAAAATGAAACAGACTGAAACATGAAACAATTACACCAACTGTACTGAAAACATACTGTAAAACACTAGTAAAAGATTAATCAGACTTATTCCTTTTGTACTCATTAGCAAAGTCATTGTTCCCTAATTGGAAGTCGCTCAGCAAGAAAGAAAATTAACAAGCTTCCCTGCATGTGTCTAAAAATATCCAAGATAATGAAATTGTGGTATTGCACCACCTCTCCCTTCCCCCGTCTGTGATCTGGATCAGATCACTTCAGCAGAATGAGGACACCACCTCAATTAAAAAAAAAAAAAAGAAAAGAAAAAGAAAAGAAAAAGCACTGTGCTTTTGTTTATATGACACTATTTTCCCCTCTATATTTTTGGAGTATTTTATAGTGATACAGAAACACCTCAAAGTAAATAGGCACTCGTTCCCAAGACTGGGATGGTTTTCCTACCTAAGGATTTATGACGTGCCGTATGGTGAAGTGTAGTGTAAGGACATCAGCTTCAGTTTGCTCAAATGACAGTACAGCCTGGGCACTGTTTCAGGCTAAAATTATCCATACAACCCTTATAATTTCCCTCAGAGCAGGCACTTCCCAGGGATCGCCTTTACAAGGACCAGGGGATTTCCTATCTTAAAATATGTCTTATACTAAGTAAAAATTGAGTGGTTTGATTTTCCTTCCAAGTCATCCTAGCAGAGCTGTTGCTGCAACTCTGTCAGGGTTTGGTTAGTAATACAGGTTGACTCCAGCTTGGTGGCTTGTCCTCCAGGAACTGACTTGATCAGTTCTCTGTGAGGTGATGTGAAAGTTTGAATTCAGGATCTAAACATCAGATCTACTTCCTTCTCTTTGCTCTTGTCACTGCTACTAAGCTTGCTGACAGATTATACCACTTAATTGAGCATGATAATTTATTGTGATTTGGCTTTCAAAACAATTTTGTCTCCAGATTCCCATAAACATAATATTGGCACTATTTATATTTACACATAAAAATATAAATGTGAGTGTAAACAAATAACATTCCCCTATTTTGAGATATTGTTTTTAACACCTCTGATAAACTTTAAAGGTAGGAATCATTTGGTTTATTTTAAGTCATCTATGCAGTAAAAAACAGGAACAGATGCAACTATGATGGAGAGTATATAGAAAAATCCTTTACCATGGGATAAAAACGAGAAATGTCTAATGCTAATGTGCTCACATCCTCTCTTCATCAGTGGTGAAACTTGGTGTGCATTAGAAAGGAGTTTTGGTGTTTATAATTGAGTTTCTCCTAATCACAGCTGACTGAAAAAACATCACATGCCTGGTAAAATACCTTGAAAAAAAAGTTTTGCTAAGAAAAACTCCTAATTTCTGTTCTTCCTTCTATTCTTTTTACATAAATTCTACAAATGCATCGACAAAGTATTAAGATCATTAAAATTTTCAATTCACTAGTGATCACAGAGTACAATTTGTCTTAGAAAAAAGTTTATGTGATCAAAAATGAGTTAAAAAAAATTCTGCAACTGTATTTAACCTAAGATCCATGTCTACAAATAAATTACCATTAAGTTCTGTAATATGTTACAAAAAAACCCTAAAAACAAACAAACAAAACCCAAATAAAATATTCAAATGGATGAAGTCCCCACAATAATGAGTTAAGAAGTATAATTTGAATCTGTATTTTAAGCAGCGAGTGTGCCTGCAGTGGAGAAGCGGAAAGGTGGAAAATAAAGAAGAAAACTTGTGGTGACAAGATCCATCTCTCAGCCCTCTTATCCTCATCAGAGTTTTCCAGTCCCTCACATATTGCTTATCTTTTTAGCCTGGGAAAATCCTGCCATCATGTTGTGCTGACCCACCAGCTACTTTGCCCATAGTCCTTCAAAAGAACAAAAGGGATGCCTGCAGATCCTTCTTCGCCTTGTCCAGCTACAGATCTTGATAAAGCCTTCTGGAACCTCATATCTTTCAGATTTCAGCCTCTCTAGCAAGCTTGGTTATAGTTGGCCAATGGATTTAAGAGTTACTGGGAGCTGGAGATGACAGGTTGCCATGTGGACAGCAATGTAATTGCATACTTTTTATCCCAACAAAAACCATGCTAAACATAAACAAGGTACAAATAAATAGTGAAGGAATATGTCTTGAATCAAGTTCATCTGTAACAGAATTGTCAGTTATCTGCCACCTGCACCCTCTTTAGAAGTTGGCTATCCAGTTCATTTGCAATCTCCTTAGAAGTGAAAGAGAAAATTTTGCCACTTTTTAGGAATGACAGTAAATTTTTTTGTACACCTGATTTTTTTTTTCCCAGTTGAATCAGTTTATCTAGACTGTGAAAGCTTAAACACCAAGAGCATACTGCCAGCAAAGACAGAGAAAAAAAAAATCTGCTTACTTCCTGATAGGATAATGAGAATGCAGCAGCGGAGGTGTGTATTTCAAAATCACAGCAAGCTGTGCTTTATCCAGAATGGTACCACAGCATTTGACACATGTGCTGTAACCACATGGAAACCATGGCAATGGAGGAAAATTGTAGGAGGGAGATTGTACAGTATGGCAGGGAGAAAATCCTCGGCAAAACCAGGAAAATAAATTTGTATTATGTAAAGGAGATATGACACAGTTGTGCTGTTCAAAGGTTATTCCTTATATAAAAAGAAACATTGGTAATAATGAAAATACTTTCTTAGAAGAGTAGGTGCATGAGCAATGGTAGGTAGGTAGGTGGGAGGAACAGCGTGGGCTGTGAGACCAATATTAGACTTAAAGGAGTCAGAGAGGAAAAGTCCCAAAAGATGAAAAATCCCTTCAAAAACAACAGTGAAAGCAAAAGGGAACATGTTTTTTAGTTGTTTGCTCTGCCAGAGATGAAAGTGCAGCCAACTAGAGACTGCACACAGCAAACTGAGAAAGGGAGTAGCAAAAGAAAGTGCATCAGGAAGATCCCTGACAATTACTGCTGTAGAAACACTGCTTTCACAGTGTGCTCTGTTTTTCATGGACAGAAAAAACCCATAACTAAAGGAGTGAAATACCACTCAGTTTTAGGGTGTTAATAACACCCTTCGAGGTCAACTAGAAGGTCCACTAGTGACAGTAAAAGGCTGCCTGCTGCCTAGAGCAGCCTTTGGCTCATTTCCACAAAGCTCTTATTCAGGTGAAAATTGAAGCCAAGTCAACAGCAAGCCAAGGAAATAACTTGTTATCACACATCACACAATTGCTTGATGACCTATATTCAGTGAGTTAGTTTAGTCCCTGTCCAACACACCTGCAAAACTCTAACACAACTCTCGGAGTAATCAGGGTAGCTATGGGATGAAAAAGGAATGTAATTTTGAAGGTCAAGTCATACTATTAAGAAAGTATGAAGTCTGCACACAAAGACCTAGCTTAACAGAAGATTTCAATTCCCATACCAAGCACTCAGCTACTTCTCACAAAACCCCCAGAAATTATCATGTTCAGCAGAAAGTAATGAAAGCACTGCATAATTATGTATTATTCAAATAGTCTCTGAAAGTGAAAGGTTTCTCAGGAACAGATATTTCTTTAAAATATCAGCATAGATTAAAAGAAATAATTCTACTTCATCCCAATTTATGCTGAAAAGGCATTGAAAAAGAAAAGTTATTTCATGTTTTCTCCTCTTTTTTGTTTTATCATTTACCATTTTCCCTTCCTTCTTCTACCCTGTGATTTACATCCTACTTCTGCACAGCTCCTAAACTTACATGAATTTTACAGAGTGCACCTTAAAATTAGGGACATTCCTAAAAGCTTTCCCAAATTGGAAGGGATTAAAAAACATGGGAAATTAACTATTTATACAATCACTTTGCTGAATTACAATGACTTTAAAGCTAAAAGCTTCTTCTGCCTGGCACTTCTGGTCTGACATCCTCCATGGGTGAACAGTGACATGCAGGGCTTTTCATTTTTCATAAATCTATATTTTTTTTGCAAATCTTGTATCTACAGAGAAGAGGAGCAAATACACTCATTGTGTTGCACTGTGCTTCACATATACTATGGAACTCTGGGAAACATGCTTCTAAAAACTGAAAAAGAATAAACTCTGTGCCTGAAAGTGTGTCCATGCATGCAACACGGCTGGATGGAGTTTGTAGTGGTAAATAACATTCATGTTCACCTTGCAGAGGCTGCAATAACTGATCTCACAGAAGGAGTTTTGGCTCAGGAAAGGATGTGGTAAAGTCTTCTGGATGATGAAAGGAATTGCTAGATCCCTTGAGCAAAAGCCAGCTAGATTATGAAAATCCCTGCAGAAAATGAGATTGCTTTCTCCTTTGGACACTAATGGAAAGACAGAGAAGAAGCAATCCCAGGCTTCCCTTGAGACAAAGTCAGGCAGGCTGCTATGGGGAGCTGCAGTAAGCTTGCTTTTTTCTGCTGGTCTATTCATCACTGATGTCAAGAGCATGACATTCTTAACAAGGATCAAACAGTTTTCTCTAAAATCTGTTTCTCAGATAAGGTCTCTGGGAAAAAAGGGGGTAGAGGAGGACAAGGAAGGAGAAGAAATTAATGAGGGAAATGAAGAAGGAGTCTTTTGTCACTGATCATGGATACTAGAAGAGATAAGAGATCCTTTTTATATTTTTTCCCCATTTTAAAGCTACAGCCTTAGGCAAGTTATACTAAAATTGGGTTATTTTTGGTCCAGTGAACTATGATTCACTTTATAGCTAAGGATTTTGAAAAAGACAGAAACAATTGTTGATTTTAAATCCATACTATTTTATTTTATGGATATAATTTATTTTCTTGCTTTAAGGGACCTTTCAATTTTTGAATAAAAATAAAATGTTAATACAAAATTGTCCATTTGTGCAATTTTCCTGACAATTTGGGTGGATTTTTAAAAGGTCCAAATAAAGGCAAAACAAATAGTGACATTTAAAAAGCCACAAACTCATTATTCCTTTTGGCTAAAGCTTTCATAAACTATTTTTAAAAAAACAGTTTTTGGTTCTCTACAAAATACAGTGCAATTCTGAGTGGAAAACATGGGTTTATCTACTTTCAGATAGTCTTTGTTCTTTTTAATTAAATGTCAGATTCTCTTTGGAGTTGCAAAGACTATCTTAGGTCTAATTTCAAATATGGAGCATATATAAATACACAGTTACACAAAGCTTTCGCATGCCAAAACTGTATTTTAGCAAAGCATTCAAAGAGCACACCTACTGTGCACATCTGGATGCTCACTTAACACTAACAGGTTAAAATACTTTGCAAATTCATAGTGCAGGTTCCTTTCCAGAATAACATTGAAATACAGTCCCAGATTTACTCTTGTTCTGAAAAAAACCCATGCAAAAATAAACATGACTGAACACACTTCTTCAAACATGTCCCTGAACTGGTAGCTAGAAGTAAAGAGAAGAAACAAACAGAGACAACATAGAAAATGTAAAGAGAAGAAACGAACATAGAAAATACATGTCTTAATGGAGAGCTGTGTGTGACACAGCAGAACTCACTTGAGGGTGGTGAGCTCGGTCAGGGATGGCTGGGTGGCCTTGAGATAACTCTCTCTCCGTGCAGCAATCTTTGGAGATGGCTTCGGACTCGTGTCTGAGTCTCCGCTGTCATCGTCCCCCATGGCTTTGATGTAGCTGCCACTGCGCATCCGGCGGCAGGGAATCTCGTCATCCTTTCCTCGGGGAGTGTAGCCACTCCACTCATCCTGAGGAACCTGAAGTGATAAACACAATTCTCTTGTTAGTACACTCCTCCCTGGTGTTACTGGTAAGCCACAACAGAGCCATTACAAAAACTCTGATGGCCAAAGGCCCTTTCTTCATCTCATCTGACCATGGATTGCTGTTGCAATGGAGGCACACACTTCTCACCCTGCATAGTCTCAAGCACCTCTGGAGTTCTTTGCTTTTTTCCATTACTTATCAGGGAAGTTTCCAGCAAACATGCTGACATAGAAGGCTTGGTTAGGTTTAATACTGGGCTGGAAAAATCTTGGGTTTTTTGAGATATTTTTATTCAAAGCCTTTATAAAACAGATCAGAGTATTTTTGGTTCAGCTCAACATATTGAACATCTTTGTGGAGGCACAAAACCTGAAATATGAATCCCTATATGACAATCTTTACTGACAGTGTACACAGGAACATTCACCAGGATGTTTTTGACTCAAGGTACATTTTAAATTAGTGGAATTATGCACTAATCATCACAAAAGCAGGTTGGCAAGTGTGAAAATTTACTGCTATTGCTTCTATAGCTTAATTGGCGCAACTGAACACCTGCAGCTTGCAGTGAGCCTCCCTTTGAATTGTTAGTCTGAGTGTCTAAGTCCTACAGCCCTTTATTCCCTCAGTGAGCCTCCCTTTGAATTGTTAGTCTGAGTGTCTAAGTCCTACAGCCCTTTATTCCCTCTTTTACTTCTTCTTCTTAATGATGTGCATTATTTCTCTTCATCTGAAGTCAGTGCTGTCCCTTCTTTGTATTGGTAATCTGGAACTGTGGGAATCTGCACATTCATGAGATTTTGAGACATAACAAAGGACAGTCCAAGAGCAGAGTGCTCTAGCCCACCCACTGTCTCCCTTCCTTTCTGCTCCTGGGGCATCTGACCATGTAAAACAGCATCCTTCTTTTTCCTGTAACTGCAGAAACAACATGCAGTGGAGCAGGGTATTTGAAGCTATTCTGCAGAAACACCATTTTTATCTAAAGGTGAACCTGCAAAAGGGTATTTTAGTTAAACAAATGTTGTGTTAGACTTAAATACAAGTAGCTGTGAATCTTTAGTTTGCTGCTTCTCTGATTCTTCTCTGTGACTTAACTCTATAAACCAGCCATAGCTATAGGCTCAGAAAACCTTACAAGCCACATTAAATAAGGAGGCATGAATCTGAGTTACTAAATTTGTCTTGTAACTTACAAATACTCTCACCTACCAGAATAATATTTTCTATGAGAAGTTTGTTCTTCATCAACATTTGCCTTCAGCTGAGGATCCTGTGAATCCCATTGCAGAGTTCAGCTAGAATATACACGTGCCAGCTTGTTTAGATAACAAAAACAAAAAGATTGGAATGCTTGCTAATGCTATTGATTCCCACTGCAAACATAAGTTTAAGGATGTAAGGCCTTTCAAATGTTACTGTTAATACAAATAAATTTTTATGGCCTTTTTATGGCCTTTTATCAATCTATACTGCTATAAACTGCAACCATAAATCCATTGTGTTATAAAAAGGAACACAGATATTTAATGGTCCTAAGCCCATATAAGCTTATTAGTAGTTATAATTAATTATATATATATATATCTATAGTTTTAATTAATTACACTATTCACAGCCTATGTCTTTTCTCTGTTTCCTGATGATTTCAAAACTGAAGACCTTGCCAACCTCCTTCCTTCATTGATTTTATTTTTCTTGCTTCTGACATAATGGTTTAGGGCCTTCCTTAAGCTGCCAAGCTAACAGTCCTTCTTTCCTCTTGTGTTCTGTTCTCCCCATTCTCTCTTGCTCAAGTCCAGCCTTGAAACCCACTTGGACCTTCAGTATTTTCCTCAAAGGACTGAAGATTCAATCCTGGAGATCTACTCTAGATTGCACCTTTATCAATATTCTTTCTTAACACAGAGTCTTCCTTCTCAGAACTTAGTTGTTCTCAATTGCTCCATGTTTTATTTAACTAATTCTTTCCTTGTGCCTTTTAAAAGTAAATTTCAATGTTTTCTTTAAATATCCTTAAGTTAATGGCTCTATAATTCTTATCCTCCATCAGCATGCAAAGTTTGTTGTTGTGGGTTTGGGGGTTTTTGTGTGTTTGTGTGTTTTTGTTTGTTTGTTCTGTTTATTTTAAAATTTATTTTCCTGGGCTCCAAGAATCTGAGTTCCTTAAGGCAGTTCTACGTGCAGTTTTCTTACTGAATGATGACATGCAGAATTGTGCATCTATAGGATATTATTGAATAAATATTCATAAAAACACTTGAAATATTCTTCTAGGAAAGGGTAAAGCTTTAACTAAGACTAAGTTTACCAAGTACTAACAGAATCTACTGGAAGAACAGGATTGAAAGAACAGGTCTAATATCTTTCCATATCTAAAAGAAAAAAAAAGGAAGAAGAAGAAGAAAGAAGAAAAAGAAGAAGAAAGAAGAAGACGAAGAAGAAGAAGAAGAAGAAGAAGAAGAAGAAGAAAAAGAAGAAGAAGAAAAAGAAAAAGAAACAGTATTTCCATTCTGTGGCTTATAAGTTTATGCCTAGATACCAGATCTGGAAAGATGATGCTTTCAAAATGAATGCAACACTCAGTAGTGGTTTAGATTTTTGATATAGAAGACTACAGAGCATTTACATTCCTCCCCTAGCCACTTAGGACAAAAAGTATAGCATTTTTTTTCAGGGGTTACTCTTGCATTAGTTCTAGGCCTAGAACATCATCAAATAGTGAGTATACAATCTATGTTCATACCACCTCTCACATGCCTTTTGGAACCTACAGCTTCTGCTTGCCAGTGTAAAACCTTGACTTTTCAAATCACTCATACAAAAAAGAATTTAAGACAGGTTTATTAATATCAAGCTCTGCTGACATTTTGATGCCATACTCAGACTTCAGTCAGCAGTTTAAAACTTGTAATGGTATATGTCCAATCAGTTTTTAGGCAGCTGCTAGATATCAAAGTCAGAGTATGTAGAGAATCTGTGAATTCTGAGAGGATGTACACTTTGACCTGTTTATATTTTATTCATTATGTTTTAATTGAAGATTTTGTTTTTTCTGATTAATTAGTCAATTAATCTTTAATGCACTAAATAAACTATGCTAGTGTATTGTTAAGGTTGGTGTCTTTAATGGTGAAAAAGTCAGGGGAGATAAAGTTACAATGTTCATACAGCACTCATAATTCAGGCCAGCTGAACACTTGTAGTTTTATTATGTAATAGATACACTGTTAAATTTAATGCCATAGTTTATAGGTGCAATACAAGTGAGGAGATGTAGATACTGTGGAAACCCTTACTTTGGAATTATTGAGTTCTGTTATTGATAATCCCAAGTATAAGTACAAGACCTTTTATCCCAGAGCTTCTCAAAATTATTTAGATACAATAGGCCAGGTTTGGAATGCTGGTTGCGCTGGATTTACCCCAAAACTTTCTGTTTACACATGCAAACACTGTGTACCATGATGCGGTTTGAATGCATTGCTCTAGTCCCTCAATTTGTATGATGTGATTGGAAGTTTCCAGTTTGAGCTCTGCTCCTATCAGTGAAGGGAGCAATCACTGAAAAACAGCCACTATGTTTTTAGTAGCTTTTCCACTTTTAAAAAGAACACTACTTGCAGAGAAAGAGAGCTGAGCTCTTCACACAGAGACCAGGACAAAGCAGCCTCAGTGAGTGGTTTGGGCATTGGAAGTCACCTGCATGTGCAAAACCAAAGAAAATAACATAAAAATGACCCAACTTCCATTTTCATATTATGAGTTTAAGGGTAAACTCTGCATGTGCCAAAGAGAAAAGGATGGTTGTGCTTAAAGAGACATCCAGATTTAGAGAACAGACTAAAATACCAACCCAGATATGCTTCTAATTTCACTGAGGAGCCCAGAGTGTTTGTACAAACTACCTTACCTGCCTAGCAAAAATGCAATACAAGAATGCTATTTGATTAAAAAGCTATTTTAGTTAACGTTTGACCATGGGGACTTTTTTGCTGGGTTTGTTTTGGTCTGTTGTCTTTTTTTTTTCTTTCTTTTTCCCTAAATATTGTTTTCACTCTTTTTTATTGTTTGTTGGTTTACAGTAAAATTTCAGTATATAATTCATTTTGTAGATGACAAATGGGGTCCAGCTCCCCTTTATCTTGTTTTTTCTTATTTCTTCTATCACATTCACAAGGGCAAGAAACCCTGATTACAGAATTTGGGGTAGGAGGAAACTGTAAGGCATCATATAACTGATAAAGTACATTTGCAAGGTAAAGAAACACTTTAGAAGTTCTGCCTCGGCTATTAACAGTTCTAATACTTTTTATGAAAGGGTTTCTGTCTGTGTCTTACTTGAGTAGGACAAACAACCCTTAAAGCTCAGCAGTTTCTTTCATTTCAGGCAGACAAAATAATGTCAACATTTTAATATTGCTGCGCCTATAGTCAAATACCTCAAGCAATACCTACTGAAAGAAGTGACCTGATTTTCAGAGTGCTTTTTTGGTGCCTAAAAAGTATTGGCTGTAACAGCTCATGCAGACAAGTGCAGTTCACTGTCGCAACAAAGTGTT